>NW_027263540.1:174271-315894 GCF_042370955.1 Sodiomyces alcalophilus JCM 7366 | reverse complement strand
TTGGTAGCTGCTAGAGAACGCAGGGACAGGACAGAAAAGGGAAAATAGAGAGATTAACTTTTTCTACCACGGGTTGAGTAGCGGAAGGAGGGCGTTGTGAAGCCAGTCGATGCGGAAGGCTAGCCTTGAACGGTGAGAGGTCTTTCGATGTCCGCGTGATGGGAATGATTTAAGAAGAATATAGCTAGCGCCGAGCCAAGGCTTCGAGACGGTTAGTCACATTGTCACGTGATATGCGGCCGTTGTAAGCTTCCACAGGATATCGGATCTGGGTTATCAATCTGCCGGGCGCAGGGCAACTATATCGGACGGACCTTTGCTCCTAAAGTCGGAAGCAGGAAAACGTCGGTAAGGACGCAGGGAAATGTTTATTAGGATAAATAGAAGTTATATAAGTAAGGGTGCCTTAAACGGATCGTATTTATATAGGAAAGCCTCTACTAATAACTACCTCCACTTAACCCTATAGGAGATTAAGTAGCTAATAGTGTCTTATAATTAACTAGTCCCCTTACGTAACTTCTACTAGGCTGCTGCTAATCTTATATAGTAGCAAATATAACTACTGCTTTTTAGACCTCTAAATAGCTCTTCGTTTCTGCCCTCTTTTTAAGCTCGACGAAGCTCTTCTTTTTAAGCCTATTCAGGCCTCTTCTTAAGTTTTTCAGCTCCGATTTTAACCGCCCGCCCGCCCACGAGCCGCCGCCGTTAAGCAGAACGATCTTTAACGTCCTTTATAGCTTAGCGGCTCTCGTCTTAAGCTTATCGTCAGCTCGCCTATTGAATATCTTAAGCTTTAACTACGCTAATAGCTCGCCTTTTCAACAGTTTAACCCTTAACTGCGTTAACAGCTCACTTTTTAGCTTAAGCGTCAATTCGTTAATTCGTTAATTCATTAACTACCTAGCCGGCTGCCCCTTCCTTTAAGGCAGCTAGCTATAACTATTCACCTCCTTTCTTTTCGAGCCTTTTATATTAATGCTCTGTCTATAAGCCCTCCCTTCTTCTAGACTCTGCCGTGCACCCGTTTTGCCCTTCTGTAACCTCTTTTTACTATGATTTTTTAAAGACCGCCACCTAGAATTTACCTCTTTAGACCTGCCGACACGATATCCGAAAACGCATACCTTAGCTCCTTCACGATCCCTGCCCTTAAGGGCAGGAGTAACTACTCCGAATAGACCGTGTATGCCTAATATAGGGCTAAGGCCGCGGGCCTCTTCGGTTGTATTTAGGACGATAAGATTGTCCACGATAACCCACTGATTATAGAAGACTGTTTTGTTTACCCTAGTTAAACCTGTAACGAAAGGGAAGTCCGTGGACTTATTTAAAGAAAAGATATTATAGAAATGGCTTAATAGGTTAGAATCGCAGAGTAGTGGTAGTATATTCGTTAAGTAAGCGCTGACTTTAAACTAGGGCTTTAACTTAAGAGATTAAACTTAGCAGGGGTTTTCGTGTAAAGAGTAAAGAGACGTTATAAGATAATTAGAACGGCAGAGTAAAACTAATAGGTTAAATTAAGAGTCAAATTATTCGCTAAACCTCTAAGTCAGGAGCTTAGCTTCACCTATCCCTTTTATAGATAGCTAGAGCCTCTCCCCCGAGAATCTCGGAGAATCCCCCCGAAGATATTCCTAGGACCACGATCTATCTGCCGGTAATCCTCCCTATTATACTATACTAAGTTAGCCCAGATAGTACTAGCCCCGGGGCCGACTCGGCCGTCTATTTCCGAGTACTATAACCATATTTAATCTCCTTTATTACTATTAAGATATATTATCTCCTTCTATTCAGGCTATCCCTAACTTCGGTAAATTATACCTATAATAACGCATGGAACTGTTTATTAGGATAAATAGAAGTTATATAAGTAAGGGTACCTTGGAGCTAAGGTATGCATTTTCGGATATCATGTCGGCAGGTCTAAAGAGGTAAATTCTAAGCGGCGGCCTTTAAAAAAATCATAGAAGGTGGCTATAAGTCTCCTAACTGCCTTTTAGCGGTATTTTAGCGGTATAATAGTGCTAATATAGTAGGATAGGGACACGAGTATATTACTAATAGCGATAATACCTCCGGAAGTAAGGATAAGGAGGAAGGCAGGGAGACTAAGGTTAAGTACCGGCCGCCGTTATAATAGTAACGCTATATTAGCTAGTCTAGAGCGTTAACTAAATAGGCTAAAGGGAATAATCGCTATCCTATTAAAGGTGGCTACAAGTCCCCTAACTGCCTTTTAGTGGTATTTTAGCGGTATAATAGTGCTAATATAGTAGGATAGGGACACGAGTATATTACTAATAGCGATAATACCTCCGGAAGTAAGGATAAGGAGGAAGGCAGGGAGACTAAGGTTAAGTAAAGGGTAGATACCGCTATAATATACCTTTTCGGTACTACCAGGGTCCTGGCTTATAGGGCCCTAGAGTAAATATAAATATTTAGATTCGGTGCTATCTTTATTCCGTATACTCTATAGCGGGGCGGTCCCGCTATAGGGTCTTTAATATATAGTTCGTTATAATTACTAAGGTAAGGGGGAGTTAGTCGTCCTACCATAGAAAACGAGAAGACGGTATTGCGCTATCCCTAAGCGCGTGAGTAAAATACGCGGCGTCTCTTCCACGATACGGAGGCAGCCTTTTACGCTGTTATATAAGCGTTCTACGTAGATATATAGCCCGTGTTAGCTTTACCTATAGCTATAGAAAGAGTAAGGGAAGCTTAGAAGCTTTAACCCTAGGAAGCGTATATATACTATATAAGTCGCCTATAAGTGGGCCTATAGGGGTTAGCCCTAGGGCACATGGAAGGCGTATAAAATAAATAGAGATAACCACGCGCGCGTCGTTAAAATCGAGTATATAGTCGGCTTTAAAAGCCGCTATAGGCCACGTTATAGGCTTCCTAGTACCGAAGCTACGAGTTTCGTATTAGTAGATAAGTTAGCACTAAGGCCGCCACGGCACCCGTATAAGGCACTAATCCTTAAAAGAGGAGAGTATAGAGGCTTTTATCTAAGTCTTATACTAGTTCCCTAAGTCTTATACTACGGTTTTCCCCCTTATGGGTATCGGAGAAGGACTGTATAGTCAGAATTCTGGCTCCTAGCTACTTAAGGTAGGATAAGGATAGCGGAGTAAGAACTAATAAATAAATAAATAAATCTTTATATTATTCACTATATATATTAATAATTAAGGTATACCTATATTATTAATTTTATATAACTAACTTAGTATAAGGATATATATATCTTTATGCTTCTGATTCTTTTATCCGTAGTAATATTATAGTTATTAATAGCAGGTATTACTATAATATACGGTATATATACGGAATAGGTATAATTAAGTATAGATATAAATATATAAGGTAGTATATATACTAAGTCTACTAATATAATTATATTAAATATCAAATACTAAATACCTAATATCTTAAACATAAAGGATTTACTAAGCTATTATACTTCTAAGTATTATAGACTCGCTATATAAAATATAATTACAACTTAGAAACTAATAGTGTAAGTATTTAGGATGCTATTTTCTAAACCTTGGTAGACTATACAGTAAAGGTCTCTATAGCTAGCTAGAAACAGAAACCTATTATTGGTTATAAGGTATAGTTAATTATACTAGGGAACTTAATCATTCTAACTAGGGTAGTATCAATAAGACTAAATACTAAATACTAATAGTTATACTTATATATATCTATACTAATATATAACTTATTTACTATATTATATATATACTAAATATTAACTTATTATATACATAAAATATTTAATTAATACTAGTAGCGATATACTTATATACTTATATTAGTAACGTTAGTATATGAAATACTTATTATATATATATATATATATAAATATAATATAATAAGGGCGATATAAACTTAATGATTTGAATATATACTTATAGAAGAATATATATATAAGAAATTAATCTAAGCTCTAGCAGTATTACCTTATTCAGAAGAGGTAAGTATACTAGGTAGACAAGTACTATCTTCTAATAGAAATTAATATATAGACTTGTCAGGCATTTGTGCCTAAGGTCCCTGATAAGCCCGAAGGGTTATCCACGTCACACACTGCTCCGAATAAGAAGGTACTTCTGATAGATATACTATAGTGCCTTTTCCCCTCTTTTACCTATATATTTAATATCGTAGACTAGTACTCTTTTATAGTCTATAATAAACATAAGTCACTATTCGTATCTTATTTATGTTCTGATAGTTATAAGCCCGGCGCTCTAGTAAACGACTCTATTCCAATGGATCCAATAATTCTAGGCTCTACGCCTCTCTTTTAAAGCCCTCTTTTTGCCTTTATTCTATTACGGCTAGAGCCGTTCTACCGGCACGTCCGTCTGCTTATTAAATAACCTCCTCCTCCTTTAATCAATTGCCTATTCTCGAAGTTACGATGGCTTTAACTGAAGTCATACTCGCCGCCCTAGGCGATTGATATAACTGGCTATAAGGAGTTCTAGGCTATGCCGCCACGAAAAAGCTTACGGACCTCGTTAATCCTAGTATTAACGATAGTAATAGACCCGAACCACTAGAAGACAAGCCCCCTCCAGAAGCTGACGTAGATAACGATAGGTAGGATCAGAAATATAAAATCCGGCTATATTACTATAATAAGTATACTAGGGAGCAGGAAGGGCTCGTCTCTATTTTCCTCTATATCTAACGGACCGTCGCGAGGAACGTTATAGAGTAGTATACTTAAACCACCGATCCGAAAGAAATCCTAAAGATCCTAAAGGATAAGATAAAGCCTATAAACGCTATGGAAGTCCCTTATAAAGAAATGGTAGGACGAATATAGTATCTATTAGGAAGATACCCTATTAACGCTAGCTGGACAACTTAATAGCGTTATATGCCCGCGCAAAGACGTACGAAGTCAGGGCGATCGATTCGAAGATAGATTAAATTAACAGCTTTTTTAATACGATCGGCTCAGTAGCCCTGGAATAGTCCGGAGCTTATTTTCCCTTTATCCTGGTTACTAATAAAAAGGACGGTCTAGCTGTTAAAGATATCGTTACTAAATATACTACCTAGTTACGTTATAGGCACCGTTATCGCCTTAATCGAAAGCCGGGATCGTTATGGTCTTATACGCCCACGTTCCCAGAAAAAGCGAAGAAGGCTAGTAATAGGATCGCTAAAAGGATCGTTAATAAAACTAGGATCGGTCGGAGATTATCTACGATTACCGTAGAGTCAGGAAGGCTAAATCTTAGTGTCGCCCAGGGTAAAAGTATCTAAATGTTAATAAGTCCTATAGGAATAAATGCTTTAAGATAATAAAGCAGGCTAAAGAACGCTATAACCGGGTAATCGCTGGCTAGACTAAAGAACGCCGGAAAGTATTCCAAAGTAACCTTAAAAAGAACCTTAATAGTAGGGCGAATAAGGGCTAAAAGGAGTTATAACTAAAAGACTCTTCTAAGGACGTATCTAATTTTATTAACGGCGGGGCCCCGGATTTAGGCCCCGTTCGACAATTTCAACACGCTGTTAAAAAACGTCAAAATGACCAAAAAATGCACAACTCAAGACCCACCGATGCATAAGGAGTACCACTATTTGCAAGCGGCCTGTCTACTATTTGCAAGCGTCCCAAACCCAATTAGGAAGGTTACGCGAGCCCGCGCAGTAGTCTGCATACGCCACGATCTTAGCTGCAGATATCCCGTACAGATACATCACATCACGATAAACGTTTTGTATACGTAAGACAGCCGTTAATCACTATGACTTATACTTAATGCCCTACGCTATCAAATCGCAGCTGTTCTGACCTGTTTTCCATTATGTTAAAGTACCCTAAATTTTATTATGTCCTTGGTAGGAAAAAGAGGTGGAAAAAGAGGTGGAAAAAGAGGTGGAAAAAGAGGTGGAAAAAGAGGTGGAAAAAGAGGTGGAAAAAGAGGTGGAAAAAGAGGTGGAAAAAGAGGTGGAAAAAGAGGTAGAAAAAGAGGTGGAAAAAGGAGGTGAAAAATTTTTAAGGTGACACCGTAGTGGGTGGGTGGTTACGTAACCTTATCTATCCCATAGATAAGATCTTATCTACCTATTATAGGTACAGATACGGTCTTATGTATCACATAGATAAGGTTATATAATCACCCACCACTACGTGTCACCTTAAAAAATTTTCACCTCCTTTTTCCACCTCTTTTTCCACCTCTTTTTCCACCTGTTTTTCTACCTGCTTTTCCACCACTTTTTCCATCACGGTACAGCGTGTATTCTTCTTAACTAGAGCTTTATGCAAGGAGGTCGAAATAAGCAGTGAATTTACAGTAACGGACATTTATAGTAAGCTAGGGAGAGAAAACCTTGTCGTGATGTATCTGTACGGGACATCTGCAGCCAAGATCGTGGCGTATGCAGACTACTACGCGGGCTCGCGTAACCTTCCTAATTAGGTTTGGGACGCTTGTAAATAGTAGACAGGCCGCTTGCAAATAGTGGTACTTATGCATAAGCACCCCGTTTTATATAGTATTTTCGTAATAAACGCATTTTTTGTGTCAACCTCTGCCATCCCCCTGTCACACCCCTGTTTTCGAAGTACCACGCTAGCAGGGATCTTCTTGTTGACGTTTTTCAACAGCGTGTTGAAAATTTGTATGGGAACTGCTGTTGAAGCAAAAAGGAGCTTTTTCGTTGTTAAAGATTTTCAATAAGATAGTGGATCTATATTAATAATCAGCCTAGCCGCCAGGCTAACGTTATAATTAAAGCTATTCGTAGCCACGACGATAATACGGACCCTTCCACGACCTCCTCTACGTTAAAATAGAACCTAGGTCTGCTATATCGATATATATAGGAGCCGTCACGATATACGTAGGAGCCGTCACGATATACGTAGGAGCCGTCACGATATATATAGGAGCCGTCACGATGTACGTAGGAGTAGTCACGATGTTCTGAACCAGCAAAATATAATGGTTTCTGTATATAAAGTATGTACTTCTGCATTTCTACATAAAATGGGTACATCGTGGAAAAAGACCGGCGTCAAATTACCGTCTTGGCTGCGATGTACCTTGCATAAAGTTATTGAAATTCGTTAACAGCGTGTTGAAATTGTCGAACGGGGCCTTAGATAAGGACGATACGTTTTTATACGGTATATATAGCTTTTTATTAACAGTACCCGTAGGTAGGCCCTTTAAAAATAAGCTATTAGTTAATAAGACCCGTTATTCCGACTATACCACTTAGTTATTCCGACTATAGTTTATATATATAATATAGATAGAACCTTCGGAATACCAATACAGTACTTCGTAGCTACGGTCTCTAACATCCTTTAATAAGTTAATTACTTTGATCGCTCGGATTATTTGGGTTGTATTGATAGACAAGCTTATCAGTTCGATCGAAGCTAATAGCAGCAGTAATAGTAACGCATCTTCCTCTTCCACGTCCTCGTGCGTCTATATCCACGCCGCCCACGCCCACGCCTACGCCCACGGCTATCTTATTCCTGTGACGAGACAACGAACGCGCCGCCTCCTATTCCGTAGATTAACGACGTAGATTGACGACGTAGATTGACGACGTAGATTGATAAGGTAGTAGGAAGATTGGGTCTGATTGGAACTACAGTCGGAATAACCAAGTGGTACAGTCGGAATAACGGGCCTCTAGTTAATTCCGGCACTATAAGGCATATCACTAATTAACGGCACCTGCTCTATAATTATCGGCTAGCGGAAGAGCTTATGATATTTAATACCGGCGGAGGATTATCGGATGCGGTTACCGGATTCGGAACTATAAGGCTAGAAGTTTAAGGTCGTGATCGTTAGCCGTATACGCTAATTTTAAAGGATATAGTATACATAAAGGGATATCCTATAGCCCTTATATTAGCCCTCCACCTACTTCTAACAGGATCGCTTATTACCGGTAGATAGGCGTCAGAAATTAAGGAATAAGGTATGACCGTTACCCTGCCTTTAAGGACCGTAGGAGGTTAGTTTGCCCTCTAACCAACGGTATAATAACAGAGCTTTTTTAATAGCTCCAGGACCCCTATTATAAGCGTCGCCGACGCTTACTTATAGCATAAGCGGCTAGGCCACGCTAGCGCTAAAGCCCTTAAAAAGATCGTTACTACCTGCTCCGGCAGCATAGTATCCAGTGGAGAGTACCCCTTAAAGATTAAGTGCTAGGACTACTCTACTAGTAACGGCCAAAGGCAGATATTATAATAGCCTCTAAACTATTACCTAATAAGACCCTAGCAGCCTGTAGATACAGGTCTATTCTCGAACAATCAGTCCTCTAATAGACTAAAGGTAACTATTCGTTTCCACAACCCCTGCACTAAGATAAATAAAGGGGAATTCCTGCCAGATTATAAGTCAGCCCTTAAGTCGGTCGCCTAACACAAGGTATAAACGTGGAGGCAGTATAGCTGCCCGATTCGGGTTATACGCCTAGATAGCGAGCGGGCCCTATAACAGGAATTTAACGACTAGGGTGCCTACCGGGGTATACTAATTAAGAGGTCGGAACCGAATATAGCCGCCTAAAATCCCCGGGCCGAACGATATAATGGTATTATATACGCTATCGCTTAGACTCTTGGAATAGCTTCCGGGTTCTAGTAAGATATATAGCCAGAGATTATAGCCGCCGCGAAATACCTATATAATCTAACTTCATACCGGGAGCTTAGGTAGAAGTCGCCAAAGGGCTATATAGATAAGTGAGTTAATAAGATAGGCATCGAGTATATTATAATAACCCCTTTAATCGGTTAGATAAAGGGGTATGGCTACCGTGCCTACCCCTTAACTACTAACTACTAGTATGGCCGCCGGAAGAATAAGAAGCTCGCGGAGAGAGCTTATATCGGTTAACTAATCGGCTATAAGAGTACTAATATTTATCGGATTTAGGTGCCGAAGCTCGGGAGGATCCTGCGTATAAGAGATATTAGATTTAACAAAAAGCTCTTATATAAAGACCGTAATATCGACCTACCTGTTCTAATAAAGCTACATAAAGAGCTTAACCTGCCGGAGCCAGAGAGAGATAATTCACTATATACTTTACCAGTTATACCGTAATTCGATTACCTCGCTATGATATAGCAGAACTCGGCGTTAGAGTCTCGCTAAAATACCCGTTTAATAAGAGAGATTAAAGTAATTAAAAGAGCGAAGAGCGTGCTTATAAGTATTTTAGTGGGTTACCTCTACGTATTAAGGATAAGATACGGGAGCGGAAAACCGAACTAGATAAGGTAGTAACGCTAGCTTAAAAGGTATAGCTATTTTAGGATACGAGTCCTATTAAGAAGGCGAATAGTAAGCGATCGGATACTAATCGTAAAAGGACCCTATTAAACTTCCAGCGTTTAGAGAGTCGCTTGAGTCGAGGCAGCACTCCGGTAACGGGTCGGCGTACGCCCGCCGAGCTAAGTAAGGTAGTCTTAATAGAGGCGCCCTTAACGGGTTAAAAGGCCTTAGGCTCGGGCCTAAAGCCTTCGTAAACCCAGCCTAGCACGCGCGCCGTTACGGGCGAGTGCTATAACTACGGTAAAAAGGGTTATTATTCTAAGAACTATTATAGTAATAAGGAATAACGAATAACTAATAACAGGCCGGCGAAGGCTCGCGCCCGCGTTAGTAATATATACGCTATGTATAATAACCTCTATAATAATATTCGGGTTAAAGAACGTTATTTAGCGGGAAATAAGTCGGTATAGGTAATAAGGGGGCCGAACCTATACCTGATAATCGGCTAGAGATTATAGTAGACGAGGTAGCGAGATCGATAGCGATAATAATCCGTTACGAGGAGGAGATTAAGTTTAGTATAGACTTAGATATCTATACGCAGGTAGATATTATTAGCCCGGCGTTAGTAGAGCACCTAGGGTTAAAACCGCTCCTAAGGTTAAGACTCTTGAGATTAAAGGCTTTAATAGTAGCCCGGTAGGGGTTCGCAGAGCGTATAGCCTGGCTTTCTATCTACTAGACGTAGAAGGACGGCCACGCCTATTAAAAAGGGTCTTCCTATATACGGATCGACCTAAAGGTACCGGGCAATTACTACTCTTAAACGATAGTATAAGTTAAGAAGGTCTTATGATCAATACGGCCCCCCGAATATTTATCTATAGGCCGATCTTAATCGTACACCCTGAGTTATAGGCTTACAAGGTTATTAAGAAGCGGGCAAAGGCGTATATTATATATATCGCTGCCGCTACTAATATGGTACCGGGGACGCCGGATGTACTTATTTCGTTTATGGATAACGATAAGGTGATTTATAGACTAATCGTCGAAGTACCGCCGGAAATCGCCGAGTACTAGGACGTGTTTTCGGAATAGGCTACGAAGGAGCCGCCCTTACTAAAGGACGCCGAATATATAATTAACTTATAGAACGGGAAGCAGCCGCTATTCGGGCTGTTATGTCCCTTATCTCAAGCCTAGCTAGAGGAGCTAAAAAAGTATATCGCCGAAGGGATAGCGAGTAGTCGTATTTAACGGTTAATAAGCCTAGTAGGCCTACCGGTGCTATTAATACCTAAAAACGATAGTAGCTTTTGATAAATTAGGCTACGAATAGTAGGCTGTACGCGCGGAAGAGAGGAAAATCAGGCAAATAGCTGTTGAATTCGTAGATCCATAGGATTACTGCTTGTTACGCAAACACGTAGTTATATGTAAAGAACTGACTTCTGAGATTTCTTACTGGATCCGGGGCTGGTAAAAGACCCTGAAAGGTTGGGCGGCGACTATTACATTAACAGCCTACGCGACGGTTATCACGCCACGTTTTTAGCTTAAGTAATAACCAAGATATCGTATTTACGATACCTAGTGTATTTATATAATATATATCATAAGCCAAGTATATATACACGTATAATACGTATAGTATTATAGTATAGGTTAAGCTGTTTATAATATAGACGTCTAGTTATATAGCTATAACTATATACTGTTTATTGTGACTGAGATATTATACTTATTATTATGATTATTATTACTTGGTATGAGTATAATATCAACACCCCCCCGTAAGCTGACTCTTATATAGTAAGTGCAGCTTAGTCAGGTTATAGTTATGGTTATATTATAGCGCAGTAATCCTAGTCTATCTAAGACTAGAATATATAGAGGAAAAATTTAAAGAAAACCTCTCCTTTTTAATTTAAGGGAAAATTCAAAAACCCTTGTTATTATTATGGTATATTATCTAAAGGAAAGTTCAGAAAAACCTTTGATATCGAGGAAAACCCGGAGGTAAAAAACCTAGTTATATCCCCTTGTAAAGAACTAAAAATACCAAGTATTAAAACCTAGTATTTTAATTCTTTAATATTATTATAAGGCGGTAAATCATACTCAGGCAACGTATCGTCCTTATAACCTAGGTTTATATAACCTCAAAGAGTATTATAAGTTCTCTTTTGCTAAGCCTTTAGTCATTATATCAGCTGTATTATATTTCGTATTTATATATATGATTTTTAGTTTATTATTATATAGCTATTGCCTATACTAGTGTTACTGCCTGTCGATATGCTTTACCCGTTTATGAAATTCAGGATTTTCGGCGAGCTTCTTTGCACTGTCACTATCTATTGAAATAGTAGGAATCTCGAGAGTTTTATTATTATTGCTCGTATTATTATTATGATTGCCTCTTATATTAGAATCTAGACCTAGATTCTATAGTATATCTTTATATAGATTATAAAGATAAATTCCTTTCTTAGACGCTTCTATAAGAGCCATATATTCGGACTATATTATTAATAAAGCAACGACTTTTTATTTAGTTAAGGTCTAACTAACGGGGTTATTTACTCCTACACAGTAAATATATCCTAAAGCCGAGGTTCTATGTTCGATTACATCTAAAACGCTGACATCAGAATAACCGTAAATACCAAGGTCTTCTTTATTATAATTATATAAAAGACTGATATTAGGATATGTATTTATATAAGCCTAGATTCGATTTAACGCAGTAAAGTGGTCTTATAAGGGATTACTTATATAATAAGAACACCAGTTAACTGCGTAGGTTATATCTGGCCTTGAATGAAAGGCTAGATATAATAAAGCCCCGATTTCCTGTGAGTATTTATTAATATTATTAGTTCTTGCTTGTTCAGAATTTGGTACTAGGACCTTCTTGTGTATACAAGGGGTGTTAACTCTTTTCAGACTTCGTTTATTCTACCTTTTATGTATCTTATTAATATGAGGCAACTAACTTATAGAAAGAGTTTTATTATCTTTATTTATATTTATTATATAGCCTAGAAAGGTATTTATTTCACCTAAGTCTTTAAGTATTATATCTTTAGACATTTCTTTAAAGAAGTGGTCTAAAGTGTTCTTAGAATGGCTTAGAGCCACTATATTATTAACGTGGCATAAAAGAATAGCTCGTTCTTCTATTCTTTTAATATTATTATATTTATAAAAGATAAAAAGTCCGTTATTATATTCAGAGACCCGGTAACCTAGTTTAGATAATACCTTAACCAGGTAATTATACCAGAGTCTAGGACTTCGTTTTAACCCGTATAAACCTTTATTAAGCTTACAGAGTAGTATAGTATTTTTATTTTTATTTTCTAAGTTATCTTCTTTCTCGAAGCCAATAGATTATATAGCATATATTAGGGTATCTATATTGGTATAAACGAACGCGTGTTTAACGTCGAGCTGCCTGAATTCCTAGCCGCGTGATACGCCTAGTATTAAAGCTAATTTATAGCTTTCTGGCCGGCAGGTAGTTAAAAAGGTTTCTAGATAATTAAGGCCTAGAACCTGATTAAACCCCTGAATAACCCACTAAGGCTTATATTGAATAGCTTCGCCAGAGCTATTATATTTGATTCTGAAGACCTAATGACCTCTTAGTACGTGGTGATGTTCTTTTCTTTGATTATAATTATTAAGCGTATTTTTTATACTTATTAAGGCCCAGGTCTTTCTCGTTTCGAGTTCTGATATTTCTGCTACTATCGCGTCTATCTATTTATCTTTATCTAGGCAGTTTATAGCCTGTTTATGGGTAGCTGGTTCGTTAATCGAATTTATAGTTAAAAGAAATAGGGAATTTTCTTAAAACTATAGGTTTCTAAGTATAGTATCTTTTATATAATATAGTAAGTGTGCACTATTCTTATAGGATATTGAATCCTTATAGTCTGGCTTTAATGGTTCTAAAAGTGTTTGAACTTCTAGCCTGGTACTTTGGCTACTATTATTATTATTAGCTGGCCTATAGTTAATATTATTATTATTATTATAATTAACAGCTAGAACTTTATAGCCCGCTGCCCGGAGACGTAGACTCTTTCGTCTAGTATTATTATCCTCTTCCTTAGGTTGAATAGACTTAACAGAACGTTTCGAAACGCGCGAAGGAATATTTTATAAGAATTAACCGTTATTTTCACTAAAAGTGATTGAATAGACCCCGCGGTTAGAAGCCTGATTATATACATAAGTATTAGTATAAGGAGGGAGGTTATTATTGTTTTTAGGCGTATATTTATTATTATAGTTATCTAAAGAAGAGTAAACAAACTGATTTTCCAAGATATAAACGTCTCGGAACCAACCAGTCTTTCTAGTTACTGGATTATAAACCTTATAGTTATAGTTATTAAAACCTATTGAAGCACCTCGAAGTGCCCTTATATCTAGTTTCTTTATATTCGGGTTATTGTTTTTATAATAAATAATAAAACCCTAAACTCATATATTATTAATATTGGGTTTCTAACCTTATAAAAGCTTATAGGAACTCTTATATTCAAGAGGTGAATTAGGTGATCTGTTATATACAGTGAGTAAGCAATAGTGGCGATTAGGCGACCCATATCCAAATGTTATCACGAGAACCTCATTTTGACCCTTCGAATACGAATACAAATAACTTTACGAATACTACTTCTAAAATTTCGGAAAAATCAGATTTATAGAGGGGAGTGACCGTATAAAAGGAATATTTAGTTATATCTTTTTAATACTTTGTGTACCACACCTTAGCCGCGATATAAGCCTTAACCCTTCGCGGTATCGACTCAATTAGAGCCTATAGAAGCTCCTCTTTCAAATCGTTTCGCACCTCCTCCGCGGCCCGGTAGAGTATTTCGTACGAGGTTATCATAGAGCCTATCTTTGCTAGAGTAGGATTCCGTAAATAGACCCTCTTTTATAGTATTTTCTATAGGTTTTCGATAGGATTAAGATTAGGCTAATACGGCGGCTAATCCAGTATAGTAACCTTATTCTCTAGACCCCACGGCAGTAACCAATTTTAAATAAGGCGCGCCTTATATACGGCAGCGTTATCTTAAACGAATACACTACCCGGTTCGTATATTATAGAAAGCACTTCTTTAAGCGTGCGCTTAATAACGGCTGCCGTAACGCCTCTGCTCGGTGTATTAGGGTCCCCGTAAAGAGCGATTAATTCGGTGCGTTTATTAGATAAAAAACCGGCCTATAATATCTACAAATAGCGCGTAGGCTTATCACGAGGCTAGATAATATTATATTAAAGTTGCTTTCCTTATAACTGTATTAGTAAAGGTATAACGTATTAATAAAGTTAACTTATAGTATAGCCGAAAACCTATTTCTGCGTCTGCCCTTCTCCGCGCGCGACTATGGTTTTATCCGAAAACATAATCCGTTTCTACTAGTCTAGGGGTTTAGAGGCGTGGCGTAGGCACTACTCTAAACGTATTTACGCGTGCCTTAGGGTTAGAGTCGGCCGGCGTAGCGCGCGGGAGTGCTGGAAGCCCTATAAATAAAGCTATCGTATAATAGTGTGTTTTAAGCAAGCAAGGCCTAGCGTAATCTTTAATTTAGTAGGTGATATAAAGGGTTAATACCGATAGTACGTAGGATACGTCTTTTTTAGTACATATTAAGGGCCGGGGGGGGCCAGACCGTGGTTTGAATCGGGCTGATATTTATGATTCGTAGCGGCGCGCGATGCCAGAAACTAACCCTGGAGATATATTAAATTTAAGCTCTAACTCCCTTTAACTAAGCCCACTAAAATAGGCGTGCGCAATCAGTGTCTGTTTATAAGGCGAATGCTTATCGCGCGGCGTAATACGGGCATTTTCTGATTTTTAACGATTTTTCAAAGTTAAAGGGTTAATGATATTAAAGGAGGAAAACGCGCTATAACGCGTTAGTAGGGTATTTCTAATCGTCAGTTTTGCTTACCCACTGTATATAAAGAGCTAAGAGAATAGCTTTACCCTAAAGATATCAAGGCAGCCCTAAGTGGAAAACAAGAGCTCGAACCTTTTCTATTATAGGTCTTATAATTTATTTAATAGAGCCTTAAGCATTAAAAGTATACGGCGGCTTTATATTATGCTTTATACTTATAAAGAGATATTAAAGAAAGACATTATTAAATTCTTTTCCACCGTCTATATCTACTTCTTTAATAAAGAAGTGATATTTATTATTATTATTATTATTATTATTATTATTATTATTATTATTATTATTATTATTATTATTATTATTATTATTATTATTATTATTTTCCACCTAAGCTTTCTACTCTTTTATAGCTGTTATAACCGTTATTTTAGACTTATCTAAGAGGAGTTATGCCTATAGGAACCGGGTAGAACGGTCTAGTATAAATAAAATCTAACGCTTTGTATTATAAGAAAAAGGTTCGATTAGTCCGTAAAGATCCATATAAACCGTTTCTAAATAGGAAAACTCTTTATATTTATTAAGTAAATCTTTATTTATAAGTATAATAAACTTACGCTTCTTATAGAAATCATAGCTCTGTATTTTAGTTAACTCTTTATAGGTTATATTATATTCTTTTTAAACAGTATTAGTATAGAGACTTTTTAAGGTAATAGGGTTAATATAACCTATCCTGTCATGCCATGGCATTATGTTTTCAGTTATAGGGGGAGTCTTATAACCATTATTACGGTGTCTATGTTTTTAAAGCTCTTCTTAAGGTTAAAGAGGTTAAAGAGGTTAAGATTTCTTTATTATATCATTTCTTTATTAATGTTCAACCAACCCCTTTATTTATTTATTTAGTTTCTTTAAAACCTGTTCTTTAAACCTTTAAAACCTCTTTATTCTAGTTAAGTCTCCTAGCTATTTCCTTAGTATTTTCCCTGTATTTATTATATTTATTTTTAGAGACTTAGCCCCCCTATACGATAATGCTCGTGCTATAGCCTAGTATAGCCCGTTATAAAGCAGAGCCATTATATAAAGAAAGAGAGGCTCTTTATTATCAAATCATAAGAGCTTTTTGTTTCTAGTAAGACCGTGAGCTTTACTATTAAGACGAGAGAGACTAATAATATTAGTGCCTATTTCCGGTATATAAAGGCACTCTTTTAAAAGCAGAAGCTTGTTAGTATCCCTGAATTTTATAACGCAGTCTCCTTTACCTTATATCTTTATTTCCTTTACTTGACCCTAACGAATAGTTCTCTTTGTAGTATTATAAATAGAACAGAATCTTTTATTTATACTAATATACGCCGTAGCCCCGCTATCTAGACAGAAATTCAGATGTAATTTAATACTGTTTTCTGCTTATATTTCATAAATCCTTTCTACTAACTAATCTATATTAAGGTTAGTATTATTTGTATCTTTATTTTTAGAAGAGATAATAAATACCTGATCTATATCTATTAGATCCTGTGTAAAAGGATTCGGATGGTCTAGTAGAGGAAACGGAGGAGGGAGGACGTCTTTAAAAATAACGCTGGCTTCTTTATCTTTATTATCGTCTTCCTATTCTTTTTCCTTTTCTTTTTCCTGCGGCTAATCCTAAGGTTAATTTTATTAATCTATAGTTATATTCACTGTAGTAGACTCGTCGTTTTCCTCTTCTTCTAAAGACGTATCTAAGGCGTGCTGCTCCTTTTGCCTTTAGTACGAGGTTCATTATACGTTTCTCTCTTTAAGAGAGACTCGTCTTTCCTCCTTTCATTTCCTTACCCTTCTAAGAGGACTAGGATTTCTTTACCCTATTCTAGGTATTTTTCTTTAATCCTAAATTATCCTTTATTACCCAGTTGTTAGGTGCTTGTTCAGGATAAAGAAAGTAGCAGTTAGTCGGCGTATAGCCAGGCTTCTTATAGCTCTTATAGAATAAACCCTTAGTCTTCTTCCAGGGTTTCTTTATATTTTTCTATAATTTTACACCTTATATAAGGAGGGTATTCGACGGGTAATCGACCTTTCTTAAAGCGTCTATTAATTCCGCTTTTAATTTATCTAGTATATAACTAGTACTATCATAACGGATAGCCTAAGTTATTTGCCTTACTATAGATTTGTACCTTAATATGCACTAACCGTATATATCTCTGGCCAGCCAGTACTATTAGACCTATAAGAGGATTTAAGTTGGGTAACCTTAGGGTGCGGTAAATAATATATAAAGAGAATAATTCTCTAAAAAGGAGGGCGAGGTTCCGGCTATATATATGTACGAAGGAACCTCGGGCTATCTAAGGCTAGGCGCTATACTAGGTATAGTGCTAGGACGGTGCTAGCACCGGTCCGGCGCTATACTAGTTTAGTGCCAGAATAGGGCTAGCACTAATCCAGCGCTATACGGGTTTAGTGCCCGTATAGTGCTAGCACTAATCTAAAGCTATATGGTTTTAGGTCCTAGCTTAGTACCGGATAGTAGTGCGTAGTATATACCCTAGGAGAGATAAAGCCCTGCGTCCCGCGGGCTTCCCCGTCTCTTAGGGTCTATAACGTCCGACTTAGACTCGGCGTGGCCGATTATCACACTAGAAATAAGTGGTAGACGTGGTCATAATCTTTATTCCTGGCCGGGGCTAAACTAAGAAAAAACAAAAAACTATAGTATAGAATAGCGCTCTATAGCGTATATTCCTAACTCCGTTAGGCTCTATTTCTAACGCTAGCAATTACGTCTAGTCGCCCGTCCCCCCGTTATATATTTACTAACCTAGGACTTAATAAACATAAAAGAAAATAACTAAGTAAAAGCGGCGAGTATCCTCCCTATCTCGCTTTATCACAGTATCTTAACCTCTAGGGCGTCCGGCTCTATACTAGGCAAGCCCTAGTCCTGCATAGGCAGTCCTAGGATCATAGCGGCGTCTTCGCGCAAGATCTTACCCAGGCGCGTCTATAGCTCGTCGTCTACTAGATTATACGATGCCAGGATCCCTTAGCGGCCATTCATCTAATAATAGTCCTAGATAGCGGCGGTATAATAAATAAGGTCCGTGACTAATTAGCCGTTATCAGTTAAACAGTTAGATATAGTTTCTTACTTAGTAGCGTCTAATTCCCTATTACTCTCCAATCTAGCCACTAGCGTATATAGCTCTACACGCTATATTACGACTAAGAAGGGCAGGTCGGCTACTTACTATATATTATGCTATATAACGTGGTGCTGGATAAATTATATTATAAATTTAGTAGTTAGTAGCGGGATAATAACGGCGTGCTAGCGCTATATAATAATAGTCAGTATCCAGTTAAGGATCTTAAGATCTATACGTTAGGCTTAAGTATTTACGTCTTTAAGCCTGGCGGCGAAGCTCTTAGCCGCTTACACCCAGATCTTATCCTCCCCGTGCCTACTAAAGAATAACTTCCTACCTAGCCCTATAAGGCCCGATCCGTTATACGTCCTCTTCCTAAAGGCGTTAGTATTAATCGGCGTATTAGTGCCGGCGCTAGCTAAGTATAGTTATAGACTAGTCTAAGCCAGGATATCTATAACTAAGCGAATAGCTAGTATAGGACTCAACGCTTTAAGCGTTTATATATAGTCCTTAAAAACTATAATATACTATTAGATATATTTATAATACTCTTTAGTTACGGTAATAAATAAGTCTATATTAATATTACCTTCGCTAAGCTTATCGACTATATGGGCTAACACAAGGCTAATACTATTAGTCTCGTTAATCTTATTAATTATCGCGGCGGATAGGTTAGCACCACGCAGGGTCGGGCTTTAGCGAGCGATTAGCGTATTATTTACACGTATAGGGGAGCCTGTCTCTATCACTATCACTCTACTAGCTTAGCGGGCCGATCCGTGTAGAAACTACCTATCTAGGCCGCGGGCGGCATTATATCGTGTTATTATAAGGTATTACTTGAATAACTGATTATACTACGGCCACTAGGCGATAACTTAACTACTGTCTAATAAGAACTATAGCTACGGGTATTCTAGTACGATCTCTTTAGCTCTCGCTATAATAACCCACTTATTAGTAATAGCTTCCGGAGCGAATATAATATAATCTAATCGTCTATTCTAAGGATTATCGTATCCTCTTTCGATTACTTAACGACGGTACCGCTTTACTATAGCCTTATACTCTATAACCCACTACTTAAATACTAGGCCGGCCGTATTAAGATAGTACGCGACGCCGTGTTTATCGCCGAATAAGTTAATAGCTCTAAAGTACCCGTTAAACGTTAAGCCGGAGCCGTCCTGGCCGTTTTTAAACTAATAAATAAACTTACCTCGTAGCTCCTAGTCCATAGACCGGTAGACGTCGGTTAGGTATATAACGATATAGAATATTACGTTACGGGGATAGGGTTATATAAAAAGCAGCTAGGGCAATAATAGCATATGACGGGGAATAATGCTTATATAACGGAATACAATAAGGGTAATAGGACTTAATAGCTAGATAATAATAAGGAATAAAGGTCGTGATAAGTATAATAGGGGTTATTATAAGAAAACTATCAAATAAGCCTATAGTCAGGGTAACTATTATAATCGTTTAGCTATAAGTAAAGAATAGAGGGACATAGTAAGGCTATAGGCGGCTAAGAAAATCTTTTATTTTCGAGCCAGCTATACTAATTTACGTATACGCTAGGGCTATATATCCGGTAGGGCTTCTATTCTTACTAGTTCGAGATTAGATAGTATTATAGATATTATACTCATAATAAGTAATAATCATAATAATAATAAGTATAATATCTAAGTTAAAATAAATAGTATATGGTTATAGCTATATAACTAGACGTCTACTTTATAACCAGCTAAACCTATACTATAATACTATACGTATTATGCGTGTATATATACTTAGCTTATGATATATGTTATATAAATATACTAGGTATCGTAAATACGATATCTTGGTTATTACTTAAGCTAATAACGTGGCGTGATAACCGTCGCGTAGGCTATTAACGTAATAGTCGCCACCCAATCTATTAGGGTCTTTTGCCAGCCCCGGTTCCAGGAAGAAATCCCAGAAGTCAGTTCTTTATATATAAGTGAAACACGCAGTAATCCTACGATTCTACGAATTCAACAGCTATTTACTTAATTTTCCTCTCTTCCGCGCGTATAGCCTACTACTCATAGCCTAATCTATTAGAAGGGTATAAGCCCGGGTTAGTAAAGAAGGAAATCTACTCTTTTCTACCCTATTATTCTATTCGAAATACTAAAAAGACTCCTGCCTTTTTAGGCCGTTTTTGCCTATTCAGGCCGTCCCTTTATCCTCCCCCGGTCGTAGATCCTTATCTCCAACTATACGAAATCCCTTTATCTCCCGAAGATAGCTAAGCGATTCGAACCGTTCGTTCCGATACCACGGTTCAAAGCTCTTTATTCTTCCTAATACGGTCGCTAAGAGTTATGCTAAGAAGCCAGCTCTTTATTCCTGTTCCGGAAGAACTATATGATTAGAATAAGACTCTTTATTATAATCGGATATCCTATTCCTTTATTTATAAAGGGACTTTTTAAAAAAGAAGAAAAATAAGGAATACGTGGATTAAATATAAAGGCTTTTATAACTACTCCACGAATAATAGCTATAATAATTAAGCCACTTAACCTACCGCGCTACCTATAATAACAGGATATCGTAATATAGTACATAAGCCTTTAGTAAAAAGTCCGCCTATAGAAATCCTGTTATTCGCTTTATATAAGCATCGCTTTTCTTCGCGTCGCGAGATCTATAAATAGCATTACTATTTAGATCCACTTTAGATCTACTTTTCGAAGCTAGGCTAATCAGAATCAGAGCTTTAGCTCGGTATTCTTTATTTCTGTCCTTTATCGATAACGTAATAAAGAAAAAGCAATAAAGAAAATAATAAAAAGTAAATCGTGAAATAACTTAGTTAATTCTAACCTAAATAAATAATGAAAAATATCGTTCTATTACTTAAAAATAGCCTAATAAGAGACTGGCAAAGAAACTTTAGTCCGGAAGCTCCAGGGCAGCATAGACTATTAAAACTTGACTATAGGAATATACTCTTACTTCGCTTATAAAAGAAAATATATTAAAGACGTTATAATAAAGCCCCTTCTAGTAAATCCTTCTAAAAAACAGAAGGAGGAGTCTCTAAAGGCAGCTAGAGATATACTCTCTGCTCTGTTAGACGGTCCCTTAACCCAGATTTAAGGAATAAACGAAGTTTTAAAAGTATAGAATAAACTAAAGGATAACCTCTCGCCTTCGGAATTCCCTAATCTTAAAGCGTATTTATATAAAATATAAGAGAGACTGCTTACCTTAAATTAAAAAGGTATATCCTTTTCTGATAAGGTGATCTTTGCCTGGATTCATAATAGTCTCGATAAGAGGTATAAATATATAGTAGGGCAAATAACTTAAGCTGCCCGTCACGATATTACTAGTTATATACTGGATAAATTAATAGCGGAATTAATAGATACTTTAAGAAAGGTCGATTAGCCGTCGAATACCCTCCTTATATAAGGGTCGAAATTATAGAAGAACAATAGGAAAAACCCCTAGAACAAGACTAAGGGTTTATTCTATAAGAACTATAAGAAGTCTGGCTATACGCCGAGTAACTACTATTTTCTTTATCCTGAAAAAGCACCTAAGAACTAGGTAATAAAGGATAATTTAGGATTAAGGAAAAATACCCAGAATAGGGTAAGTAAATCCTAGTCCTCTTAAAAGGATAAGGAAAAGAAAGGAGGTGGAAATACGCGTCTCTTTTTTTAAAAAAAGCGTATAATAAGTCTCATACTAAAAGTAAAGGAATAGCACGCCTTAGATACGTCTTTAGAAGAGGAAAACGACGAGTCTGCTACGGTTAATATAATTATAGATTAACAGAATTAACCGCAGGATTAGCCACAGGAAAAAGAAAAGAAAAAAGAATAGGAAGACGATAATAAAAACGAAGAGGCCGGCGTTATTTTTAAAGACGTCTTCCCTCCTCCGTTTCCTTTTCTAGTCCGTCCTAATCCTTTTATACAGGATTTAATGGATATAGATTAGGTATTTATTATCTCTTCTAAGAACAAACATATAAATAATACTAATCTTAATATAGATTAGTTAGTGGAAAAGATTTAAAAGATATAAGCAGAAAACAGTATTGAATTAGATATAAACTTTTATATAGATAGCGGGGCTATAGCGTATATTATTTTAAATAAAAGACTCTTTTCTACTTATAATTCCAAAGAGAGAACTGTTTATTAGGGTCAGGCAAAGGAGATTAAGATATAAGGTAAAGGAGACTATGTTATAAAATTCAGGGATACTAGAAAGCTTCTGCTTTTAAAAGAATGCTATTATATACTAGAAATAGGCCCGAATATTATTAGTCTCTCTCGTCTTAATAGTAAAGCTCGCGGTCTTACTAGAAACAAAAAGCTCTTATTATTTAATAATAAAGAGCTCCTCTTTCTTTATATAACGGCTCTGCTTTATAACGGGCTATACCAGGCTATAGCACGGGCATTATCGTACGGGGGGGTTAAGTCTTAGAAAATAAATATAATAAATACTAGAGAAAACATAAAGAAACTGTTATAAAGAGGTATTTTACCTAAAGAATAGTCTTAAGACTCAACTAGAATAAAGAGGTTAAACAAAGAAAGGGGTTAGTTAAACCTTAATAAAGAAGTAATATAACAAAGAAACCTTAACCTCTTTAACCTCTTTAAGCTTAAGAAGAGCTTTATAAATAAAGAGACCGTAATAACCCTTAAAGGACTACCTCTATAACTAAAAACATAATGCTATGGCAGAACAGCATAGGTTATATTAACCCTATTACCTTAAAAAGTCTCTATACAAATACTCTTTAAAAAGATTATAATATAACTAATAAAGAGTTAACTAAAATATAGAGCTATAATGCCTATAAGAGAAGTAAGTCTATTACACTTACGAATAAAGATTCAGTTAATAGATATAAGAATTTTTCCTATTTAGAAAAGGTGTATATAGATCTTTACGGTCCTATCGAACCTCTTTCTTATAATAAGAAGCGGTGGATTCTATTTATACTAGACCGTTCTACCCGGTTCCTATAGGCATAACTACTCTTAGATAAGTCTAAAACGATAGTAGTTATAGCTATAAAAGAGTGGAAAGCTTAGGTAGAAAATAATAATAATAATAAATATCACTTTTTTATTAAAGAAGTAGATATAGACGGTGGAAAAGAATGTAATAACGCGTCTTTTTAACGCCTCTTTGCAGGTATAAAGCATATTATAAAGCCACCGTATACTTATTAAAGAAAGGCGAAGCCGTCACTATGCAGAACGGCTCCGCTAGGGCCAAAACAAACAACCAACCTATAGCCTAGCCGAAGGGAGGGTCAGGCTCGTCACGGGTCCGTATCTAGAGCTAGGGTCCCGAGGAGACGGTCGCCGGGCCTCTAGAAGGGTCGGCAGTGGTCCGATTAGGGGAACGAATAGCTAGATAGGCAGGCGGGCCTACGGTCGGCTTCTTCTAGATCGTCTAGATATCCGAAAAGGGAAGGATAATATAAATTATGATTATAATGGGTAATAGGTGACGATTATAAAAGATCGGACGAAAAGCTAGCTGGATATAGTAGGTCTATTCCGAAGAATAGCCGTATATAAGACCAGATCTCTAGGACCGTGTACGTGGTTATATAATATCTATAACGTCTAGACCCGGATCACGGGTCTGCCCCTCTATAATCGGCCCTAAATTATTAAGCTATGCCCCATGGTCTTAATAATTTTATTATAAATAGAAGTAATAAACCGTCCTAAATATATCTCTATTACCCTGATCAGGGTATCTATAAGCAGTCCTGTATAGCTCCTCTTCTAGCTGCACGTAATAGTAGTCCTGTTTTCCTCGCGTATATATATTCCTGGAGACGTCTCTTAAAGGCGTAGGCTCGAAGGACGTTGACCTCATAGATATAGAGGTGACCTTATAGGTCCTTTATGCGTATAGAGTAGGCGGCGGCGGCGGCTTCCTCGGTTCCGTATAAGGAATAAGTAGCGCGGCGGTGGTAGTGGTAGTAGGCGGCGGTAAATAGGCGGTGGCCCTAGCGTAGCCTTCGAGAAGACCGTGATAACAAATGCATACACAGGGCAGGCGCCGGCCTTTTCGGTTCCTGGTCGTGACTATAGGAATAAGGTAACGCGGCGGCCCTAGTAAAAGATTAACGACGCAGAACATAGAACTAGGCGACGGCGCAGAGTATATCTATCTCTTTCCACTACCTATATTAAGGCAGGCAGTCCACTTCTTGGTTTATAGGCGTAAAGCACGTAGGTCGGATCTTTTTAGCGGTGGCGTGGCATGGCACGCAGGAAGGCAGGTCGGTTAGTCGGTTCCTTTATAGAGTTAGTAGGCGAAGAACGGGAATCGGGTCTGATAGTAGGACTCTTCGAGGCGGTAGTATTATAGCCGGGCTTAAAGTAATAGGAAGAAGAAGCAGCAGGATTAACATGATTAACTGGATTAACAGGATTAATCGGATTAACTATAGGCAGGCGGATCAGGCTCGGGCTGATTAAAGGAATAAAGATATCGGGGAAAAGAAGAGTAGTAAAAGGTTAGGATAAAGAGGAAAAATAAGGAAAAAGGTAAGCAGGATAAGCTTATAGTGACTGCCGGCAGAAAACGGCAGGCAGGATAAAGATCTAAAAAGAGTAGGCGGGATTAGTGGTATATAGTCTGCTTTAAAAGAGATAACGAAGATATCTAACGCGTACTATTAAACTAACCGATAATAACTTAATAACTAGCAGGCTAAATTAATTAAAATCGGAGCTATTCGATTACTCTTTTTCTGATTAGGCTAATATGGTTACGAGCGAAAGAAATGGTAAAGAACTATAAAAGATATAGTCTAAGAAAAGGCTGAAAATTCGGCAGGCTCCCATAGACTCCTGGGCTGGGCCCTAGGCCCAGTTATCCATCGGCCCCAAAGCTATACGAAGAAGCTCCTGCGCGTACAGCTTTCCACAAAAAGAAAAGAAGAACGGGCTCGCGATCAGGGTATTCGCGCAGGAAAGAAAAGAGGGTAAAATCGGGGGAGGGCAGGACTCTATATCCATCGGCCCCAAAGCTATACGAAAAGGTCCCCCTCGAGGGCAGCTTTCTAAACAACCCAAAAACAACAAACAAAAACAAGAGGAAGGGTAGAAACAACAGATCCTGATCAGGTTAACGGAGCAGCTTCGGGAAAAAACAAATCCGGCTCCAGGGCGTAGTCATAAGGAAGACGCGGCCCCAGATACGAGTCCGCGAATAAGGGCGCGGCCCCCCCGTCTATTAGAAGACGCGGCCCCCGTCAGGAACTAGAAAAGCTCCCACGGAACCCACGCAGGACTTCTGCTTCCGAAAACGATTCTGTTACCCTGATCAGGTAAAGGGAAAGGCGGGAAAAGGAAAGGGAAAAGAGGGAAGGGGAAAAAGAGGTAGGAGGAGGGAGGAGGATACCGAGGAAAAAGTCCCTTGGCCCTAGAGGCAAATCCACTAAAAAGGAAGACGTTAACGGCTATTAAGAACTAGAGAAAGCTCTTATAACTTCACGAATATCTTTGTCTCCCGAAAACGATTACGTTAACGCCTAATTATAAAGGCCCTGCTTTCGCCACACCTCTACTTCCATCGTCTCTATTACCTGCTACAAAGCTTAGATATCCACTTTCTTCACTTCCTTTTTAAGGGAGCTACCGAATAACTCTTCGATCTATAGCCGGCTTAACTAACTATAATAGCCTAGATACTACTATGGATAAGGATTTTCGAAGGTATCAGGTAGTAGGAAACCCGTCTACTTAGGTAGGCGGGTAAGGAGGTTAACTAACGGATCGGGACCGGCTTCCACGGCAGGAGGCAGGCCTATAGTGTAGCGCCGTTCCTCTTTATCGGCCTCTTCCGTATACTTATCGACGTAGGCCTGTATTTCCTCTTCTAAGCCCGGAGGTAGGCGGGAAGGCAGACCGACGGGAACGGTAGGGTCCACGGGAGGACTCTAAACTAAAGGAATAGCAGGGGGGGGCGCTAGCGGCGGTAACGGCAGGTTCCTTCGTTATAGAGCCGACAAGGCTCTTCTTTATAGGCGCGGCAGAGCTAAAATAAGAGTTCTGCGGCGTAACGGAGGGAACGGCGGAGTCCACGGGAGGACTCTTTTCCACTATAGGAATAGTGGGCGCGGCGGGCGTCTTCTTTACGGTAGGCGCGGTAAAGCTAGCATAGGAGCTTTACGGCGGAGTAAAAGGAACGGTAGGAATAGTAGAGTCCACGGGAGGACTCTTCGGAACCAGTGCTACGGGGTCGGTGGCGGTAAGGGAGCTAGCACGAGAGCTCGGCGCCGGAATAACAGGATTAACGGACTTAACGCGCTAGTTCTTCTAAAGCGCGGAGCTATCACGGGAGCTCTTCCGGATTATAGAGCTAACGGGGCTCTTCGTCTTCCTCGGGCATATACGCCGATGGTAGCTATCCTGACCGGAGGAATAGCACCTAATTAGATAAACAGGATTATGCCGGGCGGCGGGACTCTCTTCCTAACTCCGCTGCTACGGGACGGGACTCTTCCGTGGAGTCGTACTTCTACCGCGGCGGCGGCTCTTCCGACTACTGCTTCGGCTATATAGGCTGCCCTCGGTGGGCTGCCTACGTCCAGCGACGTCACCGTTAGTCTAATCAGATAAATAGGAAGTAAACGGCAAAAAGTCTTCCGATCGCAGAGAGTATAGCTCTTATAGAGCTGCCTCGCACGCCTTTAGCGTGACTCTCGCGATAACCTTAAAACAAGAGGTTGACCCGATTAAAATAAATAGGAACGTATCCCACGCGCGTCCACCGGTATATATCCTCCTTTTTCTATAACGTCGCCGTCGTGACGCCTTCCTTTATATATTCGACTATTAATATACAGGCAGTCTCTGCTTTTCCGGATCCGTGGTACTCGGGACTGTTAAACCGGATCTTTAGGACTATTAGTATATAGGCAGTCCCTGCGTCGGGATAGGTTATAGCTATTACTAATAAGCAGGCAGCCTCTGCTCTTCCGAAGCACTATCAGGATCGCTCTTCCGGAGACTCGGGCCCCGGGAAACTGTTTTTAGTGTTTTTGTATATAGTGTTTTTATTGTTTTTATTAATAATATATCGTAGCCGGAATCAGAACTCGTATCGTAACCTTCTCTTTCTTCTTTTCTGCTACTACCCACGTAACGCGCCATTCTTCCGGGCCTTAACTTAAGCCCTTCGGCCGCTATTAGAGGGGAAATCTGTGACTAAAACTATATCGTATCCTAAGCTATGCCGTATCCAAAACTATATTAAAAACCGTGTCGTATTCGAAGCCTATACTATATCCAAAACTATACCGAAACCGAAGCTATATCGTATCCGAAACAATACCGTATCCGAAGCTATATCCAAACCAAGACTCAAAGACTTAAAAACCGAAGACTCAAAAGGAAAACCGTGACCGTACAAGACCAACACGGTAATAGGCCATTCGTTTAGGCAGGCCGGAACTACCCTCGTGCGCAGGAAGATAGATAAAATCCCCCCACGCCGATTATATCCGCCTCCAAGCACTAATTAAAGAAAGGCGAAGCCGTCACTATACAGAACGGCTCCGCTAGAGCCAAAACAAATAACCAACCTATAGGCTAGCCGAAGGGAGGGTCAGGCTTATTACGGGTCCGTATCCAGAGCTAGGGTCCCGAGGAGACGGTCGCCGGGCCTCTAAAAGGGTCGGCAGTGGTCCGATCAGGGGAACGAATAGCTAGATAGGCAGGCGGGCCTACGGTCGGCTTCTTCTGGATCGTCTAGATATCCGAAAAGAGAAGGATAATGTAAATTGTGATTGTGATGGGTGATAGGTGACGATCGTGAAAGATCGGACGAAAAGCTAGCTAGATATAGTGGGTCTATTCCGAAGAATAGCCGTATACAAGACCAGATCTCTGGGACCGCGTACGTGGTCACGTGATATCCATGACGTCCAGACCCGGATCACGGGTCTGCCCCTCTATATTATAAAGCTTAAGGCCCTGTTAAACGAGTTATAAGAACTATAATAGAAAAGGTTCGAGCCCTTCTTTTCCACTTAGGGCTACCTCGATACCTTTAGGGTGACGCTATTCTCTTAGCTATTTATATATATAACAGATCGCCCAATTCAGCTCTTAAATATAAGAGCCCCTATAAACTTTTATAAGGTCAGAAGCCTGATATTAATAATATACGGGTTTAGGGTTTTATTATTTATTATAAAAACAACAACCCGAATATAAAGAAACTAGATATAAGAGCACTTCGAGGTGCTTTAATAGGTTTTAATAACTATAACTATAAAGTTAATAACCTAGTAACTAGAAAGACTGGTTGGTTTCGAGACGTTTATATCTTAGAGAATCAGTTTCTTCACTCTTGTTTAGATAACTATAACAATAACTATACGCCTAACAACAATAATAACGTCCCTCCTTATATTAATACTTAGGCATATAATTAGATTTCGAACCGCGGGCCTTATTAACCCGTTAAGTATAATAAAGGAATCACTTTTAGTGAAAATACCGGTTAATTTTCATAAAATATTCCTTCGCGCGTTTCGAAACGTTCTGTTAAGTCTATTCAACCTAAACAAGAGAATAATAATAGACGAAAGAGTCTCCGGGCAACGGGCTATAAAGTTCCAGCTATTAATAATAATAATAATAATAATAATAATAATAATAATAATAATAATAATAATAATAATAATAATAATAATAATAATAATAATAATAATAATAATAATAATAATAATAATAATAATAATAATAATAATAATAATAATAATAATAATAATAATAATAATAATAATAATAATAATAATAATAATAATAATAATAATAATAATAATAATAATAATAATAATAATAATAATAATAATACCTACTATTTTAATAGATAGTGAGAGTGCAAAGAAGCTCGCCAAAAACCCTGAATTTTATAAATGGGTAAAGTATATCGACAGGCAGTATCACTACTACAGGCAATAGCTATATAATAATAAAATAAAAATCGTATATATAAATACGAAATTTAATATAGCTGATATAATAACTAAATGTTTAGTAAAAGAGACTTATAATACTCTTTGCGGTTATATAAACCTAGGTTATAAGGATAGTACGTTGCCCGAGTATGATTTGCCACCTTATAATAATATCAAAGAATTAAAATACTAGGTTTTAATACTTAGTATTCTTAGTTCTTTATAAGGGGATATAACTAGGTTTTTTACCTTCGGGTTTTCCTAGATATTAAAGGTTTTTCTGAATTTTCCTCTGAATAATAATATACTATAATAATAATAAGGGTTTTGGAACTTTTCCCTTAAATTAAAATTAAGAGGTTTTTTGAACTTTTTCCTCTATGTATTCTAGCCTTAGATAGACTAGGATTACTGCGCTATAATATAACCATAATTATAAGTATAACCTGACTAAGCTGCACTTATTATATAAGAGTTAGCTTACGGGGGGGTGTTAATATTATACTTATAATACGTAATAATCCTAATAATAATAAGTATAATATCTAAGTCAAAATAAATAGTATATGGTTACCGCTATATAACTAGACGTCTACTTTATAGCCAGCTTAACCTATACTATAATACTATACGTATTATACGTGTATATATACTTAGCTTATGATATATGTTATATAAATATACTAGGTATCGTAAATACGATATCTTGGTTATTACTTAAGCTAATAACGTGGCGTGATAACCGTCGCGTAGGCTGTTAACGTAACAGTCGCCACCCAATCTTTCAGGGTCTTTTGCCAGCCCCGGATCCAGGAAGAAATCCCAGAAGTTAGTTCTTTACATATAAGTGAAACAAGCAGTAATCCTACGATTCTACGAATTCAACAGCTATTTGCTTGATTTTCCTCTCTTCCGCGCGTACAGCCTACTACTCGTAGCCCAATCTACTAAAAAGTATTATTCTTTCTATACCGGTTATACCTTCTAAAGGAGTATCAGTTATTAAAGGGGACGGTTCTTTAGCCCCCGCCTAGTTCCGCTATAAGGCTAAATAGGTCCTTTTAGTTCTTTAAAGCTCGCCGGGCTCCGGTCTTCTAACCTCTTTTATTCCCTTTAATACTAAACAAAGCACTTCTAAAGCTCTTTAACGTTCTTCGAATTCCTCCACTAAATCCGGAGCTTCTATTACATCCACTAGTATCCAGATATTCCACTAGTCCGGCCAGTCCTTCTATTAAATAAGGTACTCGGTACGTGGCTGACCTCTTACCCTTTAAATAATCCGTTTATCCAGGATAGCTTTAATCTCGTAGTACTTATATAGATCCCGCTATTACTCTTAGTCCTTATCTTATATATTAACGGGTCCTCTGGTTTTAGGTACCTCCGCCAACCTAACCGTTTAGAGTTAAGTAATACTAATAACAGGATATATATTAAGAGTCTTAGGTAGGTATAATCGGTATACTAGCGGCGATACTTACTTAAGGACCTTAAAGGGGCCTATCCGTTTAGCACTAAGTTTAGGGCTGGCCTTACCTAGGAGCGAGTACCCGCGGCTAAGGCGGATATATACGTGGTCGCCGGGCCTAAATCGGATATTGCGCCGTTTCTTATCGTATAGGCGCTTTATATATATCTAAGCTATTACGATAATAAGTTTCGTATTATAGAGGGGTGGATCGGAGACCCAATGCCATATCGTTAGGATATCACGTGACGTTATAAGACGTGCGTATCGTTTTTTCTATTTATCTTATATATTATATATACGTGGCGACTCTACCTAGACACAGAGGATGCTTATTATCCTATATAATTATTATCCTTTTAACCCTAAGTTTTGCTATGTTTATTATATTCACTTCGTTTAAGCTACGTTGCCCTAATCAGAGTAGCGCGCACCTCTAGGAACCTTTTCTAAAGGTCTCCTTATTATATATGTTATTTTGGTTATATACACTTCGTGGTCTTAAATACTCCTGTTATTAAAGACTTATCCGAGATTATATTACCTAAGCCGTTCTGTATAGTAACGGCTTCGCCTTTTTTTAATTAGTGCTTAGAGGCGGATTTATTCGGTGCTTACGAAGTCCTAATTATTTAATTAGGGTAACCGAAAATACTCGAGGGGAGTTCCGGCCTACCTAAACGAACTATATATTAATTACGGAAGTAGAGAGGGAAGTATACGGCTAAGGGGCCGAGATTAAAAATAAAGTATTAATATTTAAAATTAGTATAGAGATTACGATAATAGGCTAGGAAACCTGCCCCTTATATAGCCTTAATAAAAGCCTAATAACTAGAAAACGGGGACGGATCCTCCCTACTAAAAATAAGATAAGAGCTATAAACGGAGAGATAGGCCCTTACCGCCGATAAGGTAAAGATGGGTAGAATAGCGAAAAATAGTTAAGAAAAAGGTATAACGAATAGAATAAAGAATAGATTAACTATAAGATAGATTCCGGATATAGTATAGATATAAACACGGAGGGCGCGCTCCCTTACCGAAATAGGAAAAGCTATAGATATAGACTATTAGAGGCCGTAGAGCCTAGATATAAAAAAATTCTTTATTATAACCCTTTAAGTACGAAACGATAAAGGCGTAGGGTTAACCTTATTATAATTAAGGTAATAAAGGCCTATACGAATAGCGGTAAGTCCTTAGCCCCGAGAATTTTAAGAAAATCTAGTTATATAAGGCCCCTTCGGTTAAAAGAACCTATCGAGGAGCCCTAAGATATCGCGCCTTTATAGACCCGGCGGTTAGGCGAACCTGCTAGTAGATCCTGGATACGACTTAAACTAATCTCCTATAATAGCTAACGATACTTTATCCTATTCTTTATACGTATCTCCGTTAGTCTAACTATGGTAGGTTCCCTCCTAAGCCTTAGCGGAGAATACTTATATTATATCCTTTAGGGCCCCTAAGAAAAGGGCTCCCCCTACCCCCTATCGCTAAGTAGAATTATCCTTAGACTTATAGACTTAATACACGACTACTTTTTATTTCTTAACTCTTTTTTTTAAAAGACCCTGATTCCCTTAATCTGCCTAAACCTAGTACTATAATAGATTAACCCCCCCTTTTTAATAATATAATAGCTCCGTAATAGACCGACTATCACTACCCCGCCTTTATGGTTATAGTTTATAGCGACTCTAAGCCCGATAATAATAGTATATACGCGGCTATCCTGACCTTAGCGACCACGGTTATACCTAATCAGGGTAATACCGCCCCTATAGCTAACCCTCCTCTCGCGACCGCCTCGCTTAGGTAAGGAGATATAGACCCCGGTATAGGCCCGATAATAACCGTCTTATACGGTTAGGGCGTCCCGGTATCCGGCTACGGAGCTATACCGGCTTCCCCTTTACCTAGTTAGGGTAACCCGACCCCTAGCGGCGGGCTAGTTCCCTCTATTCCCCTTATTCCCCCTATTTCCCCCGGACCGAGCGCTGCTTAGCAGGCCCACGCTTCTAGTATAGAGGTCACGCCTCCTAATAACGTCCTAAAGAACTTTAAGGTAAGCATTACCTTAAAGACGATCGCGGCTATCTACTAGTATATTAGCCTATACGACGATCAGAGGGATAGAGCTATTATTATATCTCGCGCGCCCCTAAACCCCTTTACTAAGGGAGCCCCTCGCTTTAATAGAAGGGCCCTGTCTAACTTCCTTAGGGATTATTAAGACTACGCTAAGCTTAACCGCCTTAGCGAGGCCGATAAAATCTCCTATATTAGCCTATTTATAGAAGCTAATATCCGTCCTGCGGTTAATAAGATAATCCGACTAGTTAAGGTATCCGGCGGCTAATAAAAGAACTTAAAGCAGCGGCTTATTAATAAATACTCCTACCTAGACCCTAACTAGTAACTCGACCTATCCGATAAAGTACGCTAACTACGACTTACTTATAAGTATAAAAAGGTTAAGATAGTCTAATAAGTTAAATAGCTATTAATAAGCGTTATAGTATAGAAATCAAGAGCTAACGAAATTAACGGTACTTTCGTTAAGGACTATAAGCTTTATAATATCTTCCTCGCTATCCTATACTAAGATATTAATATATAGCTTATAAATCGGATAAAGTATAAGTTTATTAACCTAAAGAACCGGCTATATAGGTATTATAACCTATCGGATATACTAAAAGAGTAGGTAGAAGACGTTTAGGTAGCCGATAGGCGGCCTATTAATAAAGTAGCGAGTATTACGGATATTCCTACTCCTATACTAACTATTAAACCGATACTAGCTATTACGTATCGGCCTAATTAGGCTAACCCGATAACGTATATACCGACTATTTTATAAAGGCCTACTATAATACCTAAACCGGCCGTGTAGATAAGGAGCGATATAGATAAGTTAACGGAGCTTTTAGAGAAGTACGCTATCTCTATGGTTTACGACGGTACGGGCGTTATTAGGAACGCGGTTCCCTAAGTCGTGGCCCTCTTATATCGAGTAGGAGCTAATAAGGTTAATATGATCCTCGTTACCGACCCTTACCTAAAAACCCCGTTTTATACCGCTATAAAATAGTCTACTTTAGAGAGGCAGGACGCCGCTCTAATAGCTTATTATATTACCCCTAATTAGATTAATGTTAGTATATATAAGGATAATATATAGTATAGGCGAGGGCTACCGCGGTACGGGAATAGGAATTCTTACCCCTATTCCGGCGGCCCGTCGTAATATCACCCTATTAATAACCTACCCATTTATTGCTTTTATTATAGATAGGAGCGTTACCGCCGTAAGTAGTGCGCGGTATTATAGCTAGATAAGACCTAGTACCTGGTTAGGTTCCGGTATCCCGACTACCTTACCTTAGACTAGAATAACGAGGAGCAGCCCTACCCCTAGGATATATACTATAAGCAGTAAGACTAGCCGTACCGGCGGTCCGTCCTTTACTAGCTTAGTAAGCGCCTTTAAGGGAAGTATAAAGACCTGGCTAAGGCCTACTATATTAGCACTGACTCTAGAAGCCTCCCTATTAAGATAGAAGACGTTATAAGAGTAACGTTAGAATATTATACTAGGCTAAAGGAGGAAGAAGCGAAGGCTAAGGCTCCCGTAATAAGCTTTAGTATTAATTTTATATCTATTATATCCGATTATTAATAGGCGGATATCTATACCGCGTCGAAGGATACTCGGAAAGAGTAGCCCCCCTTATAGCCTCTTTACACGACTAGGAGCGGGAGAGTCGTTAAAGCCACTCCTAAAGCCGTCCGTTTCCCTGATTAAGTTATTAAATAACGCCTATAGAAGTTAAACCCTAGTTTAGGCTACCGGGTCCCGACTCCACGTATAGCCGAGACTATTAATAAAGAAATAGATATAGATAAAGCGCCGATATAGTATAAGTAATAGTAACCAGAGACTATTAGTAAACGTAAGCCTAGCTACTCTGCGGATTAGCCTTATAACCTAGAGTAAGCTCGATTAGACCTAGATAGGTAAATCAGGGACCTCCGTATTAAGATTCCTGTCTAGTACCACTTTCTTACCGACCCGGATATAAAGCTAAGAAATAATAAGAGGATATACGCCGCCGAGACTAGTTAACTATAGCGCGAGATTATTTATCTAACCGCTAATAAAGCCTTTTTCCTTAATAGATAAGGTCCCCCTAATATACCTCCTCCACTACCTTTATTAAAGGGATATACTATTTTATTCGCCTAACCCGATAATACTAGCTTAAGTACCCTTACTATTATTAAGAGAGAGGTAGCCCCTAAACCCGATAACCCTTTAGTTATTACCCGGTATATAGTCTTAAAGTGCCGGCTTACTTAAAAGGGTGCCGTAATATATAACCCTAACGTTTTTATAAAGGCTATTATCGATATAGAGGCTACCTTTAATACTATCTTTATAGCCACTATAAGATGCTTTGGTTTAGAATATCGTATTAGCTAGACCGAGATCCGAATTAAGGGCGTTAATAACTAGGAGGGGTAACCGTGTACTAAATACCTTAAGGAGCGTTTATAGGTCGGCGAGTAAAGCGGCGTTTTTAACTTCTAAGTCCTCCTTAGTCCAGGGTATAATATACTGCTTAGTATACCGTGGATCCAGGAGATTAAAGCGTCCTTTTCTTTCCGGGATAATTAGATCCATACCGACTTTATACTTAGTAACGCCCGTATTCTTATACCTATCGCCTATCACGAGTAGATTAAGGAGATACTAAGGAACTAAAGCTAGCCGAATTATAAGGCTAATAAAAGGCGTTAGATTAATAAGGATCGGTTTAATTAGGCTAATTAATATTAGCTCTAGGATAGCGACCCTACCTATTAGCCTAGGGCCGCTACTTTATTATCCGTTAAGGATAAGGCTAACTATTACCTTTTAGATATTCTAAAGGAGGGCGATAAGATTTAATATACGATCAGAGACGCCGACGCAGCGTTTCTAGTAGCCTTTATATTCACTAAGGAGACTAAGCCACTTTTACTAAGGGTATACGTGGCCTTAAGGGCGATACTATAAAATTAGGGCTAAGGGTATAGGAAATATAATAAGGAAGCCCGATAACACTATAAACACCTTTTTTTTCTATTACCACTATATTCTTTTATAAATCCTTATTATAATTACCCTAATTAACCTAATTTATACTAAATCACTTATACTAATTTTAAGTCGGAAGTATAGAAGTCTTACTAGTCGTTAGCGTTATCGGCCCTAAAGGCCGAAGATATACGTATTACTAGGGCCGCCGTAATAGCTATAAAGAAGCTATAGACCGCGAAAAGGAGAAAGCACTAAGACCTGATTAAGGAAGTATACTATTAGCCTAATTAGGCTATTTATACTATATATAAGCCGAAAGCCCTTAAGATTCACCCTATAAACGACGCGTTATCTAATAGTTCTATCCTTAAAGGCGACCCCCCTTTAGAAGCAGAGGATCTTAGCAGAAATCCCCGAGGATATATAGGAATAGGAAGATAACCGTTTCGTTAGCCTAATTATCCTAAAGTTCTCTAAGATTACCCCTCGCCTAAGACTTACGGAAAAGCGACTTAAAGATATCTTAGACTCTGCCGACTATCTACTATATATAAAAAAGGAGCTTTTAACAAAGACCCTCCTAAACCGCGAAGCTACCCTCGCGTAGGATTAATACGAATACGGGAGGCTTAACCCTAGAGTCGCCCCGACATAAAAGATTAAGGTGGTTCCGTATAAGGTATAGTAGGCGAAAGGGATCCTTATTCTAGGAGCCCTAGAGTCTATTATCGTTAAGATAATTAAGGATAGGAAGGATAAGGGGTTTATTAAGGAAAGCTATACGGCCTACTAAAACCCTTAGTTCCTTATAAAGAAAAAAGATAGTAATATACGCCTTATTAACTCTACTACTAAGATTAACGCTATTATCCTATACGATACCTTTATCCCGCCTAGGGCTAACGAGTTTTCCGAGGACTTTAGTATATATAAGATAGTTTCCTTTCTGGATTTCTTCTCTGGCTACGACTAGGTTACCCTCGATAAGGAATTAAGGGACTTAATAACCTTTGCCACGGTTTAAAGACTTTTTAGGATATATACCCTTTTATAAGGAGCGACTAACTTAGTAGCCTAATTTATATATATTATAACCCGTATCCTTTATAACCTTATTCCTTAGTGTTACCGACCCTTTATTAACGATATTACGGTTAAAGGGCCGACTACTACCTATAACGATACCCTAATTAAGTATAGAATTCGCCGCTACGTAGCCGAGTATATTAGTAATATTTATAAAGTCCTTCTGAATATAGAGCTTACTAGAGGCACTATAGCTAGCGCTAAAAGCTAATAGTATTAGAAAGCGGCTACTATTATAGGCTATATATACGGAACCGATAGCCGTTCCCCTAAGCAGGCTAAGATGGCTAAGTTAACTAAGTAGTAGAAGTGCCGGACTATTTCTAAAATCCGTTTTTTCTTAGTCTTACTACCTTTTATTATATCTAGATCTACCGCTTTATTATTATTATAAGGCTATTCATAGACCTACTAAAAAAGACTTCCGTCTTCTTATAAAGCGAGCCTTAGTAGTACGCTATAAACACTTTTAAGGTTATCCTAACCTATATACTAGTTTTAATTACTATTAAATATAATAAAGAGGCTAATATTATTTACGTGATTATTAACGTATATATTAAGGGCTAGGGCGGGATCTTAGGCTAGTATATCGACAGGAGAAAAGCTATCGCCCGGTATAAAAGCGGTAGATAGAACCTAGCGGAGAAGGTCTATAACGCCGGTAAACTAAAGCTAAGGGGAGTATTAAAGGTGCTTCGCAGACTCCGTAACTATCTTTACAGAGTCCGCTTTATACTAGAAACAGGTACTTAAGCCTTAGTGTCCTAGCTTAGTGGTTCTGCTACGGACCTGCCCGGCGCACTTATTACTTAGTGGATTACCTGGATCCGACTCTTTAACTTCGAGGTTAAGTATATTAAAAGAACTAAGAACACTATAGCCGACGGATTTTCGAGGATACCTGCTACTCCGTCTAATTAGGCTAATAATACTATAGAGGGAGATATTAATAACTTTATTAACGGCCGAATCCTTTTTATAGATACGGATAAGAAGTTTAATAACCCTACCCTAGCTAAAAACGTTTTAGACCCGGATATTACCTAGAGCTAGTTCTCTCGATAAGTGGCCTTATATTTAATAAGCCGACGGATACCCTTTAGAATAGACCCTTATAACGCCCGCCGTGTTAAAGATTAATTGACCCGTGTTTTTATAAAGAACGGTCTACTATAAATAAGAGTTACTAAAAAAGATTCGACTCCTAAGAGGTGGATTAACGATAAAGAGACTTAGGTTACCCTGATTAGGAAAGCCTATAATAAGTTAGGCTACCGTATAAGGGACTAGATATACTAGAAGCTTACCCCCTTATATACCTAGGACGGGATCTATAAGCAGACTAAGGAGGTTATCGAAGTATACGCTAAGTATTAGAGCCGCCGAGGTAAAGCATACGAAGATCCCCTGATCGCTATTTAATTACCTTAATAAGCCCTACCCTTTATATAGGTAAGTCTCGATATCTAGTATCTTAACGGGTACTATTTAGTAGAAGCTTAATATATTTACACGGGATAGATTAAAGCCTATTTACGATAAAAGAATATATTACGAGCCGTCGCGATATTCTTATAGGAAGACGTTATCTGCTGGTATAGACTATACTATTATATTATTATACACGGAGGTCCTAAGAATAAGCGTAGCGTAATCGAGCTAAATCGGGTATACCTAATAAAGCGTAAGGTTATCTCTACTTACTACCCCCGCGCTAATAGTCTAAACGAGGTAGGATATAAGCCTATCGCCTATACGCTTATTATCTAGTAGAAGATTTACCGCGGTATATTATATAAGATCCTGCCTATAGTCCTTTTCGCGGACCGTATAGCTATCCGAGTATCCACTAGAAAGACCCCCTTTTACCTCCTTTATGGCTATAAGGCTATCACGCCTATTAAGACGACCTGCCTTACTTAGAGAGTGCTTAACTAGGGCCGCGTTAAGACCCCCGAAGAAGAGATATTACTGCGTCTAAGGGCCTTCGCTTAGTTAGAAGCTGACCGGAGGACTGCCGCTGATATAGTTAATAAGTAATAGTAGTAGAAGACGGACTCTATTAACCGTTTAAGAGTTAGGACCCTGCGTAAGTAAAGACTCCGAGTTAGCGACCTTATACTTATACACGATACTAAGCTAGCTATCGATATAAGCCGCGATAAGAAGCTAGACTACCGCTAGAATAGCTTATTTTATATTATATCGTCTAATTAGGATAATAAGACCGTTAACGCACTTCTATAATGGTTATCGAGACTTCGGGACTTACTAGGCGAGTATTATGAAAGGTTAGAAGCAGAGCTCCGGAACGCGATATAGTCGGGAAGAGTCGAAGTCTATATCCCTAGAGATCCTGACTTTAACCTAAGTGAGTATAAGGACTATACTAGGACCTTATACTTTATCCCCTACTATTACTTCTTACCTAGTTAACCTAATCGTGGTAATACTATACTTAATAAGAGTCTTATATATAGTATTAGGGCCGAGGATATATAAGGCACCGCTATCTGCTTATCGTCGAAAACTAATTATTACCCCCTAGAATAAAAATACCACTTTTAGGACTCCTTAACTCGCTTCTTTTCCTATTTCTTCCCCGTTTACCCTTTATTACCCTAATTACCTTATTCCACGCCCCTCCACTTATTATTTTCTTTATTAGTTCCTTTTATTTATGCTTTACTATCACTATTTTCTGTTTATATGCACTAATTAAGTGGATACCGTAAAGATATATCCACTAAATATATTTATTGTTTATTTACCTTTCCTTTACCCGTTTACGCTACGCACTAAAATAAAAATATCCTAATTATATTAAGGTTACCCTGATTATAGTAATTATTACCCGAATTACCTATCTATATCTTACTCCGGCTCGCTTTTATACTTACCGTTACTAAGGCCGTATACTTCCGACTTATGCCGCTAAACCTAAGCCCTAAAGATAAAAGGGATATAATACCACTCTACCGTCTCTTCGCGATCCCCTTGTATCGGCTTATTCTAAATAGTATAATAGAACTTCTCGAGGTCGTCCTTATATTTATACGCTAATAGAGGGACCTATGCTATTATATAGTCCCACGGTTTAAGACCCCTTCCTCTATAAACGTCGTATATCTGCTAAGCATTTTTTTAGCATAGAGTAATAGTGCTTACTACGAAGATACTATACTAAGGCGAAAGCCGCGGATATATCTTATTATCGTATACGGATTATAGCAGCACTAGTAAGTCTTTAGTATATAGATTAGAGTGACTAATACCTATATAGTCACTATCTAGCTATAAGACCTCCTGATTAGACTAATAGAACTACTTTTGGAGTTTATTATCACGATATATATAAGCTATCTTATAAAAATAGTAGTTAGCATAATCCGGAAATCGATTATTACGTTAAAGCGACACGTACTCGAAGAAAGGATAAGTGATCTTATTATTAACCCGATTACTTATAGCCGACCACCGTTCCTTATAGTATTAGCACGGCACCTTATTAATAACCCCGAACCCTTAGATGATTAGAGATCTGACCGTATAAGCCCGGGTTACCGTCTTTATAATATACTCCCTTTATAGACTAGTAAGGTCCTTAGCTACGAATACACGGCGACGAAATAAAGACGATCTATTACTAGACCTTACTTTCTTAAATAACTCCTAATCTATATCTCTATTAATAAGATTTAGCAGGCTATCCTATACCTAGCCTACGACGGTAGCCTTAGAGTCACCTTAGATAACCTAGCCTATAAAATCCAGCTTAATATACGATATACCACCTTTACTAGCCACTTTATACTAAATAAAGTACGAGTTTACTTATATCTATAATATTAGCTTACCCTAATTAGGGTAATATAATAAGAAGCGTAAAAAGAACTTACTACTATATTTTAGACTATCGTAAAAATATTATACTTATTAACCGCACCCGCGATAAGTCGTGTCTTAGTCTAGAAACACGGTATAGGATAGGCTAACTCCTAATAAGCCACGGCTTTCTTACGCTTATAAGAGCTAAGGTTATTAAGCCCCGTGATTAGAGCTTTAGCGGATATATCGACAATCTTATTACTATTATTAATAATAAGAAGTTTATAGGAAAACACGATATCGAGTTATAAGATAATATAAAGATATAGAGCCTAAAAGATACGCCTCTAGCTAGCAGCCCTCCGCCTTATATCCCTCGATAATAGGTAATATAGCCTAGCGGTTTATAGTTTAGTAACGTAAGGAGGCGTAGTTAAATAAATAGCCTATTTTAAGTTACTAAAAGATTAGGCTTTAAGCGTGATTCACGATTACCTTCCTTATATTGCTTTATTATATAGTCGCGACTACGGGTATAATAAAAAAGGTACTCTCTAATCTTTTCGTTTAATTAGATCGGTTACACGGTAAGCCGACTTCTGTATTTAGATGCCGTACCTAATTTACTAAGTTACCTTTATCCGAAAACTATAAATAGTATTAGGATTACCCTTTCTTTAATAATCACGACCCTATTTAACTAGTAGCCATAATAGAAACTCTAGTTAAAGCTAGTCTTATAAGGGAGGCACTACCTAGAAATATTAGATATCGATAAAGGATATATATCCCCTATCACTAGCTCTAGTTAACCCGTTTTCCCTCTCTTCCTCTTTTTTCCTATATCGTTAAGTTTGTTTTTCTAACTTACCCCCGCTAACTATTTCTTTACTACTTATTGCCCCGCTACCCTTATATATTTCCCTTATATCCTCCGCCTACACGTTACCGTGATTAGGCTAATAGAGATATTAAGAATATCTATATCCCTTACTAACTACTAGGAGCCGGCTCCCGCCGGTCCTATCCTTACCGCTAATATCGTTCCTACTACCCGCGTTACTATTAATAAGACTATACGCCCCCGCCGTATTAATAACCCTAATAATAGCCGATAGGTGTTCTCTATATAAGGATTACCGTATCGTCTATTTAACGTCCCCGATAACGCGGACCCCTTTATAGGTTTCCCCTAATAGGCTAAAGATAATATACCTATAGTCTAACGTCTTCTTAAGAATACTATAGATAGCGAGCTTAACGCTATCACGGTTAATATAATACTACCTTATATTCTTATAGTGAGTATATTCGCCGAGAGACCGCGAGATACTTATCCGGTAGTATAGTCGTCCTTTAGAATATACTATAACCTAATAAGTAAGAGATAGCTAGAAAGGGGTAGTTTAAAGGATATAATACGTGCTATATTTAAGCGTAGATAAGGGTTACCCGTCCTATAGTATAGATTAGTGCTACGCCTTACTAGGAGTTAAATAGCCGTATAGCAGTCTATTTATCTTAGCCGCTTAAGGAAATTAACCGTATTAAGAGGAGTCGCTTTATCCCTATTATTTATTACTTTAAGAATCACTTTATTAGTCTAATTATAGCTTAAGAGATATGGTATATATATAGGTATAATAGTATTTAGAATACTAGTAATACTAAGGACCGCCTTTTACGGTTATTTAAGTACGCTATAGGCTAGCTGCGTAGTATTAATACACCTAATAAGGCCGTTTTTAGCCTTACTCGCCGTTTCTATATTATTCCTAGACCTCGCTAGACGGATAATTACTTATACGGTCTCTTTATTATCGAGTAGATATAAGTTATTATCTAAGAGGGATACCTATTCCCTTAGAGCTTAAAGATTTATCGGTTTATATAAGGATATTATTATAGGAGTAATAGCGCCGCTTATACGCGTTTTATTAAGGAAGAATAGCTGTTTTATATTAGAGTAATCCTTGGTTTTAGCTATTAGAAGATATTAGTAGTCCCGGTAGTTCCTTAGTCTCCTCTGCTACCTCCTCCTAAGAGTATAAGTTTTACTCCTATTAATAAACCTATTATTAAATCCAAGCCTATAGCCCCTAGTTCCTTTAATTAGGCTAAGAAGAAGACTTAGGCCCTAGTTACGAGCGCTCCTAAGTTATAGGAGCCTAAGAAAGATACTAGTATCCTGGTGCGTCCTAAGACACCTAAGGCTGCCCCTAAGAAGCCCTTAGCACCGGTCACGCCTAAGAAGATCGCTAAGGTCACGAAGAGTCCTAAGAAGACTCCTAAGTCCTATAAATCTTTTAAGTTCACTAGCATTAACTTAAAAATCTATAAGATTATTTAGATATCGCTAAAGAAAGTCTTAGTAAAGCCTCGGAAATCGATATCTAAGGTAAATAGATTAAGGATATAAAGGAGCAGGATAAGGGCGTCGAGATATCTTATAGTCACCTATTCTATAGACTATATAATCCTTATCCTCTAGACTCTTATATTAATCCGATTAGACCTAGCTTATTCTCTTAAGATAATTAGGTTTATTTATATAATAGTGTTTACCGGGTAATACTTCATAATACCGCCGTTAATAGTTCTTTAAGTATACCGCCTTTATACGCGATTCCCTAGGAAGGATAGTTACGGTATAATACTAGTATTAAGTAGGACAAGGATATAGTTATAGCCGTTACGGAGCGAGTATATACTAAGAAGGAGAATTATATAGTCGGCGGACAGACTCTTTATAAATATAAATAAGTCTTTAGAATAGTTCTACTAGATTATACTTAGCTTAATTAGGGTAACCTGATTATATTTAGAGTTATTATAGCTATAAGGATATAAGTAAGATAATTAGGGCCGATTATAGAGGGGTGGATCAGAGACCTAGTGCTATATTATTAGGATATTATATAACGTTATAAGACGCGCGTATTATTTTTTCTATTTATCTTATATATTATATATATATATAGCGACGCCACCTAGACACAGAGGATGCTTATTATCCTATATAATCGTTATCCTTTTAACCCTAAGTTTTGCTATGTTTATTATATTCACTTCGTTTACGCTACGTTGCCCTAATCAGAGCAGCGCGCACCTCCAGGAAACTTTTCTAAAGGTCTCCTTATTATGTGTATTATTTTGGTTATATACACTTTATGGTCTTAAACACTCCTGTTATCGAAGACTTATCCGAGATCACACTGCCTAAGCCGTTCTGTATAGTAACGGCTTCGCCTTTCTTTAGTATCCTCTTAGAATATCTTATATACGAACTTAGGATTAATATTACCGATCAGGTTAAGCGGACTCTTCGTTTTAGTACCGTATAGTATCTTATTTAGTATATAGGTAAGCGTTTTATTAAAGGCGTTATTTATATTAAACTATAAAGGTATAATCACCTTCGGCTATAAGGCGTTTAGGTTATCTATTAGGTATATATATCTCCCGATCTTAACAGTTTAGTTCTTCCTCTTAGAAATACTACCGGTCTAGGGGTACTAGGCCATTAAGAACTTTAGCTTAGTTCCGGCTACCTTCTATAGAGTTATCTAGAAGTCTAATAAGAACTTAGGGTTATAGTCCGAGATAATAGCGCGGGGGATACCCTAGTTACCTAACTAAAGGGCTTAAAAAAGCACGGACGCCTAGTCCTCTACGGTATAGGTGCTATAGCCAGGGATAAGTAAGGAGGCCTTTAAGAACTTATCCGTGATAGTTAGGAGGGCGTCGAATGAAGGGAAGCCTTCGCGCTACTAAGGTATCCCTACGGAGGATATTTTAGGTAGTCTAATAATAAAGTCTATAGCGATAATATAGAAGGGGATTAAGGGCGTTAGGATAGGCTATATCTTACTAAGGGGAGCCTACCGATCCGTTTAGTAGGTATAATATATCTTATATTAAGCGATATATAAGTCGACCTCTTTACGGAGTTATAGGATTACGAAGCGGCTAACTAAATCGTACTATATCTGTTTAGGTCCGAAATAATACTAATCGTCGTAGGCGGCGTAGAGGAATTCCTTACGTAAAGAGAAGAGGATATAAAGGCGTTTCCTTCTATTTAAATCCACCTAGTATAGGAGACTATTATTCACCTTAAAAAGGATCTTAACTAATAAGTTATAGTTAGTAGTTTAGGCAAGGATAAGCGCCTACTTCGAATTATTAGCGTATCCTTTAATAATCCTTGATTATATATCGTCCTTTATTTAGATTTCGTTAATATACTATATAGCCTAATCTTCCTAAATCCGGTTTAATTCGCCCAGACCTTTAGCCGGGGGGCCGTTAGTAATAAGTAGCTAAGATAAAGTATCGGCTATTATATTTATCTTACCGGGGATATATTAATAATCTAACTTAAATTAGCTAAGAAACTCGGAGGAGAGGGTAAGCTTTATATTTAGCCTAGTCTTATCGGTGCTAGATAGGACTATCGACTTTATAATACTAACGGTAGCGGTATAGTCTATAAGGACTATAGTCGGGTTATAATAAGTAGACTAAATAATAATACGAGTCTTATAAATAGCCTATACTAGGTAGGCGACCTTAAGTTTCGTGGGCTAATACTTTTCTTTAGCGGCGTTAAGCCCCTTACTAATATAGAGTATTAGTTAAATATCGGTTTTCTTAAAGGTTCCTTTAATAAGCTATTCGGTCTTATCGACTAGCTAAAAGAGTATCGCAGAGAACCCGTGCTTTTTAAAGGCGTCTAGCTATATAAAGAGGATCTTAGTAGGGATATACTGGAATAGGTAAGCGTTTAAGGTAAGAGCGCCGGTAATATTATAGAATATAGCTAACTTTTTAGGAATAGCCTTAAATATTATACGTTTAGTATACCCCTTACGGGCCTATCCATTATCTTTCCCGATTTAATAAGCCTTAGTAAGAAGGGTCGTCTTCTATTACTAAAGGGGAGCGATTCGATAAGAGAATCAGGGAATAAAATAGCGAAGCCACCCTATTATCCCGATCTAATATTCTAAGGACTAAAAAGAAGTCGGAGGGCGAATCTTTTATAGCGCTTTAGTATATTCTTTAGTATTTAATAGCTTAAAGGTATTAACACCGAATCCTAGTAGTTAGATTAACGGATATCTAATAAAGGACTTATCGGGAGAGATACTAATCCTCTTTTTACTAAATAGGGAGAGCACTATATTTAGGTGCTTAGTATAATCGTTCTTAGTATCCGACATAATAACGATATTATTAATAAAGGCGGAGATAAAGTCCTAGTACGGGTAAAGGAGCTAGTCTATATAGTATTAGATATACGTGGGCGAGTTATAGAAGCTTATTAGGGCGACCTTTAGTTATTCCTATTCCTATTAGGAAAGTATAATAAACCGCTTACGGTATAGTTCGTATACCAGGAACTAATAGAAAAAGGCCTAGGCGTCGATAATAGAGATAAACCTCTTCCCTCGGAGTCGCTTAATAACCTTATCCTAGATCGGTATCGGGTATATATCTAGGATAGTGACCTTATTTAGGGTATAAAGGTCGATTACTATACGGCCTTCACGTTTACCTTTTACCTCTCGCTATATAATAAAAACCGGAGCACTAAAGGGTATTAGTGTTAATGTCTATTCTATACGGTCCTGGTCGTAGAGTTTATCCAGGGTCTAGTCTAAAAAGGCTTAGTCCTTACGGCTAAGCGGATATAGCTTCTAGCTAATCCTTTAGGTATACTATCGGTTAATTAGGGGAACGCGTATATAGTCCTTTTTATCTATATCGATAACGCCTTAGTCTACCTAAACCTTAGGGTAGTTACCGATAATCCTAGTAGAGCGTTACATAAAGCGGGCTTTATAGTCGTAGATAGTAACGCCTTCTAGAGGCGCTTTAGTCGGGGTATCTAGGCTCTTAGCGATTCTAAGCTTCCCGCTAATAAGTAAATACCCTCTAAAGATATCGCGTTATCCTCCCGGATTTAGGGACTTCTTAGCGGCCTCTAGCCGTTTTATTAGAATATCACGGGTATTATCCTACTCTATATTAAAGTATCTATCGGCGTAAAAGGGATTTATATACCCTAGCTTACTACCCCGGGAAATAAGTAGCGGCTAGTTATTAGTATTATAGATTAAAACGGATATCCTTTTGCTAAGGATATAGTTTAGTAAACCCTTAATCTCTAATTAGAATTCTATAGAGTCTAAGGTTATATTCTGTTCCTTAAATAAGACGAATCTATACTAATACGGCGCGATAATAACTTTCTTAGCGGCTTTTAATCGGCGTCTAACTAATAAATGTTTAGCGAAGATCCGCGCCGGGATAATAAGATATTCGTAGGACCTAATCTAGATAGCGTTCCGCGAGTTAAGGATATCGACTTTATTCGGATAGTTAAATTCCTGCCTAAGGAGTAGACTAGCTTTTAGCTTAAGAACCACCTAAGCCTTTACGTGTAGCCGTCCGACTTAGGGCTAGTTATCTACTATGTCTTATACTAGCAGCGTAAATAAAGCCTATCCGATAATATCTAAGGTACCTACGCTATAAAGCGTAGATCTCTTAGACGTATAAACTTCTATATTAGGGAGGTAAGGGAAGAGGTGCTTACTTATAACGTATCGAGAGGCACCTAAATTAATATAAGCTTTAGAGGGAGCGCTATTTAGGGTTACTCGGACTTAGACCTATATATATATATATATAACCGTATAGGCCGGCTATAGGGTCTATTACTTCCTATAAAGCGCCTTCGATTAGCGGGGAGTTCTAACCGCCTTATTCCTATATTAGGAATAAGTAGGAGTAAGACTTCTTATAACAGAGGGCCTTATTATTAGATCTTATTAGTTATCTATACTTAGTATATTATTATTATACCTAATAGAGATCACGGAACTTAGGTACGAATCCGGGTCTATTAGGGACCTAGTATAGTTAATCACTACCTTTATTAGTCTCGGCTTTATCATCTATAAGATCCTTAGAACTATAGACTCCTTTTCGAAATAATATAGGTTCTTTAGTTCCTCGTTATTCTTATATCCTTTATCGGAGACTATATTATTAGTAATAGTGTTTACGGGGTCCCGGGATCGTTCCTAGTAAAGGTTCCGGTTACCGCGCGCTAGTTAATTAGACGTATTATTAGCTAAGAGCCTTTAGCCGTGTTCGTTTATATAGTGGTTAGGTATTCTTAGGGCTAGCAGGGCGCGGCCGTTCTAGCGGAATTATCCTAGTCCTAGTAAGCGACGTTCCGGTAATAGTAAGCGACGGTCCGGCGCTAGGGAATATTATTGGGGCTATAATAAGCGGCGTAGAGCCGGGTTACTATATCGATCCGGGTACCGGGGAAAAAGCGAATATACCTAGGAAGATTAGTTTAATATTAATATCCGTTTAATCTATAGTAGGGTTTATCGGGTAATAAGTATCTCTTAGGCTTTATTTATATAATTACGGTATTATCCTAGTATTATACTAGCTAGACTATTTATAAAGTCGGTCGCTATAGTTTCCGATCCAGGATAAGGAATAGTGTTCGCTAGGTTAGCGTCTAAGCGATCCTATATAAGGGCTAAATACTTACCTTTAGGTTTATTAGCCGCCTTCGCTAATCGGATTACCTTATCTACGAAGACACGGATATTATAGTAGGTAACTACGTTATTTAGGGTATATCGCTTATATCTTAGCTTATACTCGGCTTCCTTTTAAGGTAATCAGAACCTTTCTTATAAGGCGGTCTTTTATTCTATAACGGTTACTATTATAGTAAGGTACGAATATTATCCCTTATTAAGAATTATAAACTATATAAAGGCCTCGCCTAATAAGCAGCGCGCTAGTCCGCGTAGAAGGGACTCGCGGTGCTAGGCACTTAAGGCGGTATACTAGTTTATCGTGTCGGTAAAGCGGAAAACGTTTATATAGATTAGTTTAGTTCCTTCGGTCTTAAGATCCTAGTCGGCAGCGAAATATAAAGGAGGCTTAAAGTAGCCTAGGTTATCGGCCTTAAATCAGTGTGTCCGATTATCACGCTAGCCGAGGATAGTAAGTAAATCCGAGTATTATACGTATAGGTATAGTTCTGGGTAGCTAGCGCCTAGTATATTCCCTAGGGGAGGACCTATACTAGGAGGGCTATATCCGGGGGAACTATTTCCCGGAGGGGCTACTCGTTATTAGTATTCCGGATTCCTATTATTCCCGGATCCGATATCCTCTATCTTATCGCGAGGGTAGTATATAATATTAGAGGGCGTAATGCTACGCACCACTACCCGGCACTATACCAGGACCCGAAACTATATAGCTCCAGATTAGTGCTAGCACTATACGGGCACTAAGCCCGTATAGCGCTAGATTAGTGCTAGCCCTATACTACCACTAAACCAGTATAGCGCTAGACCGGTGCTAGCACCGTCCTAGCACTATACTTAGTATAGCGCCTAGCCTTAGATAGCCCGAGGTTCCCCCGTAGATATATATAGCCGGAACCTCGCCCTCTCCTTTAGATAATCTATCCTATTTATATATTATTTACTGCACCCTAAGGTTACCTAACTCAAATCCTTTTATAGGTCCTATAGTACTGGCTAGCCAGAGATATATACGGTTAGCGTATATTAAATAGTAGTAACTAAAATAAGATTATGCGATCTTAGTAAGGCTCCTATACCGATCCTATTAAATAACCGTGTAGATTATTCTAGTTACACGACCCTAAGGTAAATAACTATCCGTCGTTAATAAAGTGCCTCCCCTTAAATAGGACTAGGCGATAAGCAGCGACTATTAAGCTATAGCCTAATAGTGCCGATAAGGAACTACTTACCCACGCGCCCCTTACTATGTTTACTAGCCCTTTAGCGTAAAGTATAGAGGTCTGCGTACTAAACCCCTATTTAGTTAAATAGCTATATAAAGCGCAATAAGCGAACACGTAGCTAAAGCGGTACCGGTTACCTATAGTCTACTAAGCAAAACGCCTCCCCTTTATTAGGACTAGGCGAGTAAGCGATAAGTATAAGAGTCCACGAGTACTAGTTATCCGATAGGCCTATATCTAAAATAACCTATCGAATACTAAATAGTATTATTATAGAACCCGCTTAATAATAACCGATACTCCTTACCCCGTTCTTTTAGACTCTCCCCCCTACGCTAAGGGATCTAAAAGGTATATATCCGCTCGCCGTAATAGCGAACGCCTACCTAGATATAGCCGAGAAGGTTCTTACGCCCGAATATTAGCTACTCCTTTTTATAGCCGAGTAAGCAGGGAACCTCCCTAGTATTAATAAAACTAACTATACTATAACCTCTAAAGGAAAAGTCTCTAAAGCTATCCTGCCTCCTTAGCTAACCTATCCCACTAAGTGGGTTACCTATTACGACTCTTTTATAAAGGTATTCTATAATTAGCTAAAAAAGGAACCCGAGTATATCGACCTTTATAAGTCTATAGTTATACCTAGTAATAGCGTAGTAAAAGGAAAGGGGCTAGCCCCCTTTACTACTAGCCATAATTCTCCGCCGGTAAAACCAAAGATTAAGGTTAAGGGATTAGAATCGCTTCTAATCCGCCCTGTTATAAGTATAGTTAAATAGCTAGTCGGAAGTTTCCCTAAAAATATAGCGGAAAGCCCTTTTTTAAAATACGCTAAAGCTTCTAAAGGAATACCCGACGATACTTTAACGCCTAATAACTATATACTATTCTCTGACTAGGAAAGTTATTAAGCCGATACTATAAGCTACCGCGATAAGCGTATAAGCCCTATGCCCTCCGATATTATATACTACCCTTGCGATAAGACGGAGGATATCGGAACTAGGAACGGTAGGAACCCGGAACGCTAATAGCGAATAGCCCCTCCGGGTAATAGTCCCCCCGGATATAATCCCCCTGGTATAGGTCCTCCCTTAAGGAATATACCGGGCGCTAGCTACCCGGAACTATACCTATATATATAATAATCGCATTTACTCGCTATCCTCGGCCAGCGCGATAATCGGATATATCGATTTAAGGCCGATAACCTAGGCTATTTTAAGCCCCCCTTATACTTTATTACCGACTAGGATTTTTAAACCGAAGGAACTAAACTAATCTATATAGACGTTTTCCGCTTTACTAATATAATAGACTAGTATACCGGCCTAAATGCCTAGCACTATAAGTCCTTTCCCCGCGGACTAGCCCGCTATCTATTAGGCGAGGCTTCTATATAGTTTATAAGCCTCGATAAGGGATAACGTTTATACCTTACTATAATAACTACCGTTATAGAATAAAAGACCGCCTTATAGGAAAGGTTCCGATTACCTTAAGAGGAAGCCGAGTATAAGCTAAGACGCGAGCGATATACCCTAGACGATATAGTTACCCGCCGCGATATCTATATCTTTATAGATAAAGTAATCCGATTAGCGAAGGCGGCTAATAAACCTAGAGGTAAGCATTTAGCTCTTATATAGGATCGCTTAGACGCCAACCTAGTAAATACTATTCCCCGTCCTAGACCGGAAACTATAGCGACTAACTTTATAAATAGCCTAGCTAGTATAATACTAGGATAATACCGGAATTATACTAATAGAGCCTAGAAGGCACTTATTACCCGATAAACCCTGCTATGGATTAAATAGATATCGACCTTAAACTAATCTTCTTAGGTATACTCGCCCTTTTCCCGGTACCCGGATCGATATAGTAGCCTGGCTCTATACCGCTCGCTATAGCCCGAATAACGTTCCCTATAGCCGGATTATCGTTTACTATTCCTGGAACGTCGCTTGCTAGGACCAGGATAAGTCCGCCGGAACGACCGCGCCCTACTAGCCCTAGGAACGCTAAACCGCTATATAAACAAACACGGATAACGGCTCTTAGCTAATAATACGTCTGATTAACTAGCGCGCGGAAACCGGAACTTTTACTAGGAACGATCCAGGGATCTAGTAAATACTGCTATCGACGATAAGGTCTCCGATAAAGGATATAAGAATAATAAGGAACTAAAGGACCTATACTATTTCGAAAAGGAGTCTAATAGTTCCGAGGACCTTATAGATAATAAAGCTAAGACCGACGGAGGTAGTAACTAACTATACTAAGTCGCCGATAGACCCGGATTTATACTTAAGTACCGTGATCTTTATTAGGTATAATAATAATATATTAGGTATAATAATAATATATTAGGTATAGATAACTAATAAGATCTAATAATAAGGCCCTCCGCTATAAGAAGTCCTATTCCTACCTATTCCTAATAAAGGAATAAGGCGGTTAGGACTCCCCGCTAATTAAAGGCGCTTTATAGGAAGTAATAGACCCTATAGCCGGCCTATACGGTTATATATACGTAAAGGTTTAAGTCCGTGTAACCCTAGATAGCGCTCCCTTTAAAGCTTATATCGATTTAGGTGTCTTATAATATATTATAAGCTAGCACCTCCTCCCTTACCTCCCCGATACGGAAATTAATATATCTAAGAGATCTACGCTCTATGGCGTAGGAACTTTAGATACTATCGGATAGGCGTCGTTTACCCTAGTAGTACGAGGCATAGTAGACGGTTAGCCCCGAGTCGGACGGCTATATATAAAGGCTTAGGTGGTTCCTAAGCTAAAAGCCGGTCTGCTCCTTAGGTAGGAATTTAACTATCCGAATAAGGTCGATATCCTTAACTCGCGGGATACTATCTAGATTAGGTCCTACGAAGGTCTTATCGTCCCGGCACGTATCTTCGCTAAACGTTCGCTAGTTAGGCGCCTATTAAAAGCCGCTAAGAAGGTTATTATTCCGCCGTATTAGTATAGATTCGTCCTATTTAAGGAACGGAATATAACCTTAGACTCTATAGAGTTCTAACCGGATATCGAGGGTTTACTAAACTATATCCTTAGCGAAGGGATATCCGTTCTAATCTATAACGCTAGTAACCGGCCGCTGCTTATTTCCCGGGGTAGTAAGCTAGGGTATATAGATCCTTTCTACGCGAACGGATATTTTAATATAGAGTAAGATAAAGCCCGCGATATTCTAATAAAACGACTAGAGGCCGCCGAAAAGTCCCTGAGTCCGGAAGGATAAGGCGATATCTTTAAAGGGTATTTATTTATTAGCGGGAAGCTCTGAATCCCTAAGAGCCTAGATACCCTAACTAAAGCGACTCTAGAAGGCGTGACTATCTATAACTACGGAGCCTGCTTTATATAACGCTTTACTAGGATTATCGGTAACTACCCTAAGGTTTAGATAGACTAAGGCGTTATCGATATAGATAAGAAAGACTATATACGCGTTCCCCTAATCGACGGGTAGTATACCTAAAGGATTAGCTAGAAGCCGTATCCGCTTAGCTATAAGGACTAAGCCTTTCTGGATTAGACCCTAGATAGACTTTATAACCAGGACCGTATAGAATAGATATTAGTATTAACGCCCTTTAGTGCTCCGGTTTTTATTATATAGCGAGAAGTAAAAGGTAAATATAAAGGCCGTATAGTAGTTAACCTTTACCCTAAATAAGGTTACTATCCTAGATACGTACCCGATACTACTTTAGGATAAGGTTATTAAGCGACTCCGAGGGAAGAAGTTTATCTCCGTTATTAACGCCCGGGCCTTCTTTTATTAGTTCCTTATATATAAACTATACTATAAGCGGTTTACTATTATTTCCTAATAAAGATAGGAATAACTAAAGGTCGCCCTAATAGGCTTCTATAACTTACTTATACACGTTTAACGCTATATAGATTAGCTCCTTTACCCGTACTAGGACTTTATCACCGCTTTTATTAATAATATCGTTATTATATCGGATACTAAGGATAACTATACTAAGCATTTAAACACGGTACTCTCCTTATTTAGTAAAAAAAGAATTAGTATCTCTTCTAATAAATCCTTTATTAGATATCCGTTAGTTTAACTACTAGGATTTAAGGTTAACGCCCTTAGGCTATCGAATACTAAAGAACGTACTAAGGCTTTATAAAAGATTCGCCCTCTAACCTCTTTTTAGTCCTTAGAATATTAGATCGGGATAATAGGGTGGCTTTGTTATTTTATTCCCCGATTCTCCTATTAAATCGCTCCCCTTTAGTAATAGAAGACGACCCTTCTCGCCGAGGCTTATTAGATCGGGAAAGATAAGGGATAGGCCTATAAGGCGTATACTAGATATATAATATTTAGGGCTATTATTAAAGAGTTAGCTATATTCTATAATATCACCGGCGCTTTTACCTTAGATACTTACCTATTCCACTATATCCCCACTAAGATCCTTTTTATCTAGCTAAACGCCTTTAAAAAGCATAGGTTCTCCGCTATACTCTTTTAGTTAGTCGATAAGACTAAATAGCTTACTAAAGGAACCTTTAAGAAGACTGATATTCGACTAGTGCTTTATATTAGTAAGGGGCTTAACGCCGCTAAAGGAAAGTACTAGCCCACGGAACTTAAGGTTACCTGCCTAGTATAGGCCGTTTATAAGACCTGTATTATTATTTAGTCCGCTTATCGTAAGCCGATTATAGTCCTTATAGACCACGCCGCTACCGTTAGTATTATAAAGTCGATAATCCTATTTAGCACCGATAAGACTAGGCTAAATATAAAGCTTACCCTCTCCTTCGAGTTTCTTAGCTAATTCTAGTTAGATTATCGATATATCCCTAGTAAGACGAATATAGTAGCCGATGCCTTATCTCGGCTACCCACTATTAATAGCCCCCCGGCTAAAGGTTTAGGCGAATTAGACCGGATTTAGGAAGACTAGGCTATATATTATATTAGCAAAATCTAAATAAAGAATAATATACGATAAAGGATTATTAAAGGATACGCTAACGACTTAAAGTAGGTACCTATCCTCGCCTAAACCATTAACTATAACTTATTAGTTAAGATCTCTTTTAAGGTAGATAATAGTCTCTTATACTAGGTAGATTTAAATAGGAGAAAGCGCCTTTATATCCCCTTCTCTTTATATAAGGAATTCCTCTAGGCCGCCTATAATAACCGGTATTATTTCGGAGCTAAACGGATATAGTACGATTTAGTTAGCCGCTTTATAATCCCATAACTCTATAAAAAGGTCGACTTATATATCGCCTAATATAAGATATACCGTACCTACTAAACGGATTAGTAGGCTCCCCTTAGCGAGATATAGCCTATTCTAACGCCCCTTATCCTATTTTATACTATCGCTATAGACTTTATTATCGGGCTACTCGAAGTGCCCTCCGTAGGGATACCGTGGTAGCGCGAAGGCTTCCTTTTATTCGATACCCTCCTAACTATCACGGATAAGTTTTTAAAGGCCTCCCTGCTTATCTCTGGCTATAGCACCTATACTATAGAGGACTAGGCGTCTATGCTCTTTTAAGCCCTTTAGATAGGTAACTAGGGTATCCCCCGCGCTATTATCTCGGATCGTAACCCTAAGTTTTTATTAGACTTCTAGATAACTCTATAAAAGGTAGCCGGAACTAAGCTAAAGTTCTTAACGGCCTGGTATCCCTAAACCGATAATATTTCCGAGAGGAAGAACTAAACCGTTAAGATCGGGATACGTATATACCTAGCGGATAACCTAAACGCCTTATAGCCGAAGGTGATTATACTTTTATAGTTTAACCTAGATAACGCCTTTAATAAGACGCTTAGCTATATACTAAATAAGATATTATAAGGTACTAAAACGAATAACCCGTTTAACCTAATCGGTAATATTAACCCTAAGTTTATACGCGAGATATTCTAGGAGGATACGAAACTTATTATTATAATAGTATAAATATATATAAAGCGCCTATATAATAAGAAACGGCGTAATATTCGGTTTTAGCCTAGCGACCGTGTATATATCCGCCTTAGCCGCGGATACTCGCTCCTAGGTAAGGCTAGCCCTAAGCTTAGCGCTTAACGGATAGGCCCCTTTAAAGTCCTTGAGTAATTATTACTGCTAGTATACCGATTAGATCTGCCTAAGACTCTTAACGTGCACCCTATTATTAGTATTACTTAACTCTAAATAATTAGGTTCGCGGAGACACCTAAGACTAGAGGACCCGTTAATATATAAGATAGGGACTAAGAGTAATAGCGAGACCTATATAAGCACTACGAGATCCAGGCTATCCTTAATAAACGGATCACCCGTAGGGGAAGAGGCAAGCCACGTACCGAGTACCTTATTCGATAAAAGGACTAGCCGGACTAGTGGAACGTCTAGAGACTAGTAAACGTAATAGAAGCTCCGGATTTAGTAAAGGAATTTAAGGAACGTTAAAGAGCTTTAGAAGTGCTTTGTTTAGTATTAAAGGGAGTAAAAGAAGTTAAAAGACCAGAGCCCGGCGAGCTCTAAAGAACTAAAGGGACCTATTTAGCCTCGCGGCGGAGCCAGGCTAGGGCTAAAGAACCGTCCCCCGTAATAATAGGAGCTCCTTTAGAAGGTATAACCGATATAAAAAGAATAATATTATCTAATCTCGAACTAGTAAGAATAGAAGCCTTACCGGCTATATAGCCCCGGCGTACACGTAAATCAGTATAGCTAGCTTAAAAATAAAAGATTTCTCCTAGCCACCTATAGCTTCGCTATCCTCCTTTATTCCTTACCTATAGTTAAGCGATTATAACGATTACCTTAACTATAAGCTCGCCTAACGATTCCCTTATAATAATTCCTATTACGTATAGTTATCCCTTTATTATACTTATCACGACTAGTATTCCCCATCACTATCTAGTATTAAATCCTATTACCCTTACTATATCCTAGTATATAAGAACTATTCCCCGTTATAAATCCAGCACTGCCTAGCCGCTTCTTAAGCAACCCTATGCCCCCTAACGTAATGTTCTATATCGTTATATACCTAACCAACGTCCACCGGTTAAAGGACTAGACGCTATAAGACGAGTTTACCCGTTAATTTAAAAACGGCCGGGACGGCTCCGGCTTAATATTTGACGGGTACTTTAAAGCTATTAGCCTATTCGGGATAAAAACGGCGTTGCCCACTATCTTACTATAGCCGGTCTAGTATTTAAGTAATGGATTATAGAGTATAAGGCTATAATAAAACGGTACTATTATTAGGTAATTAAAAGAGGATACGATAATCCTTAAAACAGATAATTAGATCGTACTATATTCGCTCCGGAGGCTATCGCTAATAAAAGCGTTACTATAGCAAGAGCCAAAGAAATCGTACTAGAATACCTATAGCCGCAGTTCTTATTAGACGGCAGCTAAATTATCGCCTAGTGGCTATAGTATAACTAGTCGTTTAAGTAATACCTTGTAATAGTATAATATAATGCCCCCCACGGCCTAGATAGGTAGTTTTTACACGGATCGGCCCGCTAGGCTAGCAGAGTAATAGTGATAGAGACGGGGTCCCCTATACGCGTAAATAATACGCTAATAGCTCGCTAGAGCCTAAACCTGCGTGGCGCCTACCTATCCGCCGCGATAATTAATAAGATTAATAAGACTAATAGTATTAGCCTTATATTAGCTAATATAATCGATAAGCTTAGCGAGGGTAATATTAATATAGACTTATTTATTACCGCGACTAAAGAGCACCGTGAATATATCTAATAGTATGCTATAATTATTAAGGACTATATATAAACACTAAGGGAACGGCCCACGCTAGCTATCCGTTCTATTATAGATATCTTAGCCTAAATAAGCCTATAACTATCCCCTACTAATACCGGCGCCGCTATACTAAGCAGCATCACCGCTTCCAGGAAGCGGCTATATAACGGGTTGGGTCTAGCGGGTCCAGGCAGAAGGATATTCTTTACTAAACACGGGGAAGATAAGATATAGGTATAGGCGGCTAAAGCCTTCGCCGCTAGGCTTAAAGACCCTAACGCCTAAGCTTAGAGAATAGACTTCGAGACGGATAGTTAGATATTAGCTATTATAAGCTAGCGCAGTCATACTATTATCACCCCGCTACTAACCGCTAAGTTTATAATATAGTTTATCGAGGACTATATTATACCTAATAAAGTATAGCAGGCAGCCGACCTGCTATTCCTTATCGCGATATAGCGTATAGAACGCTTTATATAAGTGGCCCGATTAGACGGTAATAAAGTATTAGATAACACTAAGAAGAATACTATATCCCTCCGCCTAACTAATAACGCCTAAACGGTAATAGACCTTATCCACCACACCGCCGCTATTTATAACTATTATAGCAAGAATAGCTATAAGGGGCTTCTGGCCTTATACGATTTAGCGAGCGAAGACCTAAAGAAACGTCTAGATAATATTACCCCCGAGGACGCAGCCGCTATCCTTAACTTACCTATAAAGGAATAGGGATTACCTAACCTAGAGCCCGAGGTTCCGGAGGTTAAGATACTATAAAGGAACGGCGCCGGAGGCGGCTCCTTTACATTTGGATTTTATATTATTATCTCTTCCTTCTTTTAGGTTCTTATTATTTTCTTTTATTTATATTAAGTCCCGGGTTAGTAAATATGCGATAAAGGGACGGGTGGCCGGACGTAATTACTAGCGTTATAAACGGAACCTAACGGAGTTAGGAATATACGCTATAAAGCGCTATTCTATACTATAGTTTTTTTGTTTATTTAGCCTCGGCTAAAAATAAAGAATTATAACTGCGTTTACTACTTATTACTAGTATAATAATCGGCTAAGCCGAGTCTAAGTTAGATATCGTAGACCTTAGGGGCGGCGAAGCCCGCGGGACGCAGGGCTTTATCTCCCCGGGGTATATACTACGCACCACTACCCGGCACTATACTAGGACCCGAATCTATATAGCTCTAGATTAGTGCTAGCACTATACGGGTACTAAGCCCGTATAGCGCTAGATTAGTGCTAGCCCTATACTAGCACTAAACCAGTATAGCGCTAGACCGGTGCCAGCACCGTCCCAGCACTATACTTAGTATAGCGCCTAGCCTTAGATAGCCCGAGGTTCCCCCGTAGATATATATAGCCGGAACCTCGCCCTCTCCTTTAGACAATCCATCCTATTTATATATTATTTACTACACCCTAAGGTTACCTAACTTAAATCCTCTCGTAGGTCCTATAGTACTGGCTGGCCAGAGATATGTACGGTTAGTGCATGTTATATAAGGCTTATACGCTTATTATAGTGGCTTATAGTATCGGCTTATTAATTTTCCTAGTCGGAGAATAGTATATAGTTATTAGGCGTTAGGGTATAGTAAGGCGTTCCTTTAAAAGGTTTAGCGTATTTTAGAGAAGGGCTTTCTACTATATCTTCGGGGAAACTTCTAACCGGCTATTCGACTATACTTATAGCGGGGCGGAATAAAAGCGATTCCGGTCCCTTAACCTTAATCTTTAGTTTTACTAGCAGAGAATTATAGCCGGCGGTAAAGGGGGCTAGCTCCTTTCCCTTTACTATACTATAGGGTATAGCTATAGACTTATAAAGGTCGATATACTTAGGCTCCTTCTTTAGCTAATTATAAAATAGCTTTATAAAAGAGTTATAATAGGTAACCTACTTAGTAGGATAGGTTGGCTAAGGTGGCAGGATAGCTTTAAAGACTCTTCCTTTAGAGGTTATGGTATAGCTAGCTTTATTAGTGCCCGGGAGGTTCCCTGCTTACGTAGCTATAAAGAGGAGTAGCCGATATTTAGGTATAAGAACCTTTTCGGCTATATCTAGATAGGCGTTCGCTATTACGGCGAGGGGACGTATACCTCTTAGATCCCTTAGCGTTAGGGAAGAGTTAAGGAGAAGACGGTAAGGAGCGTCGGTTATTATTAAGCGGGTTCCACGATAATGCTATTTAGTGTTCGATAAGTCGTTTTAGATACGGGCCCGTCGGATAACTAATACTGGTGGACTCTTATACTTATCGCTTACTCGCCTAGTCCTAATAAAGGGGAGGCGCTTTACTTAGTGAACTACGGGTAACCGTTACCGCTTTAGCTATATATCCGCTTAGGGCGCTATACGTAGCTACTTAACTAAATAGGGGTTTTAGTACGTAGACCTTTATACTTTATACTAAAAGGCTAGTAAACGTAATAAGGGGCGCGTAGGTAAGTAGTTCCTTTTTAGCGCTATTAGGCTATAGCTTAATAATCGCTACTCGTCGCCTAATCCTATTTAAGGGGAGGCACTTTATTAATAAGGGATAGTTACTTACCCTAGGATCGTGTAACTAGCATAGTCTCCACGGTTATTTAATAGGGTCGGTACGCGAACCTTACTAAGATCGAATAATCTTATTCTAGTTATTATTCTTTAATATATACTAACCGTATATATCTCTAGCTAGCTAGTACTATTAGACCTATAAAAGGATATAAGTTAGGTAACCTTAGGGTGCGGTAAATAATATATAAATAGGATAATTCTCTAAAGGGGGGGGCGAGAGGTATAACGCTAGGACGGTGCTAGCACCGGTCCGGCGCTATACTAGTTTAGTGCCAGAATAGAGCTAGCATTAATCCAGCGCTATACGGGTTAAGTGCCCGTATAGTGCTGGCACTAATCTAGAGCTATATGGTTTTAGGTCCTGGTATAGTGCCGGATAGTGGTGCGTACTATACCTCTTATCGAGACTATTAAGAATCCAGGTAAAGCCCACCTAATTAGAAAAGGATATACCCCTTTGATTTAAGGTAAGCAGTCTTTTTTATATTTTATATAAATACACTTTGAGATTAAGGAATTCTAAAGGCGAGAAGTTAAAAAAAGAAGTTAGGACGCTATAGTCGGCCTAGAAACCATTTACTTTACATAAATCCTTTAGTTTATCCTATACTTTAAAAGCTTTATTTATTTCTTAAACCTAGGTTAAGGGATCGTCTAAAAGAGCAGAGAGTATATCTCTAGCTGCCTATAGAGACTCCTCCTTCTGTTTTATAGAAGGATTTACTAGACGGGGCTCTATAACGTTTTCTATATGTTTTCCTTTACGAGTAAAGTAAGCGTATATTTCTATAGTTTAGTTTTAATAGTCTATGTTGCCCTGGAGCGTCCAGACTAGAATGCTTTTGCTAGTATCTTATTAAGCTATTTTTAAATAGCAGAACGATATTATTTATGATTTATTTAGGTTAGAATTAAGTAAGTTATTCAACGATTTATGGTTATTATTTTTCTTTGTTTTCCTTTATTCCTTTTTCTTTATTATATTGTTAATAAAGGATATAACTAAAGAATACTAAGCTAAAGGTCTAAGTCTGATTAGCCTAGCCTCGAAAAGTGGATCTAAAACTAGGTCTAAACGGTGAAGCTATTTATAGATCTAGCGGCGCGAAGAAAAGCAATACTCGTATAAAGCGAATAACAGGATTTCTATAGGCGGACTTTTTACTAAAAGCTTATATACTACCTTATAATATCCTGTTATTATAGGCAGTATAGTAGGTTAAGTGGCTTAATTATTATAGCTATTATTTATAGAGCTATAAGAACTATAAAAGCAGCTACGTTTAATCCACGTCTTCGTTGGTTTTCTTCTTTTTTGAAAAGTCCCTATAGAAATAAAGGCATAGTATATCCTATCGTTATAAAGAGTCTTATTCTGATCGTGTAGTTCTTCCGGAACAGGAATTAAGAGCTTACCTCTTAGCACGACTCTTAGCGACCGTATTAGGAAGAATAAAGAGCTTTAAACCGTGGTATCGGTACGAACGGTTCGAATCGATTAGCTATCTTCGGGAGATAAAGGGATTTATATAGTCGGAGATAAGGATCTATAACTGGGGGAGGATAAAGGGACGGCCTGAATAGGCAAAAACGGCCTAAAAAGGCAGGAGTCTTTTTAGTATTGCGAGTAGAGTAAAAGGGTAGAAAAGAGTAGATTTCCTTCTTTACTAACACGGGCTTATAAGCTTTTAATAAATTAGGCTACGTGTAGTAGGCTATACGCGCGGAGGAGAGGAAACTTAAGTAAATAACTGTTGAATTCGTAGATCTGTAGGATTACTGCTTATTACGTAAACGCGTAGTTACATATATAGAACTGACTTCTGGGATTTCTTACTCGATCCGCGGCTGGCAAAAGACCCTGAAAGATTAGGTGGCGACTGTTATATTAATAGCCTACGCGACGGTTATTACGCCACGTTATTAGCTTAAGTAATAACTTAGACACCGTATTTACGATACCTAGTGTATTTATATAATATATATTATAAGCCAAGTATATATACACGTATAATACGTATAGTATTATAGTATATATTAAGCTGTCTATAAAGTGGACGTCTAGTCATATAGCTATAACTATATACCATTTATTTTAACGTATATATTATACTTATTAGTATTATGATAATTACTTGTTATAAGTATAATATCAACAGTAGCTTACGACTCTGCGTTAATTATTAAGGGTTAAACGCTATAATAATTAAGAATAGGTACTCTATACCCCTAGTTAGCGATAGGCTCGCCGTGGTGAAGTACTTTTTAAAGGTAGATATTCGAGATACCAATTATAGAATCCGGATTAAGCAAAAGGACCGCTAGAAGACGGTATTTAGAACACGATACGTCCACTATAAGTATATGGATATACTATTTAGGCTAATAAATACTCCGGCCACTTTTTAGGTATACGTTTACTTAGTGCTCGCCGGTTTACTAGATATATATTATATCGCTTACCTTAACGATGTCTTTATATATTCTATATTAAAGGAATAGTATATAAAGAACCTAAAAAAGGCCTTAGATTAGCTTTATAAGACCTAGCTATATACGAAACTATTAAAGTACGAATTTTACTATAACTAAGGAAACTTTCTAGTGTTTATAATAACCTACGAAGGTATCGTGATAGACTCGGAATATATACGTATAGTCGCCGAGTAGCCAGCGCCTAAGTCGTTCCGTGATATCTAAGTCTTCCTTAGTTTCGCTAATGTTTATAGGAGGTTTATTAAGGGATACTATAGGGTAATAACGCTATTAACTATACTATTAAAAGGCAGTTAAGCGGGTAAGAAGAAAGCATCTTTTAAGTTCTCGGATAACGCTAAGCGGGTATATGAGTTATTAAAGGTCGCCTTTAGTTCGGCGACTATTTTATAATACTAGAATCCGGTGTTAGATATAGGAGTCGAGACGCACGCCTTAAATAAGGCTATTTCCGGGATCCTAAGTTAGAAATATAAGACGGGATAACGACCGGTCGACTACTTCTTACGGACGCATTCCGAGATAGAGTAATAATAGGGTATAGGGCAGTAGGAGCAATTAGCTATAATAAAGAGCCTCCAGTATTAGCGCTATTATCTTAAAGGCACGGGATAGGCGTTCACGGTACTAATAGACTATTAGACGCTTAAGTGCGTGTTAAACGCGCCGTCGCGGGACCTTTACAGAAGGCTCGCTAAATAGGTATACTGATTATTATTATTCGACTTCAAGGTTTAATACTGCCCGGGTAGGACGAACCCGGCAGACGGCCTCTTAAGATAGCCGGAGTATATAGTAGATAAGACGCTATACGATAACGTGCTTCCTACCTTACTATAAATATTACGACTAGTTAGCGACCTCCCGATAAGCGTTTAGGTATTCACCTTACCCTAATAAGTAACGCGGTAAAGATCGTATACGTTTAAGCCGCTCGGGTAACACTACCCGAATATAGGTCTAATAAACGTAACCGGGTATAGACTCTATAGGAGGGGGCCCTGCCTAGCTTAAGAGATAAGGACGGAAAAGGGCTATAACCCCCACGTCCTATTAATAGTACCCGGCGTATTATTATCGTTACTATTACCCGCTCCTAAATATAAGATATAGGCTATGGGGCGACTACCTAGAAAAGGATCGCCGATAAGATATCGCCGGCGCCTAAGGCTAATAAGCCTAGGGTTACAATAATACCTGATTAGTATATCCTACGTTCTATAGCCAGAGAGCTAGACAGGAATAAAACGGCTGGTTAGCGTATTATTCACAAGGAACTAAAAGATCTAGTTAAAGGGCTATAAACCACTAACCCGGATTATACATCCTTAATTAAGAATATTCGCTAAGGGACCGGAAAAAGAGTAGGGTATTTGCTTAGAGAAAAAGACCTGCTATTATTTAAGGGACGGTTAGTACTGCCTATATAGGGCTCCCTAAGGGCGGAGGTCCTATAATAGCACTATAATTATCACGGGTTAACCCCTCGAAAGTATAGTTCCGGCATAAGGCCGGAACCGCTAATTAGCACGCATAGTCAACGCTTAGACCTCGCGCTGCCCTTACCGCGGATTTATATAAACCTAGTAAGCCCTGCACTTCTTTATAAACCTTTTCCCTTCCTTTCCTTAATTCTAGCTAATATAATTATTCGGCCTTACTTAGTGCGATTAACCTATAACTAGCCGCTTATATAACTAGAATTTAGTAAACCCTATACGCTGCGTTAGTATAGACTTAGATATAAACGCGCTGTTAGGCGGCGGCGGTCCTATAAACCCTACTAAGCTAGCCGAGTAGCCGGATAGAAGGATTACCGAAGCTATTAATACGATACTTAGTCCCTTATAAGAATAGATAGCTTGATAATAAGAGCTGCTTTAATAACTTATAAATAGTCTCGTAAACGCCTAGGCTATATAGTAACCTACTCTTAACTTTATACCTCCCTTAGAGGGAGCCCCTATTAATATACCCACGGAGTCGGTGGCAGGCCCTCCTACCCCGGCGACCTCTACTCCCCCTCCTTAAATCAAAGTCCTATAGGAACTATATTAGGAACCACGTTCGCTATATACTAAGCCTCTGCTATACCCCGCGAAATTTAATAGAAGGCGAATAGAGTATACTACCTAATTATAGTAGATACGCGATAAGCTCCTACTAAACGAATATTTATTTAATAACTAAGCTAAAATATAATATTATATTAACTTATACCTAGAAGGGAGTGCTTAGTAAGTAGTGTTAGCCTTTTACGCCGCTAGGAGGCTAGGAGGTACCCGCGACCCAGAGTCGTTCCTTACCTACCTAGACCGTATATATAAGGACTAGAACGAATAGCCTTATACGGCCTTCGCGCTATATTCCCTTAGATAGCGCGAGGAATAAACCTTCGCGTAGTTCCTACCGAAATTCAAGAAATAGATCGCTTAAATAAGTAGTAGCGAGTAAGTAGACTTAGCGAAGATTACCTTCCTTAAGGGAGCCCTAAGTTAAAAGCTACGTAGTGTCTTAATTACTACGAAGTTACTTTACGATTATCTAAGCTAGGTTACTAAGGCTTAGAGTATTATCTAGAAGCTAGAAGGCCTACGCCTAACTAGCCGGAATACGTATATACCGAATCGAACCCGGAACCGGGAGACTAACGCTAACGGAGATATTACGATAAACGGGATTAATTAGGTCCGGGCCGACACGACTATAGACCGACCTCGCGATAACCGGGAGTGCTAGGGATATAGGAAAAAGGGATATATCCGTATAAACTATAAGTTCCGGGATAAGGGCTCGAAGGCTAAGGGCGCCCGCGTAGCGAAGGTCTAGGCCAGGGAAAGCGATATCGCTATAAGCTCGGATAGTTTAGATAATAAGGAGTCGGAAAAAGAATAGCTTTAACGCGAAAATAGGTATTAAAGCTAATAGCCGCTTTATAGCAGGAGTAGGAGGCGTTTAAATACCTAGCTAGCGGCGACTTAGCCTTAATATGAATACGAGTAGATAGAAGGTATATATATACTTTTATAGATACGGGTTATAACTACTATACTACTATAAATAAACGCTTTACTTAAAGACTTTAGTTACTATTAGTTAATAAATAAAAACGACTATTAAAAGGATTCTAGGATACGCCTAAGCCGGCTATTAACGCCGGGATCGCCGCGTTTAAGTGTAAGATCAGCGGCTATATATAACGAGTCTTCGCTTATATAGTAAAAGGACTAGATTAGGATATATTCTTAGGGAAACCGTGGCTAAAATATAATAATATTACGTATTATATAAAGAATTATAGGTTATACTATAAAGTCGCCGATATTAACCTGCGACTAGTAGGCAAAGAAGAACTAGCCGATATACAAGCTATCCACGAGGTAAGGCTAGTATCGGAATCGGTATTCGCGGCCATAATACGACGGATAAGAAGGGGGTTAAAGGGAAGACGCCTTAATCCATGCTATTAGTATACGGGATATTAATAAAGCCCTTTATAAAAAGGAACTAGTAGACCCTCGGGACTATATCCCTACGAATATACTATAAGAGTTCGGCTACCTTTTAACGCCTAATAAGGCTAACGACTTATTTCCCTACCGACTAGGCGTTAACTACGAAATTACCCTAAAGCGAAGTCCTAATAGACTTAAGCCGACCCTGCTATAGGGGCCCCTCTACGGTATATTAAGGGAGGAGTTACTAGTACTCCGGACGACGCTTAACGACCTAATAGATAAGGGATTTATATAAGCTAGTAGCTTAGCGGCGGCTATACCGGTCCTGTTTATAAAGAAGCTAGGGGGCGGGTTACGCTTCTATTATAACTATAGAGCCTTAAACGCGATTACCTACTAAGATCGCTACCCCCTCCCTTTAATCACCGAGACCCTATATAACCTAGCTAGCGCTAAGTAGTTCACGAAGCTTAATATAGTCACTACCTTTTATAAGATCCGTATAGCTCCTGGATATAAGAGTAAAATAGCCTTTACGATACGCTTTAGTGTCTTCGAGTAGTTAGTATATCCCTTCGGACTAAGCTACGTACCCGCTACCTTCTAACGCTATATTAACTAAATGCTATAAGAGTTCCTTAACGACTTTATTACTATATATATTCACGATATCCTAATTTATTCTAGCGGATCTTATAAGGACTATAAAGCGAAGGTTCGGCTAGTATTACGCAGACTTATAGACGCCGGCCTAAACCTAGACCCGGCTAAATACGAGTTTAGTATAATAATCGTAAAATACCTAGGGTTTATCGTCACGGTGGATAAAGGAGTATCTTATAACCCCGAGGAGCTAAAGGCTATTCGCGACTAGGAGGCGCCTACCTCTATAAAAGGAGTGCGAAGCTTCTTAGGGTTCGCGAACTATTACCGGATATTTATCTATGACTTTATAGGTATTATAGCCCACCTCTTAGTATTAATAAAAAAGGACCGGCTTTTTAGATAGGGAGCCAAAGAAGACGCCGCTATTAAGGAACTAAAACGACTTTTCTAGATAGAGCCCGTCCTATAATTATAGAACCCAGACCGTAAGACGATATTAAAGACTAACTGCTTGGGTTACGCGTTAGGTAGTATCCTATCCTAGGTAGATAAATAAGGATATCGCTATCTAGTCGCGTACTACTCGTGTAAGTTTACCCCGGCGGAGTATAACTACCCTATTTATAATAAGGAGATATTAGCTATTATAAGCTATATACTCGCCTAAAAGGCAGAACTAACTAGCTATAAATAATTTATAACATTATCGGACTATAAGGCGCTTAAGTATTTTATAACTAAATGGTCCCTTATACAGCGCACCTGATTTTACAGTGCCCTATCTATAGGGCAGAAAGAGGCGCCCTGCGAGAAGCTCTAGCAGGCCTACCGCTAACTCTTCCGCTGTTATTTAGTACTAAAAAGGGGTTACAGGTCCTACAGGCCTTCCTTTTAGCTACTAAGATAGCTACGGCAGAGTGGTTTAAGGGGCAAATTACTACGGATTCTGCGGCCTGATTTTTCCTGGTTTAGTCTTCCTGACTTTAGTATAAAGAACCGGGTATTAGGCAGATTGATATGGAGGATTTCCTTTGTTATTTACTGATTTTACTGCTATATAGTACTGTACTTAGCTGTCTGTTAGGACTATAGCGCCTAGCGCTATAGCCCGCCGCGCTATAGCTCCAGGGCTGCATGCGCGTAATGAATAAAAAAAAAGAAAATGGTCCCTTATTAAAAGGTAGAGCTGCTAGGCTAGCGAATTAGCCTAGTTTAACTTTGTATTAGAGTACCGGCGAGGGGTTAAGAACTTTATAGCGGATACGCTCCCCCGTTACGAACAGGACGCCCTAAAGGACTACTTAGATAATTAAGAATAAGGATAAGTGATTTAACTAATACCCGATACTACGATCCCTATAATAGTCCCTAAGCTAGTTATATAAAGGACCTCCGTTAAGCGCGTATTCTAAATAATTAAAGACCTTTAGCGACTTTAGGATAAGACTATAGTAACCGACCCTTAGTACTAAGGCGTCCTCGCCGCGATTACCGCGAGAGCTTATAGCTTCGACCCGTCCCTTAGACTATATTTATAAATCGCGGAATACTCCCTTAACCCCGTAAGCTATATAATCTTCCGGGACCGTCTTTAGGTCCCGAGCTCTAGGGAAGACTCGCTACTAACGGGACGCTTAGTATAAGCAATCCACGACTCCGCTATTAGTGGCTACCCGGGTAGGGAGAATATAATCACTATAATAGTATAGTAGTTTTTCTGGCCGGGTATAAATAAGGATATATAGAAGTTTATCCGTAACTATAACCCGTATAATAGGAGTAATTATTAGCGGAATACGAAGCGCGGACTACTAAAGCCGCTGCCTATACTAGAGCGAATTCGTAGCCACCTTATAATAGACTTTATAATGGACCTGCCACTTACTAGTAAGGGCAGGGCGCGCTTCCTATAGGTGATCATAGACTAGCTAATAAAGTTAGTAACGCTAAAAGCGATAGAAATAATAAAAGCAGAAGTCTATATAGAACGCTTCCTAAACTACTATTTTAGGTTCCATGGTATACCCCTCTTAATTATTAGCGACTAAGGCTTAAATTAGACTAAGAGGTTCTAGCGATACTTCTATAAACTTATAAAGATTAAGCAGCGACTTAGCACGGCTTACTACCCATAAACCGATAAGGGACCTAAGAGACTAAACTAAGATATCTAAGCCTACCTTTATACCTTTATATACTATTCTTAGGACGATTAGGGTCGTTTATTACCCGTATAGTTATTGCTTAATAATAGGAAGAGCTTAACGACCTAGCTAAGCCTAGTTTTCCTAGAACACGGATTCTATATCGACCCTATCTAAGTCTATAACCCCTTACCTACATACCTAAAGGAAGCTAACGCCTATAATCTATTAAGTCCCCTATAAGGGGCTATAGAGTTTATATAGGTAGCTATAGCCTTAAAGTAACTATAAAATAAGGAAACCGCGAATAAGCGGCGACTCCTAGCGGAACGCTTCGAAGTAAAAGACCTCGCTTAGCTATCTATAGCTAATTACTCTACGCCTAGGCCTTCGAAAAAGCTAAGTTAGTTATACTAGAAGTATAGAGTAATAAAAGTGATTAACTCCTATATCGTCGAATTAGATATGCCCTCGGGGATATATCCCCGTTTCTACGTTAATATCTTAAAGTAAGCTAGCCACGACCCCCTCCCCGGATAAGTCGTAACTGACCCCTAGCCCGAACCGATCCGGGACGCCCTTTATAGCGCCGAGGAGTAGGAAATAAAGAGTATCCTATGCGCGCGGAATAAACGGCGAGGTCGCGGTATACGACATAAAGTACTAGTATACTAGGCGGGATACGCGGAATATATATAGAAACCGTTAGACGCCGTATAGAATACTAAGGCGTTAGACGATTTCGAAATAAGATATAGCCTAGCGGATAAGAATAACGGCCCTTTATACGAATATACTATAAGGAATATATAAGGATAAAAAGAACTTAATACGAGGGCGGTATAACCTATAGTCGTAAGTTAATTAAAGGGGGGGAATTTACTAGCCCCTTTAGCGGTTTCTAAGGAGATAAATACAACCTCTATAAAGGATATTAATTAATAGTATTACCGCCTAAGCTCTCCTTGTTATTATTATCGCTGCTACTAGTAACGAGACCGCTACCTCCCTAGAGGGCGGCGAGGATACCCTCTAGGAGGCGCGTCGTCGCGGCGCCCTATTCACGAACCTCCTAGCGGAGGGCCTCCACCTCGCGGCGGAGACCCTCGCCGTTATTAACGGGGGCGGGGGCAGGGTTAGTGTTAGTAGGGGTGGTAGTGGTAGCAGGGGCGGGGGCTATAGCGGGAGCGGGAGCGGCGTTAAGAGTCACCTTAGATAAAGAGGTATAATAATTATTATAAGCTAACTCGAAGGCCTCGCGGAGCTAGGTCAGGGTTAGCGGTAAACCGGAAAAAGACTTAGGAGTATTTATATTATTATTATCAGGATTATCGCGTATAGTATAACCCGTGTTTTAGATACGCAGGGTGCTCGTGGTTAATACGGTAGAACATAGCGTTACACCTCCACGAGCTAGACCCACCTTTTCCGCGTAAACGCCCTAAAACGCCCGATATTAGTATCGTTTAATTGCTCTTTTCAAGCCCGTTATGCGCACGCATAGCTTCGCTTTACGCAAGCCGTTATTATGCCGCAAAATGGGTGCGAAAACACAGCGTGGTGCGCACGCAAAGCCGCCCGAAAATTCTAAGGTGGCCCGTGCGCCCGCCGCCTAATCAGAGCCCGGGCCTTCCAAACAGCCCGTATAGACCACCCAGCCCCACACCGAGCCACCCACTAAGCCACGCGCATAGCCGTAGCAGCGCACGCAAACAACTAAGTTAACGCAACGCCCGATTCTAACGTAATAAGACCGACCCGGCCGCCCTAGCCGCCACGGCAGCCCCGAACCCCCGAATTCGACCTCCCCGGACCCGGCCCCACCTAGCCCCACTTTTCCTAAAACGGCTAGGGACGGGGAAGGGGATATAACTATAGAAGACGCCGATTCCGATAACGATTCTAATAAAATAGCCTACTATAAAACGCCTATATAAGCCTCTAAACGGGACTATAGCGCCTCTATAAGCCCTACGCCTAGAGCCCCCTCTAGGACCCGTATAAACCGGTATATAGCCGACGATTCGGAGTTAAAAGCCTCCCTGGGTCCCCCTCTAGGGGCCCCCTTTAGGACCCCTTCCAGGGCCCCCCCTGCTAAACCTGCTAAAAAACAGGGTCTAATTAGCTCTGCCTAGGCTAAAAAGACCTAAAGACCGGCTAAAGAATTCCCCCCTCTGTCCTAGAAGTCGACTAGTTTGGCTAGTAAGGCCTAGGTTAAAGGACTTCTCTAGTAGGCTCTTTAGCTGGTTTAGTAGGCCTATAGCCTCGACGCCGCCCCCCTGATTAAGGCTATTTTTATAGGGCTTAAATCCATTATCGAAGGAACCCCTATAGGTCCTATAACCCCTATAGCACCTATTACCTCTATACTTAAATAGAAGGTTAACGAACTAGCTTAGGCTATTCGTAAACTTATAGAATAATAATAATAATAGTAGCAGCAGCCCCTTTATAGCTAGACTACCGCTAAAGGAGCTTAAGCCCCCTCGGAAGCCACAGGCCCTATAGGGCCTACGGGCTCTATAGGGCCTGCCCCTCCCCCCCCTACTACTCTAAAAAACCCGAAAAAGGTCCGAAGAGTAGTGCTCTAGCCTACTAAAGGATAATCCCTCGGGGAAATCGACCCTCTCGAGCTTCGAAATAGGATTAATAAGGTCCTAAAAACCCCCGCCGTCGTAGTAGTTAGCTCCTCGACTAAGGGGAACCTCGTCCTAACCCCAGGCCCGAAATATACTACCGAATAGCTCCTAGAATCATAAAATCAGTGGTTTAAAGAGCTAAAAGACCTGCCTCTTTAGGCCCCTTAGCCTACTAGCGAGTAGTTTAAACTAGTCGTTAAACAGGTCCCGGTCTACCCTTTTAAAGAACAGGACCCCTTTACCGCCCCCTAGGAGGATCAGGGCCTCCGTTCCGGCCTAGGCCGAGGCCTAGCCGGTATAGCCACTAAAATTACGACCTTTAACCCTATTAAGGTCGTAGGCTTGTCTAGGTGGCTAGGTTACCCTAACCCCCTATTTAATAGCGGCACTATTATCCTAGCAGTGCCTACTAAAGCAGAGCAGAAGCACTACCTAAAATTCGGCCTATAGATCGCTGGCTAACGCCTTAAGGTCTATAAATATAGGCCTATCACCCTAAAAACCCAGTGCTCTAAGTACTGGAAATTCGGCTATACCAGGGGCACCTATAAGGGCGAAACGACCTGTTTTATCTACGCCGGTAACCACGAGTACTAGAACGAACACTACTATAACCGCTATAAAGAATACGGTATCTACGTCTATACTAAATACCACTACTATAACTATAACGGCGATCACCCCCCGGATAGCCCGAACTACGAGGTTATTCGAGCTATTAAATCCTAACTATTCCTATAAATAGTGGGTTTTCTAGCTCGAAAAGCCCGAAGACCGGGTTACTATTTATTTAATATAATACTAATAAATAATAACCGGCCCACGAATCGATCCTAGAATAGGCTTCAAAGGCGTCGGCTAATATAGTCCTAATTCAGGAACCTTACTGCTTTTAGAAACCGGAAGGCTAGGTGATTAAAAACCACTCGGCCTTCTATACCGCCCCCCTACCTCCTACACCTCCTAGGTCTTCCCTCTTAGACCTAGGGTGCTAGCCTATATTAGAAAGGCTAGTAATATCGACTTTTCCCTTCGAAACGACCTCCTCGACGACCTAGACGCTTAGATTATAAAGGTCTACTTCCCCTAGACCTTCTATATCCTACACGTCTATAATCAAGAAGAGCTCGACCCCTCGAAGAATACTAGGGGCCCCCGCCCCTCTTTAGGCACCGCGAGCCCCCCTAAACCGTTTACGACCCCCCCGGCGCCTCCTAGCCCCCCCCCTAGCCTCCCCCCCCTTTTTATGCTTTATAGCCCGCCCCTGGACAGAAGAAAGGGTCCTATAGGGCCTCTCGCTCCCTAGGCCCGCCCTTATTATAGGGGACTTTAATAAGAACCACTAGTAGTGGAACGGGGCTACGTCGAATTAGGATACTATTAAGGCCTAGCCTTTAGTAGACTAGTTAGATAGCCTTAGAGCTACCTGTTTAGTGGACCCTAAAGAGGTTAACCTGTATAGAGGGACCCTAATTAGGGATAATCTACGCAGGGAGTTAGTTATAGACCTAGCCTTCTACACGCCCGGCTTCCACCGCCTCCACTTTAATAGCTAGAGGTATATCGATAACACCACCTCCGACCACCGCGCTATCCTTATCTTAGCAGCTATTTTAGGTCCTAAAGGCCCTATAAATAAGGCTATCCTACCCGCCTATAACTATAAATTAGCGGACTGGGACCTGTTCTCTAGGTCTCTAAAGGACCTAGAACCCTAACTAACCCTTTAGCTATAGCAGGCGATCGACGCTGCAGACTAGGACTCTATAGGTCGCCACCTCTTAAGCTCTATTACTATAGCCCTGGAGTTCTTTACGCCTAGGCTTAAAGTAGTAGAGCGTTCGAAACCGTGGTGGACCAAAGAGCTAAAGACCCTACGAAAAGAGAGCAGTAGGGCCTTTAGGGTTTTTAAGAAAGAGGTAAAAAAGGGGGCCCCGGCCCCCCGGCTTGCCCCCCTTAAAGCTGCCTGGAAAGCAGCCCGAAACGCCTACTATCGCGCTATAAAAACAGTAAAAACCGACTACTAGGAGGCCTTCCTAGCCTAGGCCGAAGGTAACGAGATTTTTAAGGCGTATAGCTACACAAAAAGCAGCCTTAACGCCAAAATACCCCCTATTCAGGGACTAGAAGGCCCGAAGGCCTATACCTTCGAGGATAAGTGTAATACACTCCTAAGGACCCTGTTTCCTACCCCTAAGGCCACCGAGGCCACCGAGGCCACCGAGGCCACCGAGGCCACCGAGGCCAGCGAGGCCACCGCCACCGCCACCGACGCCCCTGAAGCCCCTGTTCGTATAGGCCCTTTAGGGGACCTAGGCCCCTCTAGCCCCTCTAGAGTGCCCTAGGACCTAACTAGTTTAGGTAGTAAGGACTCTAGGGGGCCCTAGGAGTGGCCTAGCCTACAGGCTATCGAACTATAGCGTGCTATCTTTAGAGCCGCTATAGGCAAAGCACCCGGCCCGGATCGTATAGGCTTAAAACCTATTTAATAAGCCTATAATGCGATACCGGGGGTCTTCCTACAGGCCTATGCAGCCCTTTTTTTAGTGGGTTATTACCCTACCTGTTAGAAGGAGGCCCTTAGTGTTGTTTAGCCTAAGCCAGGAAAAAAAGACTATTTATATCCTAAGTCTTATAGGATTATAGCCCTTCTAAACTGCCCAGGTAAAGTACTAGAAAGGGTTATAGCTGCTAGACTCGCCTTCCTTATAAATTCACGTAACGATCTTCTACACCCTAGTCAAATAAGAGGTAGAAAACAACGCTTAGCTCTCGATACAGCCCTTCTTTTACTAAACTATATCTAAAAATAACGGAAAAATCAGAAAAACCTAGTTGTTTCGACACTATTTTTGGATATTAAAGGCGCCTTCGATTATATCGCCAGACCATAGCTCCTTCGCACCCTAACAGCTTTAACAGCCCCCGAACCTAGTTAGCTGGGTCGCCTCCTTTATAGAAAATAGGCGTACCTAGCTAGCGTTCGAGGGGCAGGTCTAGCAGCCCACCCCCCTAAACATAGGGGTCCTATAGGGCTCCCCCGTATCCCCTATACTCTTCCTGATATATATTAGGGGGGTTATAGTGGAGAAAGGGTTCCAGGGCTTATAGCTCTCCTATATAAATAATTTTCAGCTATCTATAGCCTCTAAATCAGGTAGTAGGAACTATAGGACCCTAGAGTTAGCAGCTAACGCCCTTTTTAGCGCCGCCGAAAATAACTAAGTCCTCTTCGACCCGTAAAAAACAGAGCTTATCTATTTCTATAATAAACGCTCTATAGTCAACGACTCGGCTACTATAGCAGGGCACGACATCAGGTCTACCGAAGGGGCTATTAGGTGGCTTAGGGTCTGGTTCGACCCTAAGCTATCCTTTAAACCCCACGTCGAAAAACGGTTAAACTTAGCCACTAGCGCCTTAAATCGACTATAGCGGCTTGCTAGCTCCTAGAAGGGCCTTTCTTTTAGGGCCCTACGGCAGCTATATATAGCCTATATATCCACTATAGCTGACTTCGGCTTATAGCTCTGGTAGGACCCCGGGTCCTAAAAAACCCACCTAGTAGACCGACTAGAACGCCTATAATACGGCGCTATAGTTAGGGCCCTAGGTGCTTTTAGGGGCTCCCCTCTCCGCCCTTTAGAACTAGAAGCCGCTATTCCACCGGCCCGGGTTCGGTTAAATAAATCTAATAGGCTCTACGCCTTTAGGGTCTTAAAATTCCTACTGAACTACCCGATAAAGAAGGAGCTTCTAGATAGTGTCCGTGACGAATTAAGTAACGACGATAACAACCTCGCCCTCCTATAGACTCTATAGCCCTCTATATAGCTCTATAAGCTAGGGGGGGAACTACCGGCCTTAGTAGGGTCCTCCTAGGATATAGAGGCCCCGTCTACTAAGTGGGAGGCCCCCTGGGCCTTAGCGCCTTTAGCGGACCTACGGCCCTATTTTCTCGGCCCTATAGCGCCGCAGCCCTTTATAAGAGACCCCACCGACCCTAAAACAGCCTACCTCGAAGCCCTAACAGAAATCCAGTCTCTCGGTAGCTAGGTATCTGTTTTCTATACCGACGGCTCCTAAGGCCACCCTATAGGCTACCCGGGCCCTATAACGCCTAAATAAGCGGCGGCCGCTATTATATAGTGGTTACCCGCTAATAGGCCCTATAGAGCCCTAGGCCTTAACCTAGGCCCCGCTGCCAAAGTCGCTGACGCTAAGCTATACGCTATAGTTCAGGCCCTAGAGACTGCCCTATAATAGTCTTCTAGGCCCCGGGAGTGCTATATCTTTAGCGATTTATAGGCGGCTATTCAGAAGCTTTAGGGCCCCTCGCAGTGGGCTATAACTGCTAAAAACCATATCTCCCGCCTTAAACAATAAGGCACCTCAGTCTTTATCTAGTAGGTCCCGGCTTATATAGGGATAGAGGGCAACGAACTAGCAGATAAGGTAGCTAAACGGGCTCTAGACCCGGGAAAAGCTACTAAATTTGTTAAACTAGTTACCCTTAGTCACCTAAAACGCCGGGCAAACGCAGCTACGATAGCTAACTAGAAATCCCTCTAGGCTGCTAAAGAAGAGGCGGAAAAAAGGGGTAAAACAGTCCGGCTAGGCCGCCTATACAGGCGCCTAGTCCAGGATAACCTACGCTTCTCCCGAAAGCCCCTGTATTTATAGGGCCCGTGGTGGCTTTAATCAGCCTATATCCAGTTAAAAACTGAATTCGGCTACCTAAGACCCCACTAAAAACGGGCCTAAAACTGCTTTATAGACCGCTGCTCCTGCCCGGGCTCCCCGGTACAGGATATAGCGTACCTGATTTTATAGTGCCCTATATATAGGGCAGAAAGAGACGCCCTGCGGGAAGCCCTAGCAGGCCTACCGCTTACTCTACCGCTGTTATTTGGTACTAAAAAAGGATTACAGGGCTTATAGGCCTTCCTCCTAGCTACTAAGATAGCTACGGCAGAGTGGTTCAAGGGGCAAATTACTATAGATTCTGTGGTCTGATTTTCCTGGTTCGGTTTTCCTGACTTTAGTATAAAGAACAGGGTATTAGGCAGATTAATACGGAGGATTTCCTTTGTTATTTACTGATATTACTGCTTTTACTGCTCTACAGTACTATACTTAGCTGTCTTCTAGGACTATAGCGCCTAGCGCTATAGCCCGCCGCGCCATAGCTTTAGGGCTGTATGCGCGTAATGAATAAAAAAAGAAAAAAAGAAAAACCGCTAGGTTACCCCGAGCTAGTCCCTACGCTAGCTCGGAGTCTAGCTAGATAAAACGCTCTTATTTAAATCTTATATTAAGACTAAAACGGTAAAGGCCCGCTTTAGCGCCGGCTATATCCGGGGCCTTAACCGAGTTCTTAGCAGAGCACTACCCGCTATAATATATAAGGCTATCTATACTATTATCCTCCCTAAAGACCTCTTCGCCTTTAAAGTCTAGTACCCCGGCTATACCTAACCTAGTATAAAGCGTTAGAACAGGGGCTACCCTAGGGTAGGCACTAGGCTTATAGACTAGATCGATAAACTCCAGGTCGCGACGAACCTTACCCTCTAGGGCTGCCTCCCGGTCTAGAAGACTACTCTAATCCCTACTATACTTAGGGAAGCCAGCACTCCCCTAGTCGGACTACTCCTTAATACTGCCTATACCCGCTATACTATACGGTTATAAACCCTAGATAGTGCCTACCCGCTCCGTATAAGGATCGCCACTTATAGAACCCTCCGGAATTATAAGCGGCTGGTCACTAGTTGATCGTACTAAGTAAGGCCGAATAATTATATTAGCTAGAATTAAGGAAAGGAAAGGAAAAGGTCTATAGAGAAGTGCAGGATTTACTAGGTTTATACGAATCCGCGGTAAGGGTAGCGCGAGGTCCGAGTATCGGATCTGCGTGCTGATTAGCGGTTCCGGCCTAGTACCGGAACTATACTTTCGAGGGGTTAACCCGTGATATTACCCCCCCTCCCCCCCCCTTCCGGGACCGTAATAACTAAGCGCCGGACCTATTATTTTCTAAACGCGTCGCGAGGGAGGTATATATCCTCCCTTATATCGGATATATTCGCGTCGCGCGGCGTTCGCGGCGACTTCGCTCCTAAGTCGCTAGTGCTCCGCGACACGCTAAGCGCTTACCCTTTATATCGAAAACGCCCGGTTACTCCTTCCTTTTTATTCGTAAACTATTATAATAAATAGCTCTATAGGCTTCTATTATATTCCGTAGTTCGATATTATAGTATAAGCGTAGCTTTGCCCGGTTTTTCGTTTATAGTTAATTCTTCCTCTATAAGCCTATAACGTCGTTTTAGTAGTAAGCTTTATCGCTTATTCCGCGCTTAGGGCCGTGTTATTCTCCGCTAACTCGCGGTATAGTTATTCCGTATTTATAGTATTTCCGTTAATTTAATAAATAATATCCTTTTAACTATTTAATTAACTATTATAAGTCTCCCGATAAGTCCTCTTATCGATCCGTTAGATCATAGCTAACAGAGCGCGTCTAGATATACGCCCCCCGCTATAGCGCCCGCTACGCCTATAAGGGTACTATTAAAAAGCAGCCGGTTACCGGTAACGTTATGTCCCCCCCCCCCGCTCCTAATAAAGAGGAGCGCTATTAATCGGTTAAAAGCGTGGCCGAGGAGGCTCTCGCCGTTATAGCGAATACCGGTAAGCGTCCAGCTAAAAAGGAGGTTCGTGATAAGGCCTAGTACTTCGCTATAAGGATCTTACTAACTCTCTAGCAGGCTAGCACGCCTAGTAAGCGACCCCGCGGTCTAACCTATCCCCCTGGTTATTATCGTGACGATTTTTACCGCCCCTACGCTAATCGTACTACGGGTATAAAAATAAAGTTTAACTAGACGTGTTATAACTAGTCCGGGCCTAGCGCCGCCCGTAAAAAGCCTAAGTACTACGAGTACGCTATAGGATCCCACGCCTACCGCCTAGTAAGTTCCTTACAATCTATAAGCTAAGTAGTTAAGACTAATATCCCTAGCTCCCTCCTAGCGCCGCTAAATTTATCTATCCTATAGCTGCTATAGGTCACGCTATACGCGATAATCTAGACGATAATAACGTAAGTAGTCCTGAACCTTCTTTAAGGTCGCTGCTAACTCTAGTCTAGCTCCGCGAAGCCTTCGAATTAGCTCGCGGCGACTACTATACCTTATTATCCGAGGAACCCCCCGCCACCGCCACTACTACTATTAATACCGCCCCCGCCCCTATTAATAATAGCGAGGGTCTCCGCCGCGAAGTAAAGGCCCTCCGCTAAGAGGTTTAAGGCCAGGGCGCCGCGATAACGCGCCTCCTAGAGGGTATTCTCGCCGCCCTCTAGGGGGGTAGTAACCCTGCTACCGGTAGTAGTAATAATAGTAATAAGGGCGGCTCGGGTAGTAATACCGCTAACTAAAGTCCTTTATAAAGGTATTATCTGCCTTTTTAGGAACCGGTAAGGGGGCTAGTAAATTCCCCCCCTTTAATTAACTTATAACCAGATATCGTCCTCCCCTTATATCTAGGTCCCTTTATCTTCGCGTATACTTTATAGTATAATCTTATAAAGGCCCGTTATTCGTATCGGTCAGGCCGTATATTACCTTAAAAACGTCTAACGCTATAGTATCCTTCACGGCGTCTAACGGTTCCTAAGTAGGTTCTATATAACCTGCCTAGCGTACTAATACTTTATATTATATGCCGTAACCTCGCCGCTTATTCTATGCGTATAAGATACTTTCTACCTCCTACTCTTTATTACCGTAAAGGGTATCCCGGATCGGTTCGGGTTATAGGTTAGTCACGGCTTATATAGGGAGGGGGACGCGGCTAGCTTATTTTAGGATATCGATATAAAAGCGGGGATATATCCCTAAGGGCATATCTAACTCGATAATATAGGAGTTAATTACTTTTATTACTCTATACTTTTAGTATAGCCAGCTTAGCTTCTTAGAGGGTCTAGGCGTGGAATAGTTAGCTATAGAAAGCTAAGCGAGGTCTCCTACCTTAAAGCGTTCGGCTAGGAGTCGCTGTTTATTCGCGGACTCCTTATCCTATAGTTATTTCGAGGCTATAGCTACTTATACGAACTCTATAGCTCCCTATAAGCGACTTAGTAGGTTATAAGCGGCGGCTTTCTTCGGGTATATAGGCGTCGGGTCGTGGATTTAGATAGGGTCGACGTGGAACCCGTATTCTAAGAAAAAGGGGCTTAGCTAAGTCGTAAAGCTTTTCCTGCTATTAAGCGATAACTATACGGCGGGTAATAGGCGACCCTAGTTATCCTAGGAATAGTATATAAAGGCACGGAGGTAGGCCTGGATATCTTAATTTAGCCTTTCGGGCCCTTTATCGGTTTAGGGGTGGTAGGCTATACTAAGTCGCTACTTAATCCTTATAGGCTTATAGAAGTGTCGCTAGAACCTCCCGGTCTAGTTCGAGCCCCGGTTATTAACGATTAAAAGGGGTATACCGTAGAACCTAAAATAGCAGGTTAGGAAACGTTCCGCGTAGGCTTCTGCTTCTATTATTTTTATAGCTTCTAATATCACTAACTTCGTTAACCGGTCCGTGATTACCTATAAATAACGCGCTCTGCTTTTACTAGTAGGTGGCAGGTCCGTTATAAAGTCTATTATAAGGTAGCTACGGATTCGCTCTAGTATAGGTAATGGTTTTAATAGTCCGCGCTTCGCGTTCCGCTACTAGTTACCTCCGTTATAATAGTTATAGTTACGGATAAACTTCTATATATCCTTATTTATATTAGGCTAGAAGAATTATCGGGCTACTATAGTGATTATATTCTCCTTACCCGGGTAACCGCTAATAGCGGAGTTATAGATCGCCTATACTAAGCGTCCTCTTAGCGGCGAGTCTTTTCCCGAGCTTAGGACCTAGAGGCGATCCCGGAAAGTTATATATCCTATAGGGTTAAGAGAGTATTCCGCTATTAATAGTCGTAGTCTAAGGGATAGGTTAAAGCTATAAGCTTTTATAGTAATCGCGGTAAGGATACCTTAATACTAAGGGTTAGTCGCTATAGTTTCGTCCTAAAGTCGTTAAAGGTTTTTATTTACTACGAATATACGCTTAACGGATATTATTCTCTATATAATCGGCTTAGGGGTCGTTTTAGGGATTACGGAGTCGGGTATTAGTTAAATCACCCGCCCCTATTCCTGGTTATTTAAGCTATCCTTCGGGGCGTCCTATTCGCGACAGGAGAGCGTATCCGCTATAAAGTTCTTAGTACCTTACCGGTACTCTAGTATAAAGTTAAACTAGGCTAATTCGCTAGCCTAGTAACTTTATCTTTCGGTAAGGGACTATTTAGTTATAAAATACTTAAGGGCCTTATAGTCCGATAATATTATAAATTACTTATAGCTAGTTAGTTCTGCCTTCTAGGCGAGTATATAGCTTATAATTACTAATATCTCTTTATTATAAATAGGGTAGTTATACTCCGCCGGGGTAAGCTTATATAAGTAATACACGACTACGTAGTAATATCCCTATTTATCTACCTAGGATAGGATACCACCTAACGCGTAGCCCGAATAGTTAGTCTCTAATATAGTCTTATAGTCTACGTTCTATAACTATAAAACGGGTTCTATCTAGAAAAGTCGTTTAAGCTTCTTAAAGGCGGCGTCTTTTTCGGCCCCCCACCTAAAGAGTCGATCCTTCTTTATTAGTGCTAAGAGGGGAGCTATAATGCCTATAAAGTCGTAGATAAATATCCGGTAATAGTTCGCGAATCCTAAGAAACTTTATACTCCCTTTACCGAGGTAGGGGCTTCCTAGTCGCGGATAGCCTTTAACTTCTCGGGGTCGTAAGACACTCCCTTATCCGCTATAATAATAAAACCTAGGTATTTTACTATTATCACGCTAAACTCGTACTTAGCCGGGTCTAGGTTTAGGCTAGTATCTACGAGCCTACGTAATACTAGCCGGACCTTCGCTTTATAGTCCTTATAAGATCCATTAAAGTAGATTAGGATATCGTTAATGTATATAGTAACGAAGTCGTTAAGGAACTCTTATAAGGTCTGATTAATATAGCGTTAAAAGGTGGTGGGTGCACCACTTAATCCGAAGGGGTATACTAGCTACTTAAAGAGTCTAAAGCGTGTTCTAAAGGCTGTTTTACTCTTATACCCGGGGGCTATACGGATCTTATAGAAGGCGGCGATTATATTAAGCTTCGTAAACCACTTAGCTCTGGCTAGGTTACGTAGGGTCTTAGTGATTAGGGGGAGGGGGTAGCGATCTTGCTAGGTGATTATATTTAGAGCTTTATAATCGTAGTAAAACCGTAGCCCGCCCCTTAGCTTCTTTACGAATAAGACTAGCATAGTAGCCGCCGAGCTACTAGCTTATATAAATCCCTTATCTATTAGGTCGTTAAGCGTCTTCCGGAGCACTAGTAACTCTTCCCTTAATATACTATAAAGGGGCCCCCACGGTAAGGTCGGCTTAAGTCTATTAGGACCTTATTTTAGGGTGATTTCGTGGTTAACGCCTAGTCGGTGGGGGGGTAAGTCGTTAGCCTTATTAGGCGTAAAGAGGTTACTAAACTCTTATAGTATATTCGTAGGGATATAGTCCCGAGGGTCCACGGGTTCCTTTTTACGGAGAGCCTTATTAATATCCTATATACTAACAGCCCGGATTAAGGCGTCGAACTCGTCTCTTTCTTTTCCCTTTAATCCCCTTCTTATCCGTCGTGTCGTGGCCGCGAATACCGATCCCGAGACTAGCCTTACCTCGCGGATAGCTTATATATCGGCTAGTTCTTCCTCGCCTACTAGTCGTAGATTAATATCGGCGACTCTATAGTATAACCTACGATTCTTCGTGTAATATATAATATCGTTATACTCTAGCCACGGTTTTCCTAGGAACACGTACTAGTCTAGTCCTTCTACTATATAGGCAAAGACTTATTATATATAGCCGCTAATCTTAAGCTTAAACGCGGCGATCCCGGCGCTAATAGCCGGCTTAGACGTATCCAAGAATCCTCTTAATAGTCGTTTTCTCTTATCGACTAATAATAACTAAAGTCTTTAGGTAAAGCGTTTATTTATAGTAGCGTAGTAGTTATAACCCGTATCTATAAAAGCATATATATATCTTTTATTTACTCGTGTTAATATTAGGGCTAAGTCGCTGCTAGCTAGGTATTTAAACGCCTCCTACTCCTGCCGTAAGGCGGCTATCGGCTTTAACGCCCGTTTTCGCGTTAAAGCTATTCTTTTCCTAACTCTTCGTTATCCGAACTATCCGAACTTATAATAACGTTATTATCTTCGGCCTAGACCTTTACTACGCGGGCGCCCTTAGTCTTTAAGCCCTTATCCCGGGACTTATAGTTTATACGGATATATCTCTTCTTCCTATAACCCTAGTACTCCCGGTTATCGCGAGGTCGGTCTATAATCGTATCGGACCGGACCTAATTAATCCCGCCTATTATAACGTCTTTATCGGCGTCGGTCTTTTAGTTCCGGGTTCGGTTTAGCATATAAATATTCCGGCTAATTAGGCGTAAACCTTTTAGCTTCTAGGTAATACTCTAGGCCTTAATAACCTAGCTTATATAGTTATAGGGTAACTTCGCGGTAACTAAGGCGCTACGTAGCTTCTAGCTTAGGGCTCCCTTTAGGAAAGTAATCTTCGCTAAGTCTACCTACTCGCTATTACTTACTTAGGCGATCTGTTTTTCGAATTTCGGTAAGAACTACGAAAAGGTTTACTCCTTATATTATCTAAGAGAGCGTAGCGCGAGGGCCGCGCGAGGCTATTTATTCTGGTCCTTATATATACGGTCTAGGTAGGTAAGGAATAACTCTGGGTTACGGGTACCTCCCGGCCCCCTAGCGGCGTAAAAGGCTAACACCACTTATTAGGCACTCCCTTCTAAATATAAGTTAATATAATACTATATTTCGGCTCGGTTATTAAATAAGTGCTTATCTAGCAGGAGCTTATCGCGTATCTACTATAACTAGGTAGCGTACTCCGTTTATTTTCTACTAAACTTCGCGGGGTATAATAGGGGCTTAGTACGTAGCGGGCGTGGTTCGCTTAGTTCCTATAGGACTATAATCTAGGGGGGAGTAGAAGTTACCGGGGTTAGAGGACCTACCACCGACTCGGTAGGCGTGTTCGTAGGGGCTCCCTTTAAGGGGGGCGCGAGGTTAGGAGTAGGTTACTACGGGGCCTAGATATTCGCGAGTCCGTTTATAAGTCGTTAAAGTAGCTCTTATTATTAAGCTATCTATTCCTATAAGGGACCGAGCGTTATATTAATAGCTTCGGTGATCCTTCTATCCGTCTACTTAGCTAGCTCGGCGGGGTTTATAGGACCACCGCCGCCTAACGGCGCGTTCGTATCTAGCTCTATACTAACGCAGCGCGTAGGGTTCGGAGAATTCTAGCTATATAAGCGGCTAGTTACTAGTTAATCGCACTAAGTAAGGCCGAATAATTATATTAACTAGAATTAAGGAAAGGAAAGGAAAAGGTTTATAAAGAAGTGCAGGATTTACTAGGTTTATATAAATCCGCGGTAAGGGCAGCGCGAGGTCCGAGCGTCGGATCTACGTGCTAATTAGCGGTTCCGGCCTAGTACCGGAACTACACTTTTAAGGGGTTAACCCGTGATAGGAATAAAGGTAACAAACCACGCCTAATTACCCTTACGGACACTCTATAAGCAGTACCTAACTTCCCCGCCCCTATACTTACGCCGCCGGCCTATAATAGAGTCCCCGAATCCCTACGGGCATTAAAGGATAAAGAAGCCGCTATATCGACTTTTTTAAGGCCTAGAGCGCCGCCTATATATAAACGGATATTATAGCATACACTAATAGTTCTTAAACCGACTCTGCTACTAGAGCAGGGACGGGATACGGATACGTAGTATATAAGGGCACTAACCTTATATATATAGGTAAGCGCCCCCTTTTAAACGCTAAAGTCTTTAACGCCGAGATCGAGGGCGCTAAGGCCGGCCTAAGGGCTACCCTCTTAATCGTAGATACACGGACCACCTTTATCACGGTATACCTTAATAACACCTTAGTTATCCAGGGTATTAATAGACCGCTTACCCCGGTCTTATTATAAGAAGCCTTCCTGGACTTTTAATAGAAAGCCCGTAACCCTATTATTTTAGTATAATAGTTACCCGGCTATATAGGGATCCCGGGTAATAAACTTACGGACCGGCTTATAAAGGAAGGCGCCTATATACGTCCCCACTTCGAACCTAAGTCTATATATAGCCACGCTAAACGATAAGTAAGGTTAGCCCATAAGGAAGCCTTCTAGACCTAGTGGTAAGAGAATAAGCCCCGGAGCTACAACGATCTGCCCCTAGATACGTCTATTAAACCCACTAGGGAGCTCCTAACCCTAGACCGTTAGCAGTTCTACTAGCTACTAGCAGCCCGTATAATATATAGCGATTTTACTATATATTATACTCGCTTTAACTATAAGGGTGCCCTCCTAATATACTCCTATAGTAAGGATAAGACCCCCGCCTACCTCCTTTTCTGCTATAAAGCTTGAGGCCAGGCCGCCTTATAGGTCGGACGCCGCTAACACGTCTCCTAATAGCCAGGCCTAGAATAGCCTAGCTTTATTTAATACCTAGTTATAATAAACTTCTTTTTAAGAGTTTACCCCTATTTTAGCCCCACGGTATAATATACCTACTTAAGATATCGATAAGTTATAACGCCGCCGGGCGCTTACCTTAATTAACTACCCAGGACGTCTCTAATCTTACCTACCTCCCCGAAGGGATCGACGGCCGCTTAAGACACGGGCCTAAACGGCCGCCACGTAGGCGGAAGACTCGTATAGCACCTCCTGCTATAGGCAGGAATACTATACGGCCTACTACGAAATTATAGCTGGTAGGCGTTTAACGCCCCGCGGCTCCCTAAATCAAAACCACGAACCTCCTAAATATCCACTAACGCACACAGTTTATTTCAGTGTCTATACTCTGTCTTTTATATTATTATAGTATATACGTAGCACCATATAAACACTATACTTAAATTATATATAAACGCGGACAACCACTTTAGGCGTCCTTTCCTCTTCTTAGAGATCCCCTAGACGTTAAATAATAATAATATTATTATTATTATATACCTAGTATTCGCGGACCTTTCGCCGAACCTCCGCTAGCTTCTTAATACGTTCCTATATACCCTATCTAAGGTATCGTCCCTAGAGCGGATATATTCTACTATATATAGATAGTACCCATATAACGCTTTATATAGTAAAATACTAAGCGAGGAATACTCGTTATTATTAGAAATAAACCCTGCTTTAATAACTAAATAGGCTATTATATTATTATATTATTAGTAATCGTTTATAGGCACTTCTTTTTTTAATTTAATACGTATATATAGCCCTAAAGCTATAGTATAAGTCTATTAAGGAGACTATTCCTATAACGAGTATCTAGTCTATTTATATAAACTATTTAGAAGTAAAGAAGTGGCTAGCCTGTTTATAATTAGTCCAGGAATTATTAAGTGTCTTACGCGCGCCGTAGAGTTCCCTAGGCTCTAGGGCATAGTCGTAGAGGCGTGTGTGTGTGCGCGCTTAATACGCGCGTGTGTTATATAAAAGTCCTACCTCTCCTAAGGCAAGGATTACGTAAGGCGTGTATCTTCTAGTAGTCAGGTCGTAGTCTGACTAATATATCCCTGTTCGGGTCCCCTGTTTCGGTTTAAGGGCTCCGGGTAGTTTATACCCAAAAACTTTTTCGCGCGCGAAGTAAGGGGAGTAGGATTCGAACCTACGACTTTATAATAAGTTACTAGGCGTACTACTACTATACTATCCCCCTTATAAGTACTTAATTAGGAATTAATATAGTTATTCTATTTAACTATTTATTTATAGATAGTATATAGTAAATAATCGCTAAGCGTTTGCCTGTTTATAGTAAAACTTTATCTATAACTAACTACTAAATAGCTTATCCCGGTCTATTACTATACTCTTTAAGCTACCGAATCAGCACTTAATTTCTTTATATAGCAGCGCTACTAGCTAGGGTACTATTAAGTCCTTCCTTATAGGAATAAATAGGGTATACTTTATATAGTGGTTAATAACTACTAAAATAGCGTTATACGTTTACTCGTTAGCCCCTTTTATAAGCGGTAGACCTATAATAAAATCTATACTAATCTCTTAGAACGGATATATAAATAACAGTAGCGTCTATAGCGAGCTATACGGTTTATATCGCGGCACCTATACCCCTTAATACGCCGAATGTACGGCGATATAATCGCGAACATCCGCTACTAAGTCCACCTAGTAGAACTTTTTAAAAATCAGCTTAAGCGTCTTATTCGCTCCTATATACCCCGCCCTAGGATTATCGTGATGCTATCGCAGGACCTCCGCCCTTAAGGAGCCCTATACTGGTAGTATTAATCGTCCCTTAAATAATAGTATATCCTTTTCTCTAAGAGAATACCCCGCTCTCTTTCCGGTGCCTCGGCGAATATTCTTAATTAAGGATATATAATCCGGGTTAGTAGCCTATAGCCCTCTAACCAGATCTTCTAGTTCCTCGCTAATAATACGCCGACCTGCCGTTTTATTCCTAGCTAGCTCTTAGGCTATAGAACATAGGATATACTAATCCGGTATTATAGTAACCCTAGCCTTATTAGCCTTAGGCGTCGCCGATATCCTATCGGCGACCCTTTACTAGGCAGTCACCCTATACCCCGCGTCTTATATTTAGGAGCGGGTAATAGCAGCGATAATAACACGCCGGATACCGTTAATAGAATATAGGGGTTATAGCCCTCTTCCGTTTTCGTATTCTCTTAAGCTAGGCAGGGCCCCCTTTTATAGAGTTTATGCCCGCTTACGCTTACTAGGCCTATATTCGGGTAGCGTTACCCGAGTAGCCTAAACGTATACGATCTTCACCGCGTTACTTATTAGAGTAAGGTGGATACTCGCGATCCGTTAATAAACGCTTATTAGGAGGTCGCTAACTAGTTATAACCTTTATAATAAGGTAGGAAGTATATTATTATACGACGTCTTATCTATTATATAATCCGGCTATCTTAATAGGCCGTTTACCAGGTTTATTTTACCTAGGCGGTATTATACCTTAAAGTCGAATAACGATAATCGGTATACCTACTTAATAAGCCTTTTATAAAGGTCCTACGCCGGCGCCTTTAGTATACCCTTAAGCGCCTAATAGTCCGTGAGCACCGTGAATACCTACCCTATACCTTCGAGATAATAGCGCTAATACTTAAGGCTCTTTATTATAGCTAGTAGTTCCTACTACCCTATACCTTATCGTTACTCTATTTCGGAAAGCTTCCGCGAGAAATAAGCGACCGGTCGCTATCCAGTCTTATACTTTTAACTTAGGATCCCGGAAATAGCCTTATTCGAGGTATCCGTCTCGACCCTAATATATAGCACTAGATTCTAGTGTCTAGAATAGTCGCCGACCCGAAGGCGACTTTTAGTAATTTAAATACCCGCTTAGCGTTATCTAAGAACTTAAAAGGTCCCTTTTCCTTACCCGCTTAACGACCTTTTAATAGCGTAGTTAATAGCGTCGTGACTCTAAAATACCCCTCGATAAACCTCCTATAGAAATTAGTAAAACCAAGGAAAACTTAAATATCCCGGAATAACTTAGGCGCCGGTAACTCGGCGACCGTATATATATATTCCGGATCTATCGCGATACTTTCGGGAGTTACTATAAACCCTAAGAAGTCTACTTAGTTATAATAAAATTCGTATTTCGATAGCTTCGCGTATAGCTAGGCCCTATAAAGCCGATCTAAAACCCTTTTTAGGTTCTATATATACTATTACCTTAACGTGGAATATATAGGGATATTATTAAGGTAAGCGATAGAATATATATCTAGTAAACCGGTGAGTACTTAGTAAATATACGCCTAAAATATAGCCGGAGTACTCGTTAGCCCGAATAGTATAACCGTATAGTTATAATAGCTATATCGTATTCTAAACGCCGTCTTTTAGCGGTCCTCTTTCTTAATCCGGATCCTATAATAAGTATCTCGGATATCCACCTTAGAAAAGTACTTTACCCCGGCGAGCCTATCTAATAACTCGCCGACTAGGGGTAGAGGGTCCCTGTTTTTAATCGTTATAGCGTTTAATCCTTAATAATTAACGCAGAGTCGTAAACTACCGTCCTTTCTAGGCACGAATAGCACCGGTAAGCCAGCGGCGCTTATTAAGTATTAGATACAACCGCTCGCTATCCCTTTAGCAATATACTTCTTAAGCTCCTCTAGCTAGGCTTAAGATAAAGGATATAATGGCCCGAATAGCGGTTCCTTCCTATCTTATAAGTTAATCGTGTATTCGGCGTCCTTTAATAAGGGCGGCTCCTTCGTGGCCTATTTCGAAAATATATCCTAGTAACTAGTAATTTCCGGCAATAGTTCGACGACTAGTCCGTATATCACCTTATTATCTATAGACAGAATAGTTATATCCGGCGTCCCCGGTACGATAATAGTAGTAGCAGCGATATATATAATATATACCTTCGCCCGCTTCTTAATAACCTCGCGAGCCTATAGCTCGGGGTCTATAATTAAGATCGGCCCGTAAATAAATATTCGGCTAGCCGTATCGATTATAATACCTTCCTAACCTATACTATCGTTTAAGAGCAGTAATTATCCAGTATCCTTAAGTCGATCCGTATATAGGAAGACCCTTTTTAATAGGCGTGGCCGCCCTTTTATATCTAGTAGATAAAAGGCTAAGCCGTACGCTCCGCGAACCCTCGCCGGGCTACTATCAAAGCCTTCGATTTCTAGAGTCTCGACCTCTAGAAGCGGTTTTAACCCTAGGCGTTCTACTAACGCCAGGCTAATAATATCCACTTACGTATAGGTATCTAAATCCACGCTAAACTTAATCTCCTTTCCGTGATAGATTATTATTATTATAGATCTCGCTACCTCGCTAACTATAATCGCCGGCCAGTTATTAGGCGTAGGTTCGGCCTCCCCGTCTACGCCGACTCGTTTCCCGACGAATAGAGTTCTCTAACCCGAATATTATTATTAAGGTTATTATGTATAGTATACACGTTACTAACGCGGGCGCGAGCCTTCGCCGCCCCGTTATTAGTCGTTTATTATTTCTTATTACTATAACAGTTCTTAGAACGATAACCCTTTTTACCGTAGTTATAGCACTCGCTTATAAAGGCATGTATACTAAGCTACGCTTATAAAGACTCTAGGCCCGATGCCTTTTAACCCGTTAGGGGCGCCCCTTTAAGTCCTTACCTGGCTTAGCGGGTATACGCCGACTAGTCGCCGGGGTGCTTGCCCGGCTCGAATAACCGTCTAAATACTAGAAGTTCGATAAGGTCCTTTTATAACTAGTATCCGACCGCTTACTACTCGCCTTCTCAATAAGGCTTATATCCTAGAATAGCTACGCCTCTTAAGCTAGTATCACGGCCTTATCTAATTCGGTTCTTCGCTCTTATATCTTATCCTTAATACGAAGGCAGCCGACTAAAATAATTATAGGCATACTCTTCGCTTCCGCTTATCTCTTAGCCTAATAGCCTATATAGGTTATCCTACTATTTAAATAGCTTTATTAGAGTTATATCGCCGGTTATTCGTAGCTTATAAAGTTCCTTATAATAGTAATACCGTTATATATCCCAGGATAAATACTCTTACTAAATAAACGCCGTGAAGTTATTCTAAGTTAGGTTAGCGATCTTCCTAGCATAGTGCCTCTAGGGCGTCTAGAAGGTATATTCGAGCTTCGTTAAACTCTATTCGATCTATTATAGCACTAAGGCGCCAGGTCTAAACGGTTCCTAGCCTTAATCACTACTAACTAATTAGCGATTTCTATAAGTATAAATAACTCTTTCCTTAGCTTATAATTATATACTAGCGGTTTTTTATAATCGCGCCGGGGGGCTAGTCCCTTTAGTAAGCTTCTTTATAATTACTCGATTAATCTTGCTTTATTACTAGAGATACTACGAAAATATCGTAATTAATGTTTTTTACGTTAACGTTAAGGAGCCGGCGACGGATCGCCGATCAATCTATAACCCGCTATCTTTAGGACCAAGCATAACCAGCGTATCCGTAGACCCCTTACTTTTATCCGGTCTCTGCTTAGGCACCGTTATTATTAGTTTCGGTATAATAGGCGCCTACTCGGCGTCCGCTTTTTTAGTTCCCCCCGGGGGGACGCTCGTTCCTCGAGTCCTTCTTAGTGGTATCTTCGGCCTAACTACCTTAAAAGGTATAGAAGTTAAAGAATTATAATAAAAAGAAAGTCCGTAGACTTTAGTCAAGGAAAAGATATTATAGAAGAGGCTTAATAGCTTAGTATCGTAGAGTGATCGTAGTATATTCGTTAACTAAGCGCTAACTTTATACTAAGACTTTAACTTAAGGGATTAAACTGATCCCTTAATGCACGTATAGAGATAGGTTCGGATCGGTGGTCTGTGCGCGGCCATCGGTCCGACTGTATGCTAATAGGTCTGCGATTATCTCGTTACACTTTCCTAGAGCTTTCTAGGACTCGGTCTCTCTTTTTAGGACTTCCTGGAACTCCCGGCTATCCTAAAACTGTACAGGACCCGGCCTCTCTTTTCAGGACTTCCTAAAACTCGCTGGCTTTCCCAGAACTTCCTAGGACCCAGCTTCTCTTTTCAGGACTACCTACGGCTTATCGACTCCTCCCACGACTAGTCCACCCTTCCCAGATCTTCCTAGGGCCCGACCCGTCAGGACTTTATTTCTCTTCATGGAATTTTCTAGGACTTTTCCTAGATTTACTAGGATTTCCTCTAGAATTCCCCTCGTTTACTGGAATTCTAGGTCTTCTACAATTCTCCCTGCCTTCTAGGAATTCTCTCTGCCTTTAGAGAATTCCCCTCTTCCCGGGGATATTCACTATCTTCGAGATTTCTCTCTTTTTCGTATAAAAAGCTGATTTTTATACCAGAAAACTTAAATCCGTTCGGATTTTGCACCGCGGTTCGGCCCGCTTTTTCTAACTAATAATACCTCTTTCCGACCAACAGAGGTTCTGCTCGTTTTCCTGCCTCTTAGTGTCGCACAGGCTGGCCCAAAGCAGGTTCGGAACGGGTTATTCCGGGCCCGAAAGTGGCATTAGACCTGCCGCAGGAACAAGGGCAGGATTTTAGCACTATAATCAGAGTTTTACACAGAGTTAATTAATTATTTATTTATTTATTATCTCTTACTCCGCTATCCTTATCCTACCTTAAGTAGCTAGGAGTCAGAATTCTGACTATACGGTCCTTCTCTGATGCCTATAGGGGGGAAAACCGTAGAATAAAACTTAGGGAACTAGTATATAACTTAGATAAAAACCCCTATACTCCCCTCTTTTAAGGCTTAGTGCCGCGTCGGGACCTTAACAACCCCAGTAGTGACTCGATATATATCCGAAACTCATGTCTTCTATTCTAGGAAGCCTATAACGTTGTTTTACCCGTAGCGGCTTTAAAGCCGACTATATACTTAATTAACAGCGCGCGCGTAATTATCTTAGTTAGTTTTATACGCCTCCTGTATACCCTAGGGGTAACCCTACGGGCCTACGACGGGCGACTTATAGATACGCTTCCTAGGGTTTAAAGCTCCTAAGCTTCCCTTACTCTTTTATAGCTATAGGTAAAGCTAACGTAGGCTATATGCCTACGTAGAACGCTTATATAATAGCGTAAGAGGCTGCCTCTATATTGTGGAAAAGACGTCGCGTATTTTACTTACGCCCTTAGGGACAGCGCGATACCGTCTTCTCGTTTCCACGGTAGGGCGACTAACTCCCCCGTGGCACCTGTTAATAACTAGCGAAGCCGGGCGGAAGGTGGGTCTAATAGGCCCCCTATTTAACCCTTATCGTATATGCTAAGGCAGATAAGGGCCCCCCAGAACAGGATCCGAGTAGCGTAAAAAAGGAAAAGGGGTTCCTCTTTTACGTACGCCTCTAGCCGGATTCGAACCGACCCGGATACCTTAACCGTGTACCAGGTATACCACCACTATACTATAAAGACATAGAGTTAATTAAATTAATAAATCGATTATTTATTTTACGTAATTAAGTTATACGCTCTTTATAATAATTAAGAGTCTTATTTTATGCTTAGTAACCTATTAAAGCTCTTTACGCCGGGCTATATATAGTTATAACGATAACCTTAAATACGAGTATCTATATAAGCCACGAAGACTAAGAGCTATAGCAACGCCTTTATAAAGTCAGGGCCCGTAGTAACGGAGTCTAGGACTTCCTACGCCCTAACGACCTAATCCCTCGCCTATAATAAGCTACCCGTCCCGAATTTACTTCCTACGCCTCTATCGCTACTATAAACGGGCACTCAGTTAATATCTCCGAACTAACGGCTATAGGAAAGGCCGTCTATACCGAAGACTACCGTTAATATAAACAAGATCGTAAGGACTACGAGACCTATTAGAAAGGTATTAATAGTATACTTAAGTAGGTAAAAGAGTTTATCGTAGCGAAGAGACAGAAGGCCCTAATAAAGGGCACGACTCCTAAAAAGATCTTTATAGCAGTATAAGCCGACGCCGCGCCTTATATCGCAACCGGTATAAAGGACTCCTAAAAGAACTACGACCTTTATAAGAATAAGCCGCCTACTAACCTAAAGAAGGTAGCCGCCTAGCTAGACGATTAGCAGGACCTACTTTAGAACTATTATGATATCGGGATATATAATAACCCCCGGGAGATTTAGGTTAACGATTTCTTTAACGGTATACGACCTGCCCTAGGTAACTAGGTGGATATAAAGGAAGCTATACTAGAACTCAAAATAGTAACGGCGATAACCCTAGTCGTAGAAGGGAAGAAGGCGGCAGAATAGCTTAACGTGCTGCCTACTTAAAGCCACAGAACTATAGTCTTCCCTGTCCTAAGCCTAGGAGACGATAATAGACTATAGCAGGACAGGAGGGCTGACCGGAGCAGAGCCTAGGGGGGCTATATCACCTACCATAAAGGTAAGTTAACTAACCGTATAAGCTCTAAGCGTAGATAATTCTCTTTTAATAAGGACAAGTGCCCCGCGTGCTACCGGCACGGCCACGATCTACAGGGCTACTAGGTCCTATTCCTAGAGTTAGTGCCGGAGGGCTTTTAAGCTAACGACTCTATTAGGAGGCTAGTAGAAAAGTCCCTTAGGATAGACCGGGACCTATAAGGCGCCGTGGAGAAGATTAGGTCCTGAAATAAAAAGAAGAAGACCGCCGTTACCGATAATAATAACGAAGTTAGTGGTAATAGTAAAGCCACCGATATTAATAACGAAGTCGGTGGCGGCGGCGGTAACGGTAATAATTATAAAGTCTTTAAATAGGCGTGACTATATACGGATATAGAGTCACGCTGGCTAGAAGCCCTGGTAGCCGCCCTCTTAGCCGCCGTATATCCACTACGGTAGTCCGCTATATTAGACTTAGGTACCACCTTCTACGTTTTCTATAATAGAAGCTGATTTACGGATTATAGGCCGGGCTGCCCTAGTAACGTTATAATCGCCGGCATTATAACGGTGCCGATTTAAGGATATAGAGACGATATTATAACGGTGCCGATGTAAGGATATAGAGACGTTATTATTATACTAAAAGGAATAGCCGGCCCGACTAAGTTCCGGTTAAAAGATATAGCCTACTATAAAGACTTTATCTATAACTTAGTTATTAATAAAAAGATATATAAGAACGGTTACTAATAGGATTAAGAGCCGCTAAATAATTATATATACCGCTATAATCGATTAATCCTTTATAAGCTAAGTATTTACTACGATTATACTATTATAAAGCTCTTTTTAGGGGGATAGCGTAGTGGTAGTGCGCCTAGTAACTTATTATAAAGTCGTAGGTTCGGATCCTACTCCCTCTACTTCGCGCGCGAAAGGTTTTTCGCGTATAAACTACCCGGAGCCCTTAAACTAAAACAGGGGACCCAAACAGGGACATATTAGTCAGACTGCGACCTGACTAATAGAAGATACACGCCTTATATAATCCTTGCCTTAGGGGAGGTAGGGCTTTTACATAATATACGCGCGTATTAAGCGCGTATACACACACGCCTCTATAACCGTGCCCTAGAGCCTAGGGAACTCTATGGCGCGCGTAACACACTTAATAATTCCCGGACTAATTATAAACAGGCTAGCTACTTCTTTACTTCTAAATAGTATATATAAATAGACTAAATACTCGTTATAGGAGTAGTCTCCTTAATAGACTTATGCTATAGCCTTAGGGCTATATACACGTATTAAATTAAAAGAAAAAAAAGCTCTTTCTAGTCACTAACGCCCTAGCTACTACTTTTCTAGGTTAATAGTGTTTTATCTTACTAGTCCACTTATAAACTAGTAAGCAGCCTTTTCGAAAATCGATTAAGAGAATAGCTAGCTAAGCCGACAGTAACCTATAGTATATCAATTTAGGGTATACTGGCCTTAATATAATAAAGTAACTAGAAGAGTAGCTATAGGGCGTTAAACTAAAGGGACTAGGAACGGTGAGTTACGACGCCCGCGTCTAATCTAGGATTCAGCTTTAGATTAGCCGGCGGACCCGAATAGCTCCGAGCTACGCCGCCGAAAGGTAGGCGATGGATTTTATATAATTCTAATAGACCGCCGAGGGCTATATATGGATTATATTCTTCACGGATCGATATAGCGGCTTTATTACGTATTATGTTATAACGTTAAAGAGGGCCTCCGAAATCTATACAGTTATTAACTAATATATCTAATAGCTTTAACGCTAATTTAACTGCCAGGTACGGGTCTTTAAGTATAGTAACGAACTAATATAATCGCTTAAAATACAGGGCTTAGCTAAGGGATTTAGTATCTAATTAGAGTCCTCCTTAGCAGAGACCCCCGTATAGAACGGCGGTGCTAAAAGATCCAGAGCTGTTATTATACTAAAGGCATAAGCTATATACGAATCCATTCCCGATTACCTGATTTCTTATAGGTTAAGGTCGTCCTATCTACCGCTTGTATATAAAATAGAACACCTTAGCAGCGTCTTAGTTAGAAGACCCCGTTTAAAGTCCTTTATTAATATAAGCCGCAGCTAAGTTACCTATAGGCCTTTGCTTATAAGGTCTTTCCTATAACCAGCTCGGCTCTAACGAGGTCTAGAAAGCTTTAAAATCGGCCAGCGCCTCGGGCCTATATCGGCTCCCTGGTAGGATACGATGCAACTAATCTTTACTATATCTGGGTCCCTGGCCTTAACAGGAATGGTTTTATTCGAACACGTAACGTTCTCTTGAATAGATAAGAGTATACTAATAGTATTCTTAAAGCCCTAAAGGATAATTTACGTTAATTAACGGAAGAAGAGCTAGAGGATATTACTAGTGAGATCCGCGTGCTAAATACGTATATATTAACATAAGGCAAACCGTAAGATAAGGCGGCCGATATATATATAATAGTATACTTCGAGTCTATTCTCTAGTCGGGCAGCCAGGTTAACGAACCTCTCCTAAGGGCTGCGTCTACCGGCCTTAAGGCTCGGGGGTGGAACCGTTTATAGCGCCCGAGAGGCCGGAACGGTAAGAGGAGCTTATAGAGCCTATAAGGCCGGAGCTAGAAAAAGACTCTTCCACGGCCGCGATTAATTACTAACGCCTAGGTAGTCACCTTCTAACTCCACTAGAAACCCCTTCTTAGGCAGGGGTTACGGCGGCTGCTTTTACGGGCTATATATCTATAAAGCAGGGGGGGCTAAATTTCGAAGCTATAACAACAGTAACCGAGTCTGGATCTCTGCTTTTAACACAGGAATATATACCCTATTAGTCCGTAATTTAAATAGCAAGCCGCTAACTAACTTATAACTTAAAAAGGCACTTAAGAGACCTTATAAGACATACCGTATATAACTACCGGCCCCTCCGAGAAATTAATAAGACCGTAAAGGCCACCTATAGAAGATCCTGTTCGGATAAGCCTAAAGGGATCACCTTAAAAGTTATAAAGAGATAGGCTTATAGATTACGGTGCCGAAGGATAGGGCGAAGGGGTATTAGGTGCTTAGATATATATAGGTAATAACCCATAAGTTTAATAAGCACGGGTTCCTATAGAAGTATAAGGCTAGACTAGTGGTCCACGGAGATTAATAGTATTCAGACTTATTAAAAGATATATATATAGCCAGTTTTACTAGTCGCTCCTTTAGATTATTAATAGCGATTACTATATATTTCGATCTATCCTTAATATAATATAATATCGTTAACGCGTTTATATATACCCCTTTACTATATAATATATATATACGGTTCCTGCCTAGGACTATAGTGCCTTGTTAATTATTATTATAGGGGGGGATAGCGTAGTAGTAGTGCGCCTAGTAACGTATCGTAAAGTCGTAGGTTCGAATCCTGCTCCCCCTACTTCGCGTATAAAAGAACTTTCGCGTATAAACTACCCGGAGCCCTTAAACCGAAACAGGGGACCCGAACAGGGATATATTAGTTAGACTGCGACCTAACTAATAGAAGATACACGCCTTACGTAATCCTTGCCTTAGGGGAGGTAGGGCTCTTATATAACACACGCGCGTATTAAGTGCGCATATATACACGCCTCTATAACCGTGCCCTAGAGCCTAGGGAACTCTATAGCGCGCGTAACACACTTAATAATTTCCGGACTAATTATAAACGGGCCAGCCACTTCTTTACTTCTAAATACTTTATATAAATAGACTAGATACTTATTATAGGAATAGTCTCCTTAATAGACTCGTGCTATAGTTTTAGGGCTATATATATATATTAAATAAAAAAATTATTATTACTAAAGAAAGTGTTATATAGGCTACGGGCGTCTCTATTACTATAGTAGAAGTATATTATAGAAGTACTAAAAAGAGATGGATTTAATATAGTGCTGTAAAAGCCCTGCTACTCTATACGCCGAGGGCTAATCCTATTCTTTTATATAGACGATATCGTGATCGGCTTTAAGGAAGACTTAAAGGAAGAGATAGAATAAGCCGTCGCGAGCCTCCGAAAGCACTACGCTCTATAACGCGGGCAGCCACTATAGTGGCTCCTTAGTATGAAGGTTATTCGGGACCGTCCTTTAAGGAAGACATAGCTATTATAACGGGATTATATCGTTAAGGTAGGATATCTATTATTAACGGTATCTACCTATAAGCCTATAAGTCCTATAAAGCCGGCAGAACTGCTGCTATACGCAGGGAAGTCTACCACTATTAAAAGCTATTAATATAAGATAGTTTCCGTTCTATACGCCATAGTAATATCACGTCCTGATATCGCGTTTATAGTATCTCGACTCTATGGATTTAATATAAACCCGAGCCGTTAGTATCACGAAGTAGCCGATTATTTAATCCGACATCTGCTAGCAACGTAAACCTACGCCCTAGAACTAGGTGGAGGCAACTCTATTAAGGTGTTTACCTACGCGTCCTTCAAGGATAACTTAATTAATTAAAAGAGTAGTTAGGTATCTATAATACGCCTATTTAAAGGTATAATAGCCTAGCGAGCTAATAAATAAGCAACGGTTATAACGTTAATAATAGAGGCGGAGCGACTCTCGCTTATATAAGGCGCGAAGAAAGGGATATTCACGAAATGGTTATTAGAGGCGATAAGTGTGATATTCGACGATCCACGACTAAAGATACGATGCGATAACAGCTCAGCGATACGCCTATTAACGGCGGAGATCGCTTAATTAAATACTTATTTACCGTATATAGATAGATATAACTATTAGTTACGAGAGACGTAGTAGTATAGTAAAATTAAAGTTAGGAACGTTATTGGCGCTAATATAATCGCCGATAAGTTAACGAAGGTACGGTCAGGAGAAAAGTTTATGAGCTTTAGGAAACAGGTAGGAGTGATGGATATACAGGGACGTCTTTATATAAATAAGCTAGAGGAGATCTTACTAGAGCACTTAGAAGAGCTAGAAGAGAAGTTCGATAAAAGCTACGTGGACGTTATAGAAGGGGATATTTCGATAAAGAGAGCCTATAAATAACTTTAACTAAATAACTACCGAATAGTTGTTTACTTTGGGGGATGTGTCGCATAGGCCGGCCTAATGCTGGTTCGGAACGGGTTATTCCGGGCCCGCAAATAAGATTAGATCTGCCTCAAGAATAAAGTCCGGATTTTAGCACTACGACAAGAGTTTTATATAGAGTTAATTAAATTACTAGATCGATCGTTTATTTACGTAATTAAGTTATACGCTGTTTATAATATATAGCGTTCGGAGATAGATAGTCGAGTCGGCTCCGGGATTAGTACCACCTAGACCGACCTGGTATAGTATAATAGGGAGGACCACCGATAGATAGATCGTGGTCCTAGAAATGCTTTCGAGGGGATTCTCTAAGGTTCCCGGGGAAGAGGCTCTGTCTACCTATAAAAGGGATAGGTGAAGCTATACTCTTAACTTAGAGGTTAAGCGAATAATTTAACTATTAATTCGACCTATTAGTTTATATTACCCTTTTAATTATGTTATAACGTCTCTTTATCTTTATACGAAAACCCCTAATAGTTATCCCACTATTCGAATAGCTTTATTAGCGTTATATTACCGGTTTTTATAGCTTATAAAGTTCTTTGCGGTAATAGTATTATTATATACGCCGGGATAAATACTCTCGCTAAATAAACGCTATAAAGTTATTCTAATTCGGGTTAGCGATCTTCCTAGTATAGTGCCTTTAGGACGTCTAGAAGGTATATTCGAGCTTTATTAAAGTCTATTCGATATGCTATAGCACTAGGGCACTAGGTCTAAACTAATTCCTAGCCTTAATCGCTACTAATTAATCGTCGATTTCTATAACCGTGGATAACTCTTTAATTAGCTTATAATTATATACTAGCGGTTCCTTATAATCGCGCCGGGGCGCCGGTTATTCGGCGAGCTTCTTTATAATTACTTAATTAATCTCGCTCTATTATTAGAGATACTACGAAACTATCGTAATTAACGCCTGTTACGTTAATATTAAGGGCATAATAACGGATCCCTGCTCGACCTACGAACTACTATCTTTAGGACTAAGCGTAACCGGCGTATCCGTGGACCTCTTGTTTTTATCCGGTCCCTGCTCGGGCACCGTTATTATTAGCTTCGGTACGATAACCGCCTACTCGGCGTCCACGTCGCTGGCTCCCTCCGGGGTACGCTTCTTCCTCGAGTCCTTCTCGGTGGTATCTTCGGCCCAACTACCTTAAAGGTATAAAAGTTAAAGAATTATAATAAAAGGAAACTCCGTAGACTTTAGTTAAGGAAAAGATATTATACAAAAGCCTTAATAGCTTAGTATCCTAGAATAATCGTAGTATATTCGTTAACTAAGCGCTAACTCTAAACTAAGTCTTTACCTTAAGGGATTAAACTAATCCCTTAACGTATATATAGAAACAGGTTCCAGTCGGTGGTCTATGCGTGGCCATCGGTCCGACTATATACCGATAAGTCCGCGATTATCTTATTATATTAACTTACTTAGTTCTTCTAAAGAATTAGATATTAGAAGAGATAGTAGCGGTTAACTAAGTCCTATAGTCTTTAGTATCCTAGAAGATACTAAAGAGTATCTAAAGATACTTAAGCTCGACGTGGAATAGCGCTAGGATAGGAAGCATCTAGTCCTTTTATTCCTATATATGACTTGCCTCGATCTAGGATTACTTAATTCGACGGATGAATAAAGTGGTCTTCTGGTCGCCGTATATAAGCACTGTCCTATTATTATATTTAGTAAACTAAAGGGGCTTTTTAAAAAGCTGCTTGTATAGCTTATATATACCTTTAATAATGCCCTTATTCTTAAACATAGCCCTAAGCTATGGGTACGGGCTCTCTCAATAGTTAACTACGGAGACTATAGGATAATCGGATATAGCGATATCCTTAAATTATTTTAAGAGGATGGAGGAGAGTGTATATCGTTTTACTCTATTAAGGGATAGTCTCCTACGGATAAGCTTAAGAGCTATGGCCTTCGTAAAGCGGCGTTAAAGGTTAAACTAACCCTAGAGAATTGGTTTATTTAAGCTCGGGCAGCTAATAGGAAGTAAGGTCGTTAAGTTAATAAACTGATTTTATTTACTGTTAGTAAGATCTTATACCCGGTTTATAAAGTTAAAATTATTATAGACGATAACCGTATTCGGATTATAAGCTATAAGCTTAATATCCTCCTCCACCTGTTTAGATATAGCGTTAAGCCGCCTATTAATATAACGATAAGATATCGTTAGCCTAAATTTCGCTATTAATTTAATAATCCAGCGAGGTATACTATTCGATAGTATATATATCCTAAGGCCTTAACGCAGGAATCGATATATCCTGCTAGATTATCCACGTAAAAGGAGATTAACGATAAGATAAATCGCAGCCTTCTCTATATTATATTTGGGTTCGCGTACCTGATGAATATCCTCCCGGCTATCGTGTTAATTCAGGAGTAATTAAGATAAATAACGAACGAGCTAAGGCGCTTATTAACAAAGGGTCGGCTAGCCTTACTAAAGACGGCTATTAAGCCAGGAGGCATTATAAATAGAACTAATCGCTACTATACTCTTATTTCCTAAGCTTTGTCTATATTAGATAGGGTTAAACTAAGTAAATAACTTATATATTATAAAGCTCTCTATTTCTTTTCGTAGTATTATAGTATTAAATTAACCACGGGTATCTCCTATATTATTATCTTAACTAGCCACCACGACGGAGATACCGTTCTTCTTAAGACTCTAACGGATATCTACTATATTATCGGCGCTAAGAGTATCTATAAGCTAACGGGCACGCTATAAATTATGCACTCAAGCCTCTAAGAAGGTCTTAATAGAGTATAAGCCGCTAGTATAACTTCGGCGGTTTCTTAATATATACTAAGCGGCCCGGGTATCTTTAACTATCCTATCAGGAACTTCGCTATCGACAAGTCTATCGCTATTGCCTTTATCTTTATCGGGACTAGGTTCCTGGCTCTCTGGAATAGGGGATAATGGTTATAAAGATAGCGGCGGAGGCGGCACCTTACTAAGCTCACTAAGCTCGGATAGGGGAGAACTCGATATAGTGTCTTAAAATAAGCAATACTCCCTTAAAACAGATAGAATTAGTATTCCAAGATAGCGTAATTTACTAGTAATCGTTTAGTATAATTTAAAGAGATACCTTATACCGTAGATAGAATTATTAACGATATTAGTAAAAAACTACTAAAAGGTGAACGGAGAGTACGGTTCCGTTTACGCTTAGAGCTTAGACCTCCCTAGAGCTATATATATAGAATAGTGATATAAGTGATATGATTGGTTAAAACGAAGATGGTGGGTCCTGTACGTATAATTATAGGTATAATTATAACTGAATTTATATTATATCTTGTAATTACCACTCCCAGCCACTCCAGGGAGGTCTGAGCCCACTAAGATAACCTCTGACCTGGTTCTGGTCAGAGCAAAATCCTCTGTCTGTTCAAGCTCTGACCTATAACACAACGCCAGCCCCCCCTTTTTCTCTCTTCCCCTCAGCGGGGTCCCCCGGGGTAGGGGGTCAGTAACGATAGATAGCCAAAAACAATAATATGCCACTGATGGCAGCGGTCGGCACGCATGTGAAAAGTTGGGGATAGGCGAATCGTATAAATACCAGTGTAACGTGGCTGGGGAACGGGATGTTGCGCAATTATGTTGATGTTGCTCAAGTAGAAATATAACCCTGTAAAGAAAACAGGCGGAGCAATAAAGAGTACTTACAAATCTCATCCCGATTTGTCCATAGACTGTCCCTATTCCTCAACTCGGCTAATAAACTCAAGATCAAAGCCTACACGCAAGTTCTCAGCGGAGCTCAGGCCCTTCATCAGCAAACTTGCGTGCCGCTCTTGGACAAGGCGGCGTATAGAACGGACGAGGAACCCCGAGAGCACACGGGCAGACCAGTTATCCGGAATCAAGGCAAGTACATCATCAAGCTCGAACCAACTTCCGAACCTCTCCAAGAGCGATGCCGTTTGCTCTACGCGGTCGCTGATATCTCCAATGGAGAGAAACTCTTCCAGAACGACGTGGAATAGTCGCGCCTGCACCTGATGTGTCGGGAGCGTCGGGACGCTATCCCGCCCCTGAATAGATGGGGCATAGATTCTGGAGCCGCCTCGGATGCAGTACGAAATAGCAGTGTCATAGTCGCCAAGCTTGTGGACAAGGAGGCGAAGGGCGTCCTCGTGGTGCTGTTCAAGCGCTCCCAGAATGATTGTTTCCGGGACGAGAAACTCATCTGGCAGAGAAGCGATGCGTTTTCGAATCGTGGATGAATCATACGCGCATGGACCGCTTAACAGCTGCAACAATCGTAGGCGACTTTGCCATACTTCGTTTTCGTTGCTTTTGGCCGCGTTATCCGTTAAAAACTGTTGGTACGTCGGCTTAGGTGCCTGCAGGGCACGATACGCCATGTACGTGGCCGCGAAAGTCTCCCGCCATGTCTCCGACGATTCCAGTGCGCCAATGATGACATCCAGGTAATAGTCTATCAACTCCTGAACAAAGGCCCCGTGGCCCATTCCAAAGACGAGATGTTCCAAGTAATATTTTACCGCACTAGGTGCTTCAGCACGAAGTATAACTATGATCTCCACTGGTTCGTATGTGGGCGCCCGGCCCTGGTTGTCTGTGAAAACCTGGACACCAAGCTTCGGGTTACGATTTGCAAGCCAAATGCCGTATTCACGCACGAGAGCTTGGCTGCTGACTTTGGTTAGATAGTCTCGAACGCGAGCCTCCCCATCGCGAAATTCGCCCCCGTCGTCTCGCTCGCCCTCAATAATACGGCGCCATGTGGCAAGCACATCGCCGGCCATCTTTCTACTTTGGTAAAGTCGACTGAGGAGGGATAATCGGTGGTAGGATTCGAGAAGGGAGACGGCTCGGTCGAAGCAATCAACGCCCTTGTCGACCATATCGTACAGCTCAGCCCTGACCTGGGAGGCACCTCTTGTCGGTCCGTCGGGGAGACTCCGATCCAGTTCGAGGAGAACAATCAAGAGTGCCGCATCCACAGTACGGAAGACTTCGCTATCATCCGGCACACTCCCGAACCCCTTCTTTTTCTTCCAAGATGATAAAAACCGTCGAAAAAACTGAAGAACACTAACATCAAGTGTAGAAAATCGCGTCGTTCCTTGTTCGAATGTATTGCTTCGAAAGAATCGCTCGACAGTCTTTTTGACGCCGTCATACACCCAAATTCCCCTGGTGCTTTCGAGAACTTCATTACGAAGACTAGGAATCAGCGAGATGACGACGCGGGCATCGAGTAAGCTCTCGGCCAACGCCTCTTCCAATGCCCTGACATCCGTGTCCGAGAACGATGTGTCGTCGGGCCGTAGGAAGGTATCTAGGAGCATAACGACCGCTTTCTGCCGGATGTAATTGAATGACACAAACTCAAATTCCGACCTGGCCTCCCTCCCCTGGATCGAACTCAAGACACGGAAGACTGCCCGGCTGTCAACGCGCAAACGGCTTGCATCTTGCGCGTGTTCATACGCAGTATCAAGCTGGGCATCCAACCGGAGGAGCAAGGGGTCGCGCGTTGCCCACCAAATGCGGTTCCCGGACCAAACTGCCAACCGGGAATATGCCTTCGCGAACCTCGAAGCATACTCTTCTTCTTCGGCATTCCGCGTAAATTCCCAGTCCTCGGGTGGAGGATCTTCGCTCTGTGTGTCGCTGTCCCGGTCGAACAACTCCAATTCCCTTCGTACTTGTTTCGGAGATATGTCGCTGTCGAAGTCGGCGGTCCTTCGCAGCAAGATTGGGGTGTCCATGCTGCTGAGGGCGAATGGTGCGAACTTCCTTTGCCGTAGCCTATTCACGACTTCACAAAAGTACGTCTCCCCCCAGCCGGAGAGAGACCCGATGCCCAGGGCAGTTGAAGAATGGCCGACCTCCAGCCAAAACTTGGACGCTTGTGGGCCTACAACCTCGCTGGTCAATTGCTGGATCTCGAGACCATGATGAAGTCCACTGCCAGAGCTCTTCGTCATGGACGCAATGACATATACGTCTTCCCCGTCAGTGGGAGCTGAATAAGTCGTGGGTAAATCGGAGAAGCCCCGATCAACCACGACGTCGCCGGGGTATCGGTCAAATTTGATGGTTGGCCGCGTGGGATCGCCATCAAGATTTACGAAGATACCAATGCCTGGCTCTGATGGACCAGTGCCTGTTACGACAAGAAACTCCTCCGAGTTCGGCGAGGCTACGTGTGGTTTTAGAAAGATGGGCCGTGGCCTGGTTGGCTCGTCGCGACACAGCGTATCAGGGGCGGTGCTGCCCGGGAGACTTGGCAGTGGCTTGTCTGCAGCAAGCTGCTGCATGGCAGTTGAATCCTGCGTCAACCGGCGAGTGTTGGTTCCAGATGATGGCGAGGTCGGTAGAGGGCTGTCCTGGACACAACTGGGCGCGGTGGCCCCCAGGCTCGTACTCCTAGCATGGCCATATGAGTCACTGGAAGTCAACGGAGGATGGGTCTGGGTAGCCGAGACACTTCTCGTCATAGCTCCATCCGTACTTCCGGCAAGGCCTAGGGCTTGGCTGACACAAGCGGTTTCTTGGAAGTCATCCAGAGAAGAAATTTTCATCAGTGGGATCTTCAGTTGCCTGTCAATGTCCAACAAGGCATAACTGGTGGAATCAGCGACGCATGCAATTGAGTCTCGTCGCACGGAGACAGTGCTGTCCCCGATGTCGATTTTCTAGCATAAAAATTAGAACGGGTTCGGAGTCCTGGGCTGATGATGAAGTGCCAAACCTTAATTCCCGTTGCATCGTCCCCCACTCTGACGACCTGTATTCTTCGGCTGAGAGATAACAAGATGATAACAGCAGAGGAAGCATCTTCAACCCCGGGGCCTTCGCCTGAATCATTCAAGTCAACGCCCCCCACCCAGTTACAGTTCTTCACTTGTCTGGCTCCGAAGGCAGGGCTAAGCTCGGGTAGGGAGTAGAAGGTAACGGTCCAGTTGCATAATATGCATGCCTTCGACACCTTAGGGAGGAGTAAGATCCGTTGTACTCCGGGTCGACTATTGCTGGATTCGGCGAAGGGGGGCTGGAGCCTAGAGGCGAGGATAAATGTCTGTTTCCCGGCTTCATCGGTTGCATCCGCGGGAAGATGGACATAATGAAGTAATTCGGATGCATTTGTGCCGATATAGAGATTGCGGTCTGCATGCCAGAGTTAGCTTCCAGTTGCGGATCCTGTGATCTTCGGCCGCGTACCAAAGTACTCGACACAATTGATCTTAGGCCCATTGTCGGCACCATCGGCCGATAATGGTACATCGCTCAAGAGCGTCCGCAAGACATAAGGTCCACCCTCCAACGGTTTAGACTCTGATCTCTTCTCACTATGGGTACTCATGATTCGGTCAATTGTGTCGCGCCGTCCTCAGCATCGCAGCTCTCATTATGCAGGACTGGAGCGAAGTTATGTCGCATGCAGCCATTATCGCGACGTAACGATATTGTCAATCTGACTTAGGCCCCGTTCGACAATTTCAACAACTTATTAAAAAACGTCAATATAGCCAAAAAATGCATAACTCCTGACCCACCGATGCATAAGGGCCCCCTTTTATATAATATTTTCGTAATAATCGCATTTTTATACTAACCTCTATTATACCCCTGCTATACCCCCGTTTCGAAGTACCACGCTAGACAGGGGTCTTCTTATTAAAGTTCTTTAATAACTTATTCGTAGTTATATACGAAAGCATAGAAGCACCTAAAAAGTGCTTCTAAGTTATTAAAGATCTTTAATAAGATAGGATCCACTATTAGCCGCGCCGTTATAATCGAGGCTAGCGATACTATTATCACCACTTAAGATAACGATAGGATCCCAAGACTTAAGCTAATAGTCCTGATATATATTCTTTAACGAATTAAAGTTAGTCGACGCTATTAACTACTTAAAAATATCTTTTACCGTGGTTATAGAAACGATCCTGCTATAATAATAAGTATTATAAAGGGGCTATTTATCGGTTCCGACATAGTATTTCGGGATCTATTCAGAATTAATCAGTACGAATTTTATTAGCTTATAGAATAAATTATAAGGAACGGCACTATCAGAGAGACCTCATACTATACGATAACGTAGAAGGTTATAATCTTTCTTTACATTATCGGCCACGGCGTATCCCTGTGTAATGTATATGACCGCTTTAAGATATCGTTAAATACAGGATCGCATATCTCTAATAAGGTCCTAGGTACTATGCGTTAGCTTTATCTCGAATACGTTATAAGCCCTTTTAAGGGATACGTATCTTAATGTATCGAACTATCACCACGTAATAGTTAGTTTAACGGCTATATCGGGTAATCGACGGCACGTATATCCTAACGTTTATTCCACTAAAAGAATAGCGACGATATTATAACTGGAAGAGGTAACTTACTTAAAACGTCCTCGTAGTAGTCAATTTTAACCTCTATTTCACGTATATCCTAGCCGGCGCCGAGGGTAGTATAAACGACTCTTCTTTACTTTAAGAGGCTTTCGCGAGAGAAATTTTAACGTACCTGCTAGGCGATTCTACCTTATAGATAGTGGGTTCGGCAGCGATATTCGTGGTATCGTTACCTTATTCGACGGCAAGAGGTATTAGCTCTAGGATTTCTCTAAAATAGATTAAAGGCTATTATCCTTAAAGGAGAGGCTTAACTGCCTCCACGCCAGGCACCGTAGCGTTATTAAGCGGGGTTTTAGTATATTAAAGAGTAACTTTCTTATTATTGGCGGGAAGGTACCCGAATATAGTGATATACACTAACTATATATATCTCTAGCTAGCCAGTACTATAGGACCTAAAAGAGGATTTGACGTAGGTAACCTTAGGGTGCGGTAAATAATATATAAGTAGGATAGATTCTCTAAAGGAGAGGGCGAGGTTCCTAATCTATATATTTACAGGGGAACCTCAGACTATCTAAGGCTAGGCGCTATACTAGGTGAAAGGCTAGGATAGTGCTAGTACTGGTTTAGCATTATACTAGTTTAGTGCTAGCATACGGCTAGCATTAATCCGGAGCTATATAGTTTTAGGTCCTAGTATAATAGTAGATAGTGGTGCGTAGCATATACCCTAGGAAAGGTAAAGCCCTATATCCCGCGGGCGTCTCCTTCTCTTAAGGTCTACGTATTACGGGTTAACCCCCGTGGAGATAATCCGGTAGAGCACCGGATCTTCCGACTAATTATAGCGTGTTCCTAGCGGGTCGCCGCGATATTATATTTAGGTCGTAAGCACCTACGGAGTTTTCCCCTTTCCTTCTTTTCTCCTTAGCTTTAGATAATTTAATTATTCGGCCTTACGTTATAAATAACTTATAACTAGCCGCTTATATATCTAAAGCTTATCGAAACCTACACGCTACGTTTATAAAGATAGATCACTAGTTCGATCCACCTCCCGGCGCTCCGTCACGCCTAGTAGGCGAGTCGCCTAAGGCTACGGAGTAAAGGAGGGAGATTATTAACCCTCTATAGACCCAGGTCGCTACCTTAACCACCCAGATCTAAGATTAATAGAACGCTATTAATTAACTATTATAAGCGATATAAAATTAATAACGTATAGCTACGCTATACCTAACCACTCTATTAGAGGAGGTTATATAAGGCTCCTAAACGCCTACCCCGATATACACGTAACCCGATACCCGTTATAAACTTATAAACCAAAGCACTCCTACCACTATAAAAGTGTAACGGAAAACGCTTAGAGTATATAAGCTAGTTATCCGAAATACGCGAGAAGCTCCTATTAGATTAACACCTCGTTTAGAGCCCTCGCGAGAAGTGGTACTTTATTAACGCCTATCTAAACGAAGCCCTTTGCTATATCGTCGCCTCCTTTTAGGCGACGGGCGGAACCGATAGTTATTATAACCCCGAAGACTTCCTTAATTACCTTAATCGTATCTATAAGGACGTTAATAAATAACCTAGCGTAGCTAACGCCCTATAAACGTTACGATAACACGAAGACTACGTATTTAGTAGTTTCGTGTCCGGCTTTAAATAATAGCTAGCTATCGCGGACAGAGGTTAATAGGATAATACGGCGAAGATTATATTCCTATAAGGAGCTCTTAGTAATCGCCTCCGTGCCGCTCTTATTACTATAAAACTCTTAAATAATTACCACGCTTAGGTAGTAGAGGTATAGAGTATTACTTAAAGACTCGAAGCCCTCGCTATAAGGTCATCTTCTAGTTCAATACCCCGTAATAGTAATAATAATAATAACTACGCCCGCGACCACGACGGTAATATAAATATAGAAGGGGTTAATTAAATATAGACTAAGAGAAAAAAGACAAAAGAGTATTCTAACTACGGGAAAAAGGGACACCTTACTAGGAAATACCGCTTAAAGAAGAAGGACGCCGAAGATTAAAATGAAAGCCGCGTGGCTAAGGTCTCGGTAACCTCGGATAATAAGATAACCTATACAGGAGCAGAGCATTAAAGAAAAATTACAAATTACAAATTACATTACAAATTATATGTAATGTAATGTAATTTGTAATGTAATTTCTTTTAAAAACATTACATTACATTACATTATATTATATGTAATTTGTAATGTAATTTTATATTGTTAGGGGAAAAATTACATTTTTATACTATATATAAAGCTCGTATTTTAGAGTATATAGTATATATATAACTATATTTATAAATATATAATAAAGCTATTACGATTTACTCCATATTATATATATATATATAAAAGGCTATATTATATATATCTATATATAATAAGGAGAGATAAATAACTCTTAAGTATATATTAATATATATACGATATAGTCTTATTAGTCTAGGTAAAGACATGTACTACTGTATAATATATTAAGAGAGGATATAATAATAGATAATATACTATATACCTATATCTTCTTATTTACTATTTTCCTAAGTCGTCTTAGCACGAAGCATACGTTCCTTCTTAGTCCTATAATAGCGGCCGCCCCTTCGCTTATACCACCGTAAGTAGGCAGTTAACTGCGTCTTAGTTCTAAACTTAGTACTTCCATAGTAACTATATAAAAGCCCTATTTAATTAGTTATAGTTAGCTATATTATACCATAGTATATATAAAGAAACTTACCGTAGTAGTGGCACCCTATACTGAGTTCTATAGAGGTGTTTCGGCACTACTCTCTGTGTCGGGACAAGTGTTCGTATATAAGATAGGTTCTAAAGACAAAGAGAGTTCCTATAATAATATAACTATTTAGTATATATAAATATATAGTTAAAGGAGTATAAGATACTCGTGGAGAATATATAATATATCTTAAGTCTACTACTGCATATCTAAGTCTTAAAGATTCAGAAGTTCCGAAATTAGGTCGTTATATACCGTGGTACCTCCTAGACTTGTATAGTCCAGTAAGAGAAGAGTGGGGTTGATTTCCTGATTGGGAAGGGTTTCCGAGGGCCTGATAGGCTATGTGATAGCTGAAGGTGGAGCTTATTATAAAAGAGAAGCAGATATAGTAGAATCTACTAACGAAGAATTATTGTTGTTAAGCAGCCAAAGGTCCAGGTACTTAAAAAACCATTCTTTTAGCCAGGCAGGGCCCGTATTAGGGGCCTGCATCCTAGCTCGAAAGGGGAAGTTGTCGTTAATTCTAGAGATAAAAAGGAAGTCCTAAAGCTATACTATTAGCTCTATATATATTCATTTTTTCCGTTATTAATTCTAGAATTACTAAGGTAAGTACTAACTGCCGTTAGATCTGCCTGCCGTAAGGTAATAATTACCCCGCGTTATAGATTACCCCTGTACGGGCCAGTAGCCTCCGAGATATATTAATTATCCCGCATTACAGTCTTATAGATTACCCCTTTACGGGCTAATAGCCGCCGGGATATATTAATTATCCCGTGGTACAGATTACCCCTCTACGGGCTAGTAGCCTCCGGGCTATATTAATTATCCTGTGTTACAGATTACCCCTCTACGGGCTAGTAGCCTCCGGGATATATTAATTATCCCGTGTTACAGATTACCCCTATACGGGCCGATAGCCACCGGGATATATTAATTATCCCGCGTTATAGATTACCCCTCTACAGGCCGATAGTCACCGGGATATATTAATAATTCCACGTAAAAGCTTATTATACTATACGCTAATACTCTATTATAATAAACCAGTTATTATATATTATAGTTTACTTTATTATAGTCCTATATTAGTATACTTATACGGAATATTCTAAATCTAATATATATTAATCTAACTCTATATTACAGCCTAGATTCTAAATTAGTTTATGGTTTAGACTATTATTTAGCATATACACTATAGTATAGCTTAGACTATAGCTTAATATATAGACTATAGTATAGCTTAGACTATAGCTTAATATATAGACTATAGTATAGCTGAGAATATAACTTAGTATATACACTATAGTATAGCTTAGAATATAGCTCAAGGCATAGCTTAGATTATATCCTAACTTATAGAGTATTGTCTATACCCTATAGATAGTATCTATTATAGAATCTATATATATTTTATTAATATACTATAAAGATCTAGGAGTATAAATAAGTTACTCTCTGCTCTATATGTAAATTATCGTTCTTAATTTCTTATCCTACCCAAGATATATATACTCTATAGTTAGTTACATCAGCTTCTTATATTACTACTTACTAACTAAATAAGTTACTATACTTATAAACTCATTGATTTTCTAACCTTTTACACTTAGAAAATAACCTCTTAGGACACTTATACGGCTTCTGTTACTAGTTGGACATCCAAGGATTAACAGTTTGATACACCTTCGAATACTAGGGCTACGTTTAATATGCCTTCGAATACAAGAGTCACGATAACCCCCCCACTAGAAGATTTGCCGAGGATAAGGAAAAGAACCCTATTTGGGTATAGAAGCCTAGTAAAGCATATATACTAGTTAAGGGGCTTTTTAAGGCAGAAGCAGCACCTATTAATCCTAGCTACGAACATCGAATTTACCTTAAATACCAGATACCGAACTATAATCATATAGTTACAGTTAAAGCTAAGCGATTTCAGGCTACGAATACTATCTAACACTATCAGAATAAGCATCGTTATATAGCTATATCAGAGGCTAAAGAAGCTTCTAAAGCTATATATAAGTTATACTATATTCAATACATTATATTATACTTAAGTATAGTTATATAACTAATACTAACCTTATATAGTTAATAATATTCGAACCTCTGATTCAGACAGCCCTAGTCAGCTATCGGATATAACTGGTTATTTTAATAAACGTCCTCGCCAGAATACTATTATCAGTTTTCATAATTCTATCGCTCTTCGCAAGGTTATTCATTTTATAATCGATAATAATCTTTCAATTTAATTAGTGTCCTCGGAGTCGTTTAGAGATCTATTATAATATTATAATATATAAGATATATACACTCTATATTACCCCCCCCCCCTTCTCTCTCTCTCTTTATATATATATATATATATATATGTATATATATTATTTTTACTAATTAACTATAATACAGGCAGGGACCAAAGCTATATTATTCTAAGCTCGCGACAGCTATTCGACAGGTATTCGATTCGAAGCTAGATACTATTACATATAAGATCGCAGAGGATATAAAACACTATACACAAGTATCAATTCAACTCGATATTTAGACGTCGATTAACTCGAAGAACTACCTAGGCGTGATTTACAACTATATTAGCCCGAGGTTTGTTTTAGAGTATTTTCTTATTAGTAAGACCTCTTAATATATATATATATATATATATAAGTATATATATATACTAATACTATTAACTAGGATTTAAAGAGCTATAAGACACGCACTCTGGTATTAATATTCTCGACGTATTTAATCAAGAGAATATGGAAAAGTATAAGCCATCTTATAATTCTATTTCAAGGTATTATAACCCCCTTTTATATACTCTTATATATATATTATATAGTAATATAACTATAGTATTACGCGGGATAACGGAAGTAATAATAATACCTTTCTATAAAGCATTATTACATAACAAAAGCAAAAGAATCTACAGTTTTTCGATATTCGTTGCATTTGTCATATTTATAATCTCGTTATAAACGATGTAATAAATAACTTTATAGTATTTAGTACGAAAGATAACGAGGTTGTAGAGTTCCGAAATCTATCTATAGTTAGCAGTCATACGCTTAAAGTTCTGACTGACGATTAACGACGAAAGGTTTAGTCTTTAATAAATAGTAAGTTTATAAGCTATATATATATATTACCTATTTTGAATATATACTTACTTGAATAATAATGGGTATTCTAGGGGTTTTAAAGAAGCTTAGTATTACTCTTAAGAATAATAGTAAGCTTCGAAGTGAATTTAAAGACGCTCTTTCTATTACGAAAACCAAAGGCTTAATAGTAAGCAACGATAACCGAACAAAAATACCTCTATATACGTAATAAGACTCTACTAATTATCATAATCTTATATAACTGTAGTATATATACTAATACTATAATACTAGGTAACGATACGCGATAGAAATCTATATATCTTACACTACATATAGTAATCGACTTACGGCCTACCTTATTTATTTTATATAAAAACACTAATCATCCGATTATTCGAACTACTTCTCCAACTAAAAATCAATGGCTCTAGCTAGTATATCTACGCGATATACTATATACTCTTTATCCAGCTACAATAAGGCTATAGTCATAGTCATCTATCATAAGCAATTTAATTCTACCTTTAACAGGTAGAATCTATAGGGACCTAGAAGATAAATTAGAACTCCACCAAAATAACTATAACCAGGTCGACGAGGTTAGTTCCCTTTTCTTATATATACTATATTAACTATTATAGTTATATACTAATATATATATATATATATATATAGAGTGGAAAAGGCCTAAACCCTTATGCAAAAAGCTTTATATAAGCTATTAAGGCCGGCCTTACTAAGCTAGAAAAATATATACCCCGCCGTATTTCCCCTTCGAAATATAGGGCCTTCCGACCTTATATATTTAGTGTTATTCTAGATCCACGATTTAACTACTCGTTTTTATTTCGAGATACGAATATGAGTACCTTTAATCTTTTCGCCTTTACGTAACAGATATACGAGGATCTCGAGGAAGAATATAGTACGTAAGTCTAAGTATTATAAACTAGTTATTAATAAGTAGTTAATAATTAAAGCTAATTTATATCATCTAGGCTACGAAGAGAAATCATTAATAAACAAAAGAAGGATACTAAGGTCGATTTTAAACTAGGCTATTCGAATAAACGAATCGAGATAGTCGATTCATCTTCTAGCTCTTTAGACTCGGATAGTTCTGATTCGGAAAGAGATAATTCGATTCGGCGAACTAATTTTAATATCGATATAAGGGTAGCTACAGCTAAGGGAGAACTTCCTTATAATAATCCTAGGCCTAAGCCTAGTATAATAGGACTAGACGATCTTTTGCCTGTACAGTCAAAGCAAATAAATCAAAAGGCTCGAGTCGACGAAATAGGTACCTATATAGAAGAGACTTAAGCTATAGATAAGGTTCATATAATCCTTAGCTACTATACCTTTTATAACTTAAGTACTAATATATACCTTTTATTTAGATCGATCCTCTAGAGTGGTGGGCTAGTAACGAAGAGAAGTATCCTATACTCTTAATTATAGCCCGTCAATATCTAGTAATCCCCGCTACGATAGCTGCTATCGAGGGTAATTTTAATACCTCGGGTAATATTATATCTAAGCGTCGAACGTCTCTTAAAGCCAGTACTCGAAAAGAACTAGTTCTACTAAAGAATTAGGAATTCAAAGATAGTATAGGAACGAATATGTATAACGACCTATTCGACTATGGGCTAGAAGAGGACTTATATACAGAGAAAGAAGAAGAAGAAGAAGCTGATATAGCAGCAGCGTCTAGTTTTATAGTTAATAACGAAGATATATATAACTAGATTTAGTTATATATATATATATATATATATATATATATATATATAGAAGGAGTTAAGGAGTTTTAGGGGTATATTAGTCTATGTTTTATACTTTATCTAATGTATCTAGAATATATATATACCGATTATATTTTATCTACATATAAAGCTATATAGATATTAGTAAAGGAATTTATTAAGAGAGTTAACCTAGATATATATAGTATATATTTATAGATTTAATCTTTAATAACTATAATAGGCTATAGTATGTATAATATATAGTTATATAGCTAGTATATAGTATTTAATATATATAGAAAGTATATAATAAAAACTGTAATTTCTCCCCTAACATTACAAAATTACATTATAAATTACATGTAATGTAATGTAATGTAATTTTTTTTAAAAAAATTATATTTTATGTAATATAATGTAATTTATAATGTAATTTTTTTAATGCTCTATACAGAAGTTATAGATAACGATAAAGACTCGGAAAAAGAGTAGCTCTAATATAACAACAGGCACCAGAGCGTACCATAGAGGAATGGAGGGATTAAAAAGAGTTTATATTATAGTCGCAAAATAGTCACTTAGCTCTTATATAAGCGCGGATAAATAAGAAGTTAATTACTGCTCTTATAGATACTAGATCTAACTATTACGCTACTATAAGCGAACGTCTTATAAAGTCCCTCCGCCTCCTATTAGTTAATAAGACTAGAAGACCCCTCTCGGAGTTCTCCGATACTATAGGGTCCACTAAGAGTTCCGGTATCGCCGTATACAATCTTAAGATCGGTGGATATATATAACGATTATTCGCCTATATAATACTAGGATTAGATTATGATATATTCCTAGGGAAACCTTAGATAGAATATAACGATATTACCTAGTACGTAAAAAAACATCGCCTCTACCACGGAGTAGCTCGGATTAATATCCGACTCTAGGGCGAAAAAAAAACCGATAATATTAGAGCTATTCGCGGAGCTTAAGTAGTAACCGGGTTAGTATTCGCCGGTATTATACGCCGGTTACGAAGGAAGTAACGGTTTAAAAAAGAGGAACTAGCACTCTATATAGTTAGTATTAAAGATATCGATAAGGCCCTCTAAGGTAAGTCTTTAGTCGACCCCCGGAAGTATATCCTAGAGGAGATCCTATAACGATTTCCCGACTTATTCTCCGATTTATAAATAAACCGCCTTCCCCTATATCGACCCGGGGTAGACTATAAAGTAAAACTTATATAAGGGCCCGATAGTAAGGAGCCAGAACTACCTTAGGGCCCTCTATATAATATATCCTAAGAAAAGCTACTAGTCCTATAGAAAACCCTTACCGACCTAATCGATAAGGGGTTTATATAAGCTAGTGGCTCCGCCGCTAAAGCTCCTATTCTATTTATAAAGAAGCTAGGAGGGGGGCTATGATTCTATTACGATTACTATGCCTTAAATACGATTATATAAAGAGACCGCTACCCTCTCCTGTTAATTATAAAGACACTCCGAAACCTAAAGCGAGCTAAGTGGTTTACGAAACTCGATATATTGACTGCGTTCTATAAGATCCGAATAGCCGCCGGCTATAGGGCGAAAATAGTATTCCGAACCCGATTCGGCTTATTCGAATAGTTAGTATACCCCTTTAGACTTAGTAGCGCCCCCGCGTCCTTTTAACGATATATTAATAAGACGCTATAGCGTTACCTAGACGATTTCGTTACCGCCTATATTAATAATATCCTGATTTACTCGAGTAGATCCCTATACGATTATAAGAAAAAGGTTAACTTAGTACTATAATCGCTAAGCGACGCAGGGTTAACGCTTAACCCGGCGAGGTATAAGTTTAGCGTAAAGACCGTAAAGTACTTAGGGTTTATAGTCACCGCCAGTCAGGGTGTTTTATATAACCCCGATAAACTAACAGGGATCCGAGAATAGAAAGCCCCGACCTTAGTAAGGGGAGTCTAAAGCTTCCTAGGCTTTATAAACTACTATTATATATTCGTGGAGAACTTCGCTTATATCACGGCCGTCTTAACGAGACTAATAAAGAAGGATCGAGTATTCTCCTAGGGTCTTAACGCATTAGCGGCCTTCGAAAGGGTTAAAAAGAGGTTCTAGGAGGAACCGATCCTACGGTAATACGTCTTAAGTAATAAGACCTTCGTAGAAACCGACTACTCGGGATTCGTACTAGGAGATATATTAGTTTAAGAAGATAAATAGAGATATTATTATATAATCGCCTACTACTTAAGGCGACTTATAGGGGCCGAGTATAACTACTCTATCTACGATAAGAAGATATTAGCGATTATAAGTTATATAACGTATTAAAGGGCAGAGCTCCTAAGTTATAATCGCTTTACGATCCTATCCGACTATAAGACCCTAGAATACTTTATAATAAAGAAAATACTTAATAAGAGATAAACCGATAGGCTAGTAAGCTAGCCTAGTTTAACTTCGTGCTAGAATACTATAAGGGTGCCGATAACTATACCGCTAATACTCTCTCGCGAAAAGAATAAGACGAACTAAAGGACTTCTCCGATAAACAAGAATTAGCGCGATATATATAGCTAATCCTAGAGACCTTAATCCCCCTAAGGATCCGCCTCCTTCGCGAATATCTATAAGTATTCGAAGCCCATAACGAATTACAATAACTATAGGACGCCATAGCAGAAAAGGATAACCAGTATCGCTAAGCTATATAAGCCGTATCTAAGGGTAATCGATAGTTTCCCCCCTTATTAGGTCTCTAAGCCTAGATTACCGAATACGAGACCACCTTATAAGGACTACTAATATTCTAAGATCGCCTATAAGTACCGGGAGCTTAAGAAGGGAGTATATTACGAATATAAGTAATCTAATCTATAAACGACTCTATAAATAAAGGCTATCCGGGGTAAGATAATATAATTACCCTTATAGCGAGACGGCTCTTTTAGCCGGGAATAAACTAAGATATACGCAGGTTTATATATAACTATAACGTCTATAACTAAAGCTATATATAGAGGAACGCTTAATAAAGACTCTTAAAACCGCCCCCGATCCCTAAATGAATAAGGAGTAACCTATTAATAGACTTTATAACGGATCTGCCTCTCGCTAAAAAGAAAAAGTGCAGGTACCTATAGGTTATAACCGATCGACTTATAAAGGCTATTACCCTTAAAGCGATAGACTTTATAAAAGCGGAAGCGTGCGCCGAACAGTTCCTATACTATTACTTTTAGTTCTATAGTATACCTTATTTAATTATAAGCGATAAAGGTTCTAACTAGATAAGTCGCGTTTAGCGATACTTTTATAAATTAGCTAGAATCGAATAATAATTAAGTATAGTTTACTACCCCTAGACTAATAAAGCCACCGAATAAGATAATTAAGAAGTATAGGCGTACCTCTAAGCCTTTATTTACTACGCCTAAAACGATTAGAATAAGTTACTACCCGCCGCCTAACTAGTATTAAATAACTAGGAGAGCTTTACTACTAAAATAAGTCCGTTCTTCCTTAAACACGGATACTATATCGACCCGATCTAGGTCTATAAGGAACTAAGTAGCGACGCTTAAGAGTTCGTAGCCTATAACCTACTCCGCCGCCTCTAAGAAGCGATAGAGTTCGCCTAAGCCTTAATAGCAGCTATATAGCTATAACAGGAAGAGTTAGCGAATAAGCGCTGTATCCCCGCTAAACGGCTTTATAAAGGCGACCTTATATAGCTCTTACTTATAAACTACTCCACCCTATAACTATTACGTTTATTAAGCTAGCTATACTAAAAGTATAGGGTTACTAACGTTATTAACCCGTATATTATAAAACTAAACGTGCCTTTAAATATATACCCGAGGTTTTATATAGACCTCCTACAATATATAAGCAAAGACCCGCTTCTTACTTAAATCCTATATAACCCCTAACCCGGACCGATTCGTAACGGTCTAAAGGAAGACGAATAGATAATAAAGGAAATCCTATACGCTAAGTATAGAAAGGTAGGCAGAGGCGTGGTAAAAGAGGCGTTAATAAAGTAGGAAGGATACGCCTAGATATCTTAGGAACCGATAGAGTCCCTATAAGAATTAACCGCCCTAGACCGCTATAAAAAGAAGTATAGCCCGATTAACGTTAATAACAGACTATATAAACGTTATAAAAAGAAAAAGGGTTATAGGAAAGGCAGTAAGAATTAAATAAAGGTTAGAATAACGGTAAAGCCGTCTATATTAATTAAGTCGGGGCGGATAAGCCCCGCCCCTAGCTACCGGGTTTAGGTATTAAGATTAACGTCGTTATAAATATCCTCGTAACCGTTAAAGCTTTCCGCGATAATAGGAGATAACGCAGATACCATAACCTTAGCCTACCTATCTATCTTCTTTCCCTTAAAGGACTTAACGTCCTTTACCTTGACGCGTATAACCCCTATAACGTTCTTAACCACCTATAGGAACTAGTTAAGCCGGCGTAGGCCTTTTACCCTTATCAAGGTAATTATTATACTAGGGATAGGCATAACGATAATAGGAGGCGCCGTAATAAGTATAGGTCTACTTATTATAACGTGGGAGTCCCCCCGGGGGGGGGGGGGGGGGGGGGGGAGGCGGTAATATATACTAATAAGTAAGGCTTACCGGCTCCTAAGTTAATAGACGTCGAGATAGGCTTATCCTCCTATAAAATACCAAAAGCCTTTTTTAAGACCCTAGACGCCTTTTAGAACGCCGAATAAGCCTTTATAAGCGCCTTTATTGCCTTAGGGCTATAGAAGTGGTCGTCGTTAATTACCTTTACCGCCTCTAGGAGTGCTATTAATAGAATAGTTATCCTAGGCGGAGGAGGAATATACCTATAGCCGCCCTTTAAGTAGTTATAGTATTTAGGATCGGGTATCCTCGCTCCGGGTCCCGATTAGTCGCGGTAACGCTGCTTATCCTAGCTATTAGTAATTACCTTTATATAAGCGAAGTAAGAGACCGAACGGATCCCTCTAAGAGGATATTTTATTCTACGAGCGCGCTTCGCGGGGCTTTTAACCACTATAAAAGCTTCGCCCGCGGAACGCTTACCCTTAGCCTTAGCGGCTTAGGCTAGCTAGGCGCGGCGGTCTATAACCGAGGCAGGACTAGTGATCTCCCTGCTAGCCGGGGCGGGAGCAGGTGCCTCTTACCGGTATTATTACTATTATTATTATTAGCCCCCTATACTATATATATAAGTTAGTAAATGTTACGCGAGGTTCTTAGGAAGAATAAGAAGACGTACCTTAGGGGCCGGGGATAATCCTAAAAACTTAAATATCTTCTAAAAAAAGGAGATACGAAGTTAGCGCGATAGTATAAAGTGTAAAGGAGTTATAGTTAACGGAAAACGTACTATAGATAGTAATAGATATTATTAAAGAAAAGAGAAAAAATAGATCTATAGAGGCGACGGCGAAGTTAGTATTATTAATAAAAGTAAGTTACTTAGTTAGGGAAGGCACGTTACCGGAGCTCCTTATATAGCAGGAACGACCCTACGACCCGACTATAAATAATAACTATATCCCTATATAGAATATTAATTAATCGTATTATTATAGAGGCTCGCCTTAAGCGCTCTTTAATAAATTAAGAGGTTATTTATAGCAGAGGTTATTATTTAATGAATAACGAGGCGTTATTTAACTAATAAAGAGGCCTGGCTTAATCGAATAATAACGCTTTATAAACCTATACTAAAGGTTAACGGCTTACCGAGGGAGGAGGGGGGTAATATTATGGGTTAACCCCGTGGAGATAATCCGGTAAAGCACCGGATCTTCCGACTAATTATAGCGTGTTCCTAGCGGGTCGCCGCGATATTATATTTCGGTTATAAGCACCTATAGAGTTTTCCCCTTTCCTTGTTTTCTCCTTAGCTTTAGATAATTTAATTATTCGGCCTTACTCTATAAATAACTTGTGACTAGCCGCTTCTATTATGATATATAACTTAGACTCGGCGTGGCCGATTATTATACTAGTAATAAGTAGTAGACACGGTTATAATTCTTTATTCTTAGCCGAGGCTAAATAAATAAAAACAAGAGAACTATAGTATATAATAGCGCTTTATAGCATATATTCCTAACTCAGCTAGGCCCTATTTATAGTACTAATAAATATATACGGGTGCCTATTCCTCCCTTATATTATTATTATCCTAGGACCTAATACAGATAAAAGAAAGTAAGAAAACTTAAGTATGGTTATAAGAAGGTATTATAGAACTTGAATATCCGGTACTCCTAGTTCTATACTAGGGAGGCCCTACTCCTTTATAGTTATTCCGAGGATAACCTTAGCATCCTCCGGCTAGGTGCGGTCCTTACGGTGCTTAAGTTCGTTACTAAACAGGTCGTATAATACCAGTAGACTCTTATGCTAGTTATTTTTATAGTGACCGTAGATAACCGCCATATAGTAAATAGCGTCTATAATCAGACTTATATGCTCTGTTAGTCCATTTACTATAATAATAGGCTTATTATCGTCTAAGCGCCTATCGTCTTCTAGTCTAGCGACCTGGATAAGCGTCTCTATACGCCATATTACGATCAGTAATAGTATATCCGCTGCTTACTAGACGTTATTATTAATAACGTGTTTGTTAATAAAGTCTATTACCAATTTGGTAGTGGGTAATAGTGTAATAATAGCGTAGTAGCGCTAAGCCACGATGGCGAACTTATAGCCGCCGCTTTCGAAATCGTCGAGTATAACCTGTGTATTAGCATGCTTAAGGCGGCCCGCGAAGGCCTTGGTGGTTTAGATCTAAATCTGATCCTCGCCCTATATAGTGAATAGTAAGCGCTTAGCTACTAGCGCTAATCCCGTGTTATCGTGGGCGCGCTTATTAGTGCCGATCACGGTGGGAGTGGATAGTTCTCCGGCACTAGGTAAGGGGTTTAGACTCGTTTAGCTAGAATATCTAGTACTTAATAAATAGCTAGTATAGGTTATTCCTCAAGTGATTATATATAGCTCTTATTAGCTATAGTATACTATTAGATATACTCACGATATTCCTTTATAGCTGCGATAAATAAGTCTAGATCGAAAATTCTATCGCCGAGCTTATCGATTACCTTTATTAATACGAGGCTAATACTATTAGTTTCGTTGATTTTATTAATTGTTTTAGCCGATAGGTTAGCGCTACGAAGCGTAGGGCTATAGCAGTTAAGGGACGTGTTAGTTATATATATAGGGGAACCTGTCTCTATAACTATAATACGACTAGCCCTACGGACCGACCCGTAAAGAAATTAACTATTTAGTCCGCGGGGTGTATTATACTAAGCTATTACCAGGTATTACTTCAACGATTATTTGTACTAAGGCCACTAGACGATAGTATAATGATTATCTAATAGGAATTATAGCTAAGGGTATTTAAAAGTAGTTAACTTTACCCTAGCGACGCTAATACACTTATTAGCAATAGCTTCTAGGGTAAAGACGGTCCGTTTTAGGCGTCAGTTTTACAGTTTATCGTATCCTGCTTCCGTTACCTGCCTACGTTACCTTTTTATAATACTGTTATACTTAGTGTACTACTCGTTAAAGGTTAGTCCGGTTATAGTAAGATAGTATACGACGTAGTTCTTATCGCCGAAGAGGGTAATAGCATAAAAGTATCCCTCCAATCTTAGGCCGACGCCGTCTTTTCTGTTCCTAAACTAACTGGTAAACTCCTCTCGGAGTTCTTAGTCCTTTAACCGGTATACGCCTATAGGGTATATAACGACGTAGAATGTCGTGTTAGGGGGTATAGGATTAAGATAGTATTAGTAAATAGGGTTATAATAGAATAATGTTTATAAGGGAGTCGATAGGGCGGTAGTAAACTTATAATAGGAGCGATAGATTAATAACGGAGCCCTTTTTAATAGATAAACGATATCTTACTTAGTTATAATAAATACAGTGAGTATAATAGAGATAGAGGTTATATTCTGGATAATTATAAAGGGATTATTAAGCGTATATATAGTTAAGATAAGTATTATAGTCGCTTACTAAAGGTGAAAGATAGAGGGAAATAGTGATACTATAGGCGGTAAAGAGAAATCTTTTATTTTCGAGTTAGCCGCGCTGATTCACGTATACGCTAGGGCTATATAGCCGGTAAAGATTCCGTTTTTACTAGTTCGAGATTAGATAGTGTTATTCTTTCTATACTAGTTATGCCTTTTAAAGGGGTTTCCGTTATTAAGGAGGACGATTCTTTAGCTCTAGCATAGCTCCGCCACGAGGCTAAATAGATCCCTTTAGTTCTTTAAAGCTCGCCGGGCCCGGGTCTTTTAAGTTCTTTTACTCCCTTTAATACTAAACAAAGCACCTCTAAAGCTTTTTAACAGTTTTAGAATTCCTGTACTAAATTCGGAGCTTCTAGTACGTCTACTAGTATCTAGACGTTCTACTAGTCCGGCTAGTCCCTTTATCGACTAAGGTACTCCGTATATAATCTGTCTCTTCCTTTACGAGTAATCCGTTTATCCAGGATAGCTTTAATCTCGTAATACTTATATAGGTCCCGCTAATACTCTTAGTCCTCATCTTATATATCGCCAGGTCCTTTTATCTTAGGTGGTTCAGCGAACCTAATTATTTAGAGTTAAGCGATACTAACAACAGGGTGTAGGTTAAGAGTCTTAGGTAGATCTAATTAGTATACTAATAGCGATACTTACTTAAGGACCTTAAAGGGGCCTATCCGTTAGGCACTAAGCTTATAGCTGGCCTTACCTAGGAGCGAGTATCCGCGGCTAAGACGGACGTATACGCGGTCGCCGGGCTAGCACCGAATATTACGCCCTTTATTATCGTATAGGCGCTTTATATATATCTAAGCTATTATAATAATAAGTTTCGTGTCCTCCTAGAATATCTTATATATAAACTTAGGGTTAATATTACCGATTAGATTAAGCGGACTATTTATCTTAGTGCCGTATAGTATCTTATTTAGTATATACCTAAGTTTTATATTAAAGACGTTATTTAGAGTGAACTATAAATGTATAATCACCTTCGGCTATAGGGCGTTTAGGTTATTCACTAAGTATATACGTATCCTAATCTTAACTATTTAGTTCTTCCTCTAGGAAATACTATCGGTTTAGGGATACTAAGCTATTAAGAACTTTAGCTTAGTTCCGGCTACTTTCTATAGAGTTATCTAGAAGTCTAATAAGAACTTAGAGTTATAATGCAAGATAATAGCGCCGGTAATACCCTAGTTACCTATCTAGAGAGCTTAAAAGAGTATAGACGCCTCGTTCTTTACGGTATAGGTGCTATAGCCAGGGATAAGCAGGGAGGTCTTTAAGAACTTATCCGTGATAGTTAGGAGGGCGTCGAATAAAGGGAAGCCTTCGCGCTGCGAGGGTGTCCCTACGGAGGGCACTTCGAGTAGTCTGATAATAACGTCTATAGCGATACTATAGAAAGGGATCAGGGGAGTTAGGATAGGTTATATCTTACTAAGGGGAGCTTACCGATCTGTTTAATAGATATACTATATCTTATATCAAGCGATATATAAGTTAACCTCCTTATAGAGTTAGAGGATTACGAAGCGACTAACTAAATCGTATTATATCCTAATCTTTAAGCTCTAAGGGAATAGCTATCCCTTCTAGATAGCGCCTTATATCTACTTAGTAATAAGGAGGCTATATCAGTAATCTTCCGTTAAGCGAGGTCCGGGGATAATATAGAAACGACGGGTAAGGCTTAAGACGGTCTTATTAGGCGTATTAATACTACGCAGCTTTCCTATAGCGTACTTAAATAACTATAAAAGGCGATCTTTAGTATTACTAGTATTCTAAATACTATACTACCTATATATACACTATATCTCTTAATTTATAATTGGACTAATAAAGTCACTCTCGAAATACTGAATAATAGGAATAAAGCGGCTTCTCTTAATACGGTTAGTTTCCCTAAGCGGTTAAGGACAGTAAACTAACGTCCGGCTATTTAACTCTTAGTAAGGAGTAATATTAATCCAGGCTATAAGACGGCTATCCCCTTACCTACGCTTAAATATAGCACGTATTATATCCTGTAAACCGCCTTTCTCTGGCCACGTTTATTTCTTAGATTATAGTATATCCTAAAAGATAATTAAACTGCTAGGTAGATATCCCGCTGTCTTTGACTAAATATACTTACTATAAGAATCTATAGCAGGATCGTATTAACTATAGCGGTATTGACCTCGCTCTCTATAGTATTCTTAACTAACTTTTGGATAGCTTATATATCGTTTTAGGTTATTATCGAAAGACGGTAAATGGAGTAGCATTATTAGGAATGTTAAATAAACTGTATAGGAAACCTTACTTAGAGAATACCTATCGGCTATTATTAGTGTCGTTAAAAAGACGGGGACGTATACCCTTATCGATAATAACGCGAGTAGCGAGTATAATATTAGCGGTAAGAATAGGGCGGCTAGGAGCCGGCTCCTAGTAGTTAATAGCGGGGGTATAGATATTCTGAATATCTCTATTACCCTAATCACGGTAACGTATAGGCAGGGGAATTATCAACGGGTTAACCCCTTAAAAGTATAGTTCCGGTATAAGGCCAGAACCGCTAATTAGCACGTAGATGCGACGCTCGGACCTCGCGCTACCCTTATAGCGGATTAGTATAAACCTAGTAAATCCTGCACTTCTTTATAGACCTTTTCCTTTCCTTTCCGTAATTTTTAACTGATATAATTATTCGGCCTTAGTTAGTACGACTAACCTATAACCAGCCACTTATATAACTAGAATTTAGTAAACTCTACGCGCTATATTAGTATAGACTTAAATACGAACACGCTATTAGGCGGCGGCGGTCCTATAAACCCCGCTAAGGTAGCTAGGGGGACGGATAAAGAATTACTAAAGCTATTAATATAATACTCGGTCCCTTATAAGAATAGATACCTTAATAATAAGACCTACTCTAATAATTTACTAATAGTCTTATAAACGCCTAGGCTCTATAGTAACCTACTTCTAACCTGGCGCCTCCCTTAGAGGGAGCCCTTAGGAATATACCTACGGAGTCGGTAGCAGGCCCTCCTACACTAGTGACCTCGACTCCCCCCTAAAATAAAGTTCTATAGGAACTATATTAGGAACTATATCCGCTATATACTAAGCCTTTACTATACTCCGTAAAGTTTAGTAAAGGACGAATAAAGAAGGCTATCTAGTTATAGTAAATACGTAATATGCTCCTATTAAATAAACACTTATTCAATAACCCAGCCGAAATATAGTACTATATTAACTTATACCTAAAAGGGAGTGCCTGGTAAATAGTATTAGCCTTTTACGCTGTTAGGGGGCCAGGAGGTACCCGCGACCTAGAATCGTTCTTTACCTACCTAGACCGTATATATAAGGACTGGAATAAATAGCCTCGTTCGGCCTTCGCACTAAGAGAATAGCGCGAGAAATAAACCTTCGCGTAGTTCCTACTAAAATTCGAGAAATAGATCGCCTAAGCAGGTAATGGCAAGTAAGTATACTCGGCGAAAATCATTTTCCTTAAAGGAGCCCTCAGCCAGAAGCTATATAGCGCCTTAGTTACCACGGAGTTACCCTACGACTATCTAAGCTAGGTTACTAAGGTCTAGAGTATTATCTAACTTTAGCTTTAACCATTAATAGGCATATCGACCGGATAGTGTTAGTGCTTCTAGCCCGTTAATCTATTTATACACGACACGAGGTTTAGGAGCCTTATTCGCTATATTATTATTATTATTATAGGTGGCATTCTAGTAGCTACTGGCACCGTTATCCTTATCACCGATAGTAGCATTATTATTAGTATTAGTTATAGCGACATCACCGCCCGCGGTATTATCCTTATAGTGCTCCTTATTATAGCCTCTATTAGCCCCGCTTATCGTAATATTAATATTACCCTATACGCTGGATTATTTAATGCTAGTACTAGTATTATTATTACTTGCCCCGTAGGACTTTTTAATCGCCTTAGCGATCTTACGAGCTTTCTTTTTAGCTCACTTACAACCTGCCTTAGCGCCCTTACTCCTAATATTACTGATATTAGGTATAATAGCTTCCATAATATTAGTAACGGTCACGTATAAGGCACTATCACAGCACTTATATTATGAAAGGTTAATCTAATTATAGGAGTTATTATTATTATTATTGGAAGAAAGAACTATCTCTCTATTGGTTCTATCCATCAATTTCCACTACCCGGCTACTAGGAACGAATTCGAATCCGATAACCGACTCCGCAAAGTCGATAAGAGACTTTAAGCTATATATACAGCTTTATACTACTAGGAGGGAATTAACTTACATATATAGTTATCTAGCGATATAAAAAATTATAAAGATAGATAATAGCTAAAGAGAATGAGAAACAGAAAAAACAATAAAGTTAGGAGTTAAGGAAAAGTTCTTATAGATAGGTTAGGAGCTGCCTATGAGTGCCTAGTAGCCTAATCTCTCGTGGAAGTTAGCCTTATTTATATATTATAACTTCCCTTTTTAAAAGCACCTTCTATCTTTATATATTATGAGTTATGGTTATAGGCCTCTAATACGTAAAGGAGTATTATAAAGGTTATTTAAAGATTAGACGGTAAGTTAGGAGCTTATAGTGGAATCCTTTAGAACAGTTCTTAGTAGTAGTCTCTTTACTATATAGGACCTTTATATTTATAATATTAGCCGCTAGTTAGGTTCTCTTGGGATAATTCTTTTTATTAAGTAACTTTATTGTCCATAATTATGTTTATCTATATAGTGTTAAGAGGAATCTTTGTACTTATAAGCTTTATTCCCTTTTTTTTTATCTTATGCTTTTATCTTGTATTCCTTAATACTTACTTTAAGGAGTGGTGTTATTCTCTAGGTGGTATAAAAGGAGATTCCTAGATTTGGCGGAGTTCTTTATATAGAATAGTGGCCGGGCTAAGGGAGTTATTCTTTTTTATGACCTCTAGGCCTCTATTACTCCTAAGGGCAGGAGTCAAAGAAAGGGGGAGCAATCTATAAAAGGTATAAAAAGGTCTTATTAATTTATATTATCAGGTTCTAGGCTTCCTACTAGTGCTTAGTACGAGCTTATCGCGTAAGCTATAGAGGCCTCTGGTGAAGAGGTTCTAAAGGCTTAGTTGCTAACTACTAAGTGGCTTTATATTTAAAGAAGGCTTATCGTGTATTCAGAATACGAAAGCTAGCTTAGAGTATATAAAGGAGGTGGTAGCCTTTATAGTAAGGCTATCATATTTACGAAGGTCCCTTAGTTACTCTAAGAGGAGATTATATAACTAATTCCTTCCTGTTAGGTAGCACTCAGAGCTCTATAAGTAAGGACCTCTATGCCTATATCTTCTTAAAAGAACTTAATGAATAATCTTAGTATAGTACCCCCTCCCTTGGTCTATTAGTAGACCTCCTTGTTCGTCTTATAATAGCTTCCTTAACTCCTTACTTAAATCCTATGATAGATGCTTTATACGCCATAGGCTTATCCTATTCTTCTACGTGGACGATATAATGATCGGCTTTAAGGAAGACTTTAAGGAAGAGATAGAATAAGCCATCGCAAACCTCTAAGAGCACTATGCCCTATAAGGCGGGCAGCTACTATAATAGGTTCTTAGTAGTAAGGTTATTCGGGACCGTTACTTAAGGATGGTATCGTTATTATAGCGCGATTATATTATAAAGGTAGGATATCTAGTATTAACGGTATCTAGCTATAAGCTCATAAGCCCTATAAAGCCGGCAGAGCTACTACCGTACATAGCAAAATGCACTACCGTTAAGAGCTAGTAACGTAAGATAGGATCCGTTCTATACGCTATAGTAATATCACGTCCCGATATCGCGTTTATACTATCTTAACTCTATAGATTTAATATAAACCCGAGCCGTGAGTATTATAAAGTAGCCGACTATTTAATCCGATATCTGCTAGCCACATAAACCTATGCCCTGGAATTAGGTGGAGGCGACTCTATTAAGGTATTCACCGACGCGTCCTTTACAGATAAGTTAATTAATCGAAAGAGTAGTTAGGTATTTATAATACGCCTATTTAGAGGCGTAGTAGCCTGGCAAGCTAATAAGTAAGTAACAGTTATAACTTTAATAATAAAGGCTAAGCTACTCTTACTTATATAAGGTACGAAGGTAGGGATATTCACGAAGAGGTTATTAGAGGCGATAGGCGTGATATTCGACGATCCACGACTAAAGATACGATACGCTAATAGCTAAACGATACGCCTACTAATAGCGGAGATCGCTTAATTAAATACATGTTTACGGTATATAAATATATATAATAGTTAGTTATAAGAGGCGTAGCAGTGTAGAAGGATTTAAGTTAGCTATATTATAAGCGCTAATATAATTACTGATTGGCTAATAAAGGTACTGTGTAGAAAACAGTTTATAAGCTTTAGGGAATAGGTGGGAGTAATATATATACAGGGACGTCTCTGTATAAATAGGCTAGAGGAGATCTTACTAGAGTATTTAGAATAGCTAGAAGCGAAGTTTAATAAAAGCTATGTGGACGTTATGGAAGGGGATACATAGATAGAAGGAGCCTATAAATAACTTTAACTAAATAACTGCCGAATAGGTATTTAGTTAGGGGGGTATATTATATAGGCTGGCCTAAAGCAGGTTTAGAACGGGTTATTCCGGGCCCGAAAGTGGGATCAGATCTGCCGTAGGAATAAGGACAGGATTTTAGCACTATCATCAGAGATTTCCACAGAGTCTATTAAATAAACAGATCGATCGCTTATTTTTACACAATTAAGGTATATGCTGTTTGCAACACCACGAGCTTAGTAACCTCGTTAAAGAGGGCGACTTCTATTACACGTAGATACCACTAGTACCAGTCCTTAAAGGAGGTTAGTATAACCGAAGTTATCGTAACGGCATAGAAGAGCAGTTAATTAGATAGAGTAAGAGAAGGAGAAGGAGAAGGAATTAATAGAGGCGGTTAAAGGGGTTAGTAATAATAGGCAGGCGGACGGGCTAGTAGACGACTATCCGTAACAGAGCAGGGACTTAAAAAGAGGCTTAATTATAACGATTAAGAGCATTAAAAAGAGGACTTTAAAAGAGAGAGGCATAGAGCCTAGAACTATTAGATTGACCGGGATAGAGGTGTATCACTAGAGCATCGGGCTTATACAGCCCAAGCCCTGTTTAATTGTTCAAAGTGTACTTGCGGAGCTTGAAGAAACCAATAATATCACGACAATAAGCGGAGTAGGGTATAATTAGATACATTGAGAGCAGGCTTTTTCTATGTAAAATACAGGGGTTTAGATGTACCGAACCAGGGTAACGCAGTATCCTGTCAATCCACCTTGTAGCTCCTTAACAAGCTGAAATCGTTAAAGCAACGGCGTTAATATCTATAGCAACTGCCTCCTACACAGCGTACGTTGTATGAGTATATTGTATGGCTGTTTTAAAGCGTAAGGCCAGCGTTATGGATAGTTACGTTGTATGTTATATTCGTACGTTAGTATATGTATTCGTATAATCTTTTTTATATGTTTTTGATTGGATTATATAAGGGCTGGGTGACTGGGTGGCTGTTAGGGCATATACGTTTCCCGAACCTTTAAAACCTTCCTAAATAGGAAGGTTTTAAATATACCCTATTATATAATTAAAGAGGTGTTATAGTGTACCTATCAGGATACTAATATCGTATAAAGTATAACTTATATTTATTACCGACTATAAAAGAGTACTAGTCTACGATATCGAAATATAGGCAAAAAAGGGGGAAAAGCACTATAATATATCCAATAGAAGTACCGGCGTATTCGGAGCAGTGTGTGTTACAAACAGCGTACAACTCAATTACGTTAAAATAATCGATCGATCTATTAATTCAATTTTTACTCTATAGAAAACTCTGATCCGAGTGCTAAGATCCTGCCCTTATTCCTGCGGCAGATCCACTCCCACTTTTCGGGCCCGGAATAACCCGTTCCGAACCTGCCTTAGGCCAGCCTGTGCGACAGTGTGACGTGGCTCTTCGAATATAACCCATCGGGCTTATCGGGCTTTTCGGGGTCCTACGATATTAGCTTCCTGGCAATAACTAACCCGTACTGTGGCGCAAGCCACACCGTTAGGTGGCGTTAAGCCACAACGGCTTTGGCGTGGTGTGGCTGGAATATATACACGATATAGATTAGTTTATAGGCTTCGGCCACAGAGAGTAGCTTGACTGAATTATTATTATCACCGTTCTATATAAACTGCCCACAGATTAGTAGTAACTGCTCGTTTTTCGACGATTCGACCGTCGGACTAAGGGAAAACGCACCATCGATTATAAATTCCTAAAAAACCATTCGATAACGGACACGAGACCCAAAAGCCTACCGCGTTAAATAAATAACAGATATAGCCGAATAATATACTCTAGGCTAGATAACTACTACGATACCACGTAGCCTAAGCTAAGTTCCATAACGAAATATACCCGGTTAACGTAATTATTCTATAACAGGTATTAGAATTAAAGAACGCGAACGAATTAACACCGATCGATCGGGAAGACCTATACCCCTTAGACTAGCTCTAGCGGGTCGCCCCTCTACGCAAGGTAATTACTATATTTCGTGACAGGGTAGTAAAATTCTACGACGTATACGACCACGAGGCCTAATCAGATTTTATAAACGACCTAATAGCCCTATATAGGGTAATAGCCCCGAATAAAATAAACGATATAATCGAGTTAGAGGAAAGTATTATCTATAGTCTGGAATCGATCCACCTTTCTACCCCTCGTAACTAGTTCGGGAAACGTAAGCTACCACCCTTACCTCCGATAAGTAACGTTCGTAGTATATTATCGATATTAGTAGGATAATCCACGTTATATCCACTATTACCACCTATTCCCCTAATTAACTTAGACTATTCCTGCACCTTACTCTATATAAATTTACCCCCCCTACCTAATTTACCCGAAATCGAATAAGCCAGAGCTATAGCTAATCGGGACGAAATATATAACTTCACGGAGAGTGATATAAACGTATATTTAGCGAGGCTAATTAATAAAGCAGTTTAATACACACTTATACCTATATACTAGGCGGTATAGTAGCTTTGGGAAAGAATATAATAGAATAAGAGCACCTACGCGAGGGAACCCACGACGCTATTATTAAGTAACTAGCTAGCGCTAACTTAACACCACACGTAATAATATTAGGTCGGATTTAACACGTAGGATAACAGAGCGGTTAACCGAAACTACCTATTTTACCCCCTACTCCGGCTAGTGGATATCGGTATATTTAACCTAGACGCGAGGGATCTATAATAACTAGGTATTATTAACGACGGTAAATCGATAATATACACGGACGTTTACGTATTCACGGATCGACTTAAGGATTTAGCGAAGACATAAGAGGACTAAGTTCGATAAGTATAGACACTCTGTCTATAGGGCCGGGCTGTGGCTTAGTATACGCGACGTCTTACCGAGGCCGATTAAGATTTATTAAGAGCCGGATTAATTAATAATATTTACGCTACGCTTATCGAAAAGTTTAAGGTGCTAATAGATATAGCTATAGGAAGATAGCGCGATAGTAGATTTAGGCTTAAGGATATCGTAGAAGGAAAATCCATCGATTTATACGTATAAAATATATTATAAGAGGCCTAAGCAGTATGTATAGTAGAATAGGATAGGCTGGTATTTATCTACTTGATATTTGACCCTTAGATTAAGGCGATTATTAATAAACCCCGGACTAACACGATACTTAACGAATAGTTCTAATATATTAAGGATAAGGAAGCAGCACTATAAGCGCTAGCAGAATATACTTACTAACGGTTTAGGAACCCCTAAATATAAGGCGGACCCTAGTATAATATACCCTAACGTGACCGGATACTTAACACCATAAATAATTACCCCTAGAACTACGATACACGCGGAGCCCTCGGCGTAGGCCGCGGCTAATAATACGGATACAGGAACCAGGGTTAGATACAGCCAACACATTAATAGCAGCGTAGATTATTTAATCACACACTAAGCCGTGGCGGATTTAACTCGAGGTTTGGACGTAATACCACGGATAAGAATAATAGGCTATCCTAACCATAGCGACTAAACTAGACTTAACCTAACCCGAATACCGGCAGTAATCGTCTATAGCAGCATAGCAGCACTTAACCAGGCCCTAGTAATAATCGGACACTATATAATAATAATCGACCTCTAATATAGCCTAATTAATAACCTAAGACCGTATAAGTATACTATAACGAGCTAGAATAAGAGACGGAGGAGATATTCGAATACCCTAGCGAGATAACGGAGCTAGAATACACGAGTAACGAAGACCCGATATAAATAGTAGAATTTAAGGGTGAGTACCTGGATTAGGTAAACGACTAATGGCTTGAACCCGAAGAGCAGAATAGTAATATAGAGACGTTTAACTACCACGTCGTAATAGCGATAGCCCTAAAATCCTCCGTAATCTCTATCTAGCGTATATACTATTAGCATTATTAGAAATTCCCGAGTAAAAATAAATTATATTAATATATACGTAAATAATATTCGAGATACCGGATAGCACTCTATACGATACAGGAGGAAGATAAGGTAACGGCCTTTTACTCGATATAAGCCGAATATATAGAGTTAATAAAACCTGGACCACCGATAGTTAATACGCCGGAAATTCGTTAATCGACTATAGATATAAACCTAGATATAGGTATAGGTTATAGGTTCCGATCGTACTCGGACTTAAAATTTAATATCCTGCCCGATATAAACTCGGACGAAGAGATCGATATATATACAGATACCGGATACTCGGCTATACTGATTAACCGTAACTTTTCACGTAAATACTACCCTAATATAATAATTAGGCTTAGAGCGACCCCACTAACTATCCGAGGAATCGGAGATAATATGCACACGACAAAGGAATACGTGCTGCTACCCTTCTAGTTTAGGGGAATATACTAAGGACGGCCAGCTATAGCTAAATTCACCCGTAAGGTATTAGTGGTTAATAATCTAAGAGCTAACTTATTATTAGGCATAGATTATATATTACCCGAGAAATTCGATATCGCTAATAGCACGAATATAGCTTATATCCATAGCTACTAAGTATAAATCTCAATAATATACTAAGCGAGAACTTAATAGCGACGTATTAGGGCAGTAGCGTATACACAGGTCGTTCTCCCCCCACGGTCGACGGGCGTGGCACGGATAATCCACTCGGCGCCTAAAGACCAGGATTTTATCTTCGAACCAGCTAAGCTCCTAGTAATAACGTACGCACTTCTATGTAACGCAAACCTAACGATAATACCGCTATATAACGACTCGTAGATAGAGAAGGTTTTACCCCCTGGAATATGCCTGGGATATATAGTATTAATCGAGCTAAGCTGTATAGTATAGTTAACGGACGTATAGATAACTAAACCGATACTTGAGACTAGAGATATATAACTAACTAAATAAAACACCGAAACACTAAAACACCCCCGATAACCACTAGCGGAATATAGATATATAATACGAAACACGACCAGGATCTAGGATAATACTATTATATATCCTACCGGAGTATATATCTATAACTATAAGGGTATAGAATAGCTAGAGGACTTAATTAACTACTACGAGGATATATTTAGAGATAAAGGATTCGTATACGTACCGGAAGACCTATATATAAGAATTGTGTTACGCCTAGACTGGCATAAATATATTCTAAAAAGATACCGAATTTATCTAATAAACGCGGAGGACCGAACTATGATTAAGGAGACCGTCGAGAAGCTGGAAGCGGATGGAAAAGCGTATAGAACGATGCACGGAGTACTATTTTTATAGCTAGTCTTTGTTATATACTATATTAAGAACGGTAAATATAAGGGACGTATAGTGGTGGATATACGACTATTTAATAACGTAAATATACCCGACGTATATCCGATACGGATATAAGATAAGATTTTATAATATATAGCAGGGAAGAAATAGATTATAGTGCTTAACGCTATTAGCTTCTACTACTAATAGTAAATCTATCCGGACTACCGGTAGGTATTTATAATCTCTACTCTAGAAGGATAGTTTATATTTAAATATCCCTTTATAGGATTTAAGAACTTAAACGTATACGTATAACGGATAATAGATAATTTACTACACGGCACGGGAGTAACGATACACTACGATAATATCGTAGTAAGTAGTATAGGATTCGACGAACACCTATAACACCTAGATAAGATATTTAGGCTATTCCGGCAATATAATATCTTAATCGGACCCGATAAATTATTTATAGTAATACTATTAGCTATGGTATTGGGAAAAATAGTAGATATATAGAGTCTATCGATACCCGATAAGAAAATCAAAGCGATTAGAAACATCGACTTCCCTAAGACACTAAAGCACCTAGAACACTAGATCGGTTTAGCGACCTTACTTAGACACCACGTCCCGCGCTTCGTAATACGAATAGAACTATTAGAGGCACGTAAAGCTAACCTTCTTAAACAATATCACAGAATTAAAACAACCCAGGACGATACTAACGATAAATAACAGAAACCTTTCGTAAAGCGAAACTCAAAGCTAGCTCGCATAGCTTAGGCATAATCGATTAACATACTAATACCAACGGGGCGGGAAATCTAAGTATCTAACAATATAAAGTAAGTGCTATATAATAATATCGCCTTAGCTATATTTAACCTATATAACTAACTATTTATTAACTTCGACGTATCCGTAAAGGGAATCGGGGTATAGGTATTTCACGTTAATAAGAAGATATTATAGAAGATTATATAGAATTATAAGGTAATATACCTACCCTATATAGCGATACTCCTTATCGTATTCCTGTCAAGGACACTACGACTAACAGAGAAGCGATACTAGGTAATAGAGTTAGAAATAGCAGGGTTCATATAGATATTAAGTAAAACGGTGCATTAGATTAATAATACTCGATAAACCCTTATAATTATTTTTACTAATTACCAGGTAATTGTTACACTATCGCGCTAACTGGATATCGTAAATACGACGTCACGTATAGGAATAAATAAGAAAATCATAAGAGCTATAGAATATATATTATAATTCGAAGTACGTATAATATATAAGCCGGGAAAGGACTATATCATACTAAACGCACTTAGCCGGTTACCGGCACGACACGATCCCGATATATAAATAAAAGGGGAACTGGATTAACTCCCTCACGAATAACACGAAACAGCGGTATATAATAGCTTTATACTCCTATCAGGATAACTACGACCCACGGAACTAGTAATATAACCCGATATCCGCGTATAAACGGAACTACTAGTATAGACCCCGTAACCTATAATCACGCTAATAAAAATATTACCCGAATTTAAATAACGTATCTTAATCAGATATAATAAGTACCTATTCTAAAAAGGAATACTAACTATACTTCGGAAGAACTAAGAACTAGGCATTAATTAGGTAAGGCTACTATTTAAGATACGCAGCGATAGATTCGTATAGCGTATCTTAGAGAGCCTCCCGCGTATATATATTCCTAGAATATATTAGCGAGATATATTCGATTTAATATATAACAATAACTATCTAGGTTATATAAAGCTAAGTTAATTCCTTAACTAATTCTTTATTTATAGGGGATATAAAGAATTCCGCCGCTACCTAGATAGCTGCCCCCTATATAAGTTATACCAGAAACCGCACTATAAGCCGTACGGCAGCCTCTAACCTATTATACCACCACTATACCCGTATTATATAATCTCTATTAATTTTATCATAGGCCTCCTACGCACAGAGAACGGGAACGATATAATTCTAATAACGGTGTGTAAATTTTTAAAGGAACTGCTAACTATCCCCGGACAGAAGACCGATATAGCAGAGGAATACGTAGACAGGCTCCTAGATAAATTATTAAAAGCGAACTAGGGTATCCCGAAGATTATCCTTAGCGACCGCGACCCGAAGTTCCTAGCCCGATTATAGAAACGATTTTAATAACGCTTAGGAACCGAGCTGCTATACGCCACGGTATACTATCCCTAGATAGACGGCTAAACTAAAAGAGTTATTTATATTATAGAGTCAGTACTACGATTCTATATCCACGCCCTAGATAAGCCCGAATAGTAGGAAAAAGCGTTACCCCGGCTTTAATTCGAGTATAATATAATAAGATCGGCTTCTACTAAATATAGCCCTATTAAGATCATAAAAGGATTTACCCCGAATAATATTACTATAACTATTATAGGATACCCGGACACACTACTAATAGCCAGAATTAAAGCAGTAAACGCTATTACCGAGGCCGCGGTATTAATAAAACGGTATTACGATCAACGATATAAACCTAAATTCCTTAAAGTCGGCACGAAGGTATACTTACGATTATATAAGGGATACTCTATTCTAAGCTCTTACACTATAATAACTAAACTAGGATAATAATTCGCGGGCCTATTTATGATTATAAAACGGATCGGCCGACTCGCCTACCGACTTAACCTCCTATATAACTAAAGAATATATAACGTGATCTCTATTAATCACTTAAAGCCAGCATAATTCGACCTATATAGTCGCGTACTACCCCTAATCCAACCTCTAATATCCGAGGAGGTGCTAATCAACGAAATAATAGCAATAAATAACGCAAGGACGGACAGAACTACCTAGTATAATTCTAAAACCTAGGAGCAGAGTATAACTAATAGATATCACGCGTAACGATCTAATAATAACCTAATATAATAGAACTTCTCGGCGTCGATACGCAGATCTAACTTTGACCTAAATCCACGTTATAACTTAAAGACCGCAATATATAATATAACCGGGTAGGAAGGCACCTACTATAAATAACCACTTACCCCTAATAAACTAACGAATATAACTTACCTCGCTTATAATAATCTAAGAACCGACTAACTTATCACTATCTTAACCCCTCCTTCTACTCTATAACTTACCCTTTCTTCTACCTTTTAACTCACTTTATCTATTACCTATAATAAATATAGACCGATAACACGAATATACTTAAGATTAATAACCAACGATACCACACTAGGAACCGAATAAACGACACGAATATAAACACTAAAGCGGATAATAACGATAATACCCTTAACACACTAAGCGGTTAAGCATAAGACACTTACCGTAATATACAGGAACAGGTTAAGGCCTACCGCCGATAACTCAGAGTTATATAAGGAGACGAACGGGATTAGCGAAATAAAGGATATAGAGTAGCCTAAGACCGCCTAAAGTAGGTATATAAACTAGCTAAAACCAGCGGTATCTAGTAGGCAGACTCCTTCCCGAGAATTAATTTTACACGACTTACCCTAACCCGAGTAATTAATAATAACTATTCGGTGTCTAATATACCAGGAATCACTCGGATCTTATATATACTTAAAAGCAATATTAATAGACTAACCGAAGGCGACCTTATATAGGCAGTGATTAATACTATACCGAGAGTATTAAAAATCCCGAACCGACTAAAAGAAAACGTGGAATATATACGAGTACTAGGAGAGGTGGCTATACTATTTACACGATAGCTATAGAATAATTAACTACTATACCCGCGAGCTATAGGCGGTATATAATTATAGATAACGGATAACCGAACTATATATATACTAGCTAAGAATTTAATAACTACAGCCGGAACCTAAGTCGAACCGGAGATATAGGAGAACCTAATAACTAACTACCTTCGCCTACTAGATACTAACGAATATCGGGTAAAGGAACGATATAACGAAATTATTTTTATAGTGGAATAGGCGGGTAAATAGATAATCCAGGAAATTTAACACCGCCACGAATAAACTATTATACACACGAATAATAAGTATAGGGAAATAATAAGCTAGATAGAATAAGGCGCGGAGGATATTATAGGAAGAACCCGAGACTAATTTATATAAATCAGATAACACATTAAGGATAAATAAACCAAGGCACTTAATAGGATCAAAGACTTTATATAAACGCTTATATAAAAGATTAATAAAGTCGAAAACCAGATAGAATAAGAATAGGTAATAAACTAAGCTAATCACCACGAGGTTATGCTTAGACTCGAATAGCTAGACTAGACTATACACTAACTCCACGAGAAAGAATATAATAATAAATACACGATCTAATAATTAATTAAACAGGAGGATAAAGGACTATAGGAGGATAATAATAATAAAGAACCATAGGGAGATAACGATAAAGGACTATAGGGAGATTAAGAGAAACCAGGTAACGAGGACGTTATAGTCTAGCGACGGCGGGGCACCTATAGCGTAAGCCACACCGTTAGGTGGCGTCAAGCCATAACGGCTTTGGCGTGGTGTGGCTGGAATATATACACGATATAGATTAGTTTGCAGGCTTCGGCCATAGAGATTAGCTTGACTGAATCATTATCATCACCGTTCCACACAAACTGCCCATACGTACGGACTCCCGGCAAGCCAGGTATTATAACGTTATCGTGAGTCACGGGAATGTCCGGTATCAGTCTTCACAAGATCACCAACGCCGCTGCAGGAGACACCTTGGAACTTTTATCATATCTTCGTAAAGACATACTGTGTTCCTCGTCGCTATTTCCCATCCACGGCCCTTACACGTCAACACAGCCGAAGTAAAACGCCCCACCAAACGTCTCTTTTTTGTCGGCCTTTTTTTTCTCCACGTTTTGGCGTAAACGGCTGTAATCCAATGGGCGGGAACGGCCAAGACTGGTGGCGGGTCTGGCTGTCATCCAGCAGGCATTGTGACCATGCTGGGGACGATGGTCAAGATTTCGACGCAAGGCTGACTGAACGACGACCTTTGCTGCCTCAACTAGGCACAGGCGCCGAAACGAACCCTACGTTCAGTCGCACGGCCAATCTTTACAGTCACCTACCCGTCTACACGAATATCCACAGGATTCGGAGAGACGTAATGTCGGTGGTGGAAGACTATCTGAGCTTCGAGCAACTTCGTGATGTGAGATTGAACGTTGCAGTTGTCCGGCCGCTCGTTGACAGGCTGTACGATCCCAGCGACATCTCTATCGTTTATTGTTTACTCGTCAACCGCGCCCAGTTTCTTCACGAGCAATCCCATCTGAACAACCGTCAGAATGTCAACTTTGGTCGTGCGACTTTGTGTGAGTTTGTGGCGACTCGCATCCTGAGACGGTTCAGCGAAGACAGCAATGGGCCGGAGGGTCTCTTGCTCCTAGCAAACGTTCTCGTTGCCGGCTTTGTGCCTTTTCAGAACGCTCCCGACCAAATCCGGGAAGAGGCTCTGGCCACCGCCGATTGGACTTACCATAGGACTCTGCCGTCTCTGGAAATCGCGATTCTCACCGAAAGCAAGCAGTTCCTGAGCGGGCCTCCATGCCAAAGAGTGTAAGTGTCACAGACAATGGGCCAGCCCCATGGACTACTAGCGTGCGTCAGTTTGTCACGCAGGCTGCCGTTAAAAACAACAACACCATCCTGTGCGTCCATAGTGGTGTATGTTTTTCTGCTTTAAAATCAAACCGTCTTCCAACCTAGCCCAGCCCCCCGCCTCCCTTTCCCAACAACGCAACAACAACCAAAAAAAAGCATGAAAAAAGGACTTGGGTGTTAATCTGCCAACAGGATCGACGCCATATACGAGGGAAAGATCACGTACACTCCCTCTAGCTATATCAACATCATTCCTGACCACTACAAGCACCAGCCCATCTCCATCTATGACCCGCGCAAGGGGCCTATGCTCAATCAGTACCGTCTTATGGTACCGAGGACCAGGAACATTCTTGACGTCATGGGCTTCGTGATTCTTCTCTTGCTGTACGTGGCCGTCATGGCCAAGCGCGATCCCGCTGGATCTGGGCCGCTTGAGGCTTGCTTCGCCGTATACACCTTTGGGTGGTCCCTCGACCAGTTTGCCACGATTATGGCTCACGGATGGTATGCTTTTCGTTGGATCTCGCATGCGATCCTTTACGCTTGTTGGTCCCACGCTTTTCTCAAAGGTCTAAAGGTGCAGATGACGAAAAATGAAACTATGGCTTACCAGCTGTTTAGGCGTGTCTACTCGCGGAACCTCTGGTCGTTCCTGGATATCTGCTTCGTTGGAATTTACTTGGGATATGCTGCCTTGCGGGTCCATGGCGCTCGGGTGGGTGACATGGCATTCAAGCAACAGGCTCTTGATATTCTCGCCATGGGAGCGCCAGTTCTTGTCCCGCGACTGGCCTTTAATCTGCTCTCTGATAACCTCGTCTTCCTTTCGCTACGGTCCATGATGCCCAATTTTTTCCTCCTCACCCTGTTGTCCGTGTGGTGCTTTGCTGGCTTCCTCCTATCTCTGCTGTGGCTAGGAGAAGGAGGCCACTCGCCCGTGTAAGAGATAGTGGCCCGTACCCCGACTCCATGTCCAGTGCTCCGCCTGCTGACCCTGGTTAATGTAGTGATATCGGAAAATGGATGCTGTGGATATGGTTTGGCTTGGATGGAACGGGCATTGGGAACTCGGTACGTTGAACCATATCTCCGTGAATTTTTCGTTTCCCCGGCTTCCTGTCCTCTTCGTATCCCCCGCGAGGGCCTTTTCTTTCCTCC
>NW_027263540.1:48866-174171 GCF_042370955.1 Sodiomyces alcalophilus JCM 7366 | reverse complement strand
TTTTTTTTTTTCCCCCCCCCCCCCCCCCCCCCCCCCCCCCCCTTTCTTTTCCCTTTCTTTGTCTTTGAAAAAGAGACCTGTCGCTCACGCAATACCCTTGGCTCAGGCTCGGTTTCATTGGCTACTAGGCCCTGTTCTCATGGTTGCATTCGCCTTCCTGGGAAACACCCTCTTCTTGACCATCCTTGTGTCCATGCTCTCCAACACCTTCGGCAAAATTGCATCGAATGCCGCAGCTGAAGTACAGTTTCGTCGCGCGGTTTTGACGCTTGAGGGCGTCAAAAGCGACGCCGTGTTTTCGTATCAACCACCGTTCAATATTCTGGCCGTCTTTCTTTTGGTGCCCCTCAAGTTCATTGTCAGCCCCCGGTGGTTCCACAAAATCAACGTGGCCACCGTGCGACTAGTCAACTTGCCGCTGTTGCTTGTCATCGCCATGACAGAACGACGTGTGCTCTGGCCGACCGAGTCGCCGCAGAAACCGGCCTCGCCGGGAGGGATACTGACGCAGATCAGGCAGTGGTTCTGGGTCAACTGGAGGATCACCACGCACCGGGATATACGGGCGGTATTTGATCTGCCGCCACCCCAATCGGTCGGCCAAGACGTTGCAGCAGACGACGATGTGACAGATCTCATTCAGCGCCAGTTCGCAGCGCAAAGAATCACCGATGTCTCGGCCTCGGCAGAGTCTTCGGCCAAGACACCGACCAGAAGAGACTCGATGTTTCCTCGCGTCAACCATGGGTTTGAGGGGTCGTTTACCAAAACCGATGACCTTCATGGCATTCATGAGAAGATGGAGGTTGTAGAGGCATCGTTAGCGAGGGTGGAATCCATGCTGGCTCGACTATGGGGCAAAGAAACGGACAAAGACTGAGGCCCGTCGAAGTACGGGGGAGGGGCCGCACCACGGCTAGGACGTATGCGCGATCCCACGTTGATTAGGTAATGACTCCCTAGTGTGATACATGGACGTGTACCTCGCTTACAGGAAAACAGGAGTGATTATAGTCAGCCTCTGCCGCCAGTGACTATGTAACGAGCTAAAGGTCGCCCTTCGGGCGCGACCCCCCTTTTAAGCTGGCTCCGAGGAACCAGTTTGCAGGTTATCTCAGTGGGCTTAGACCTCCCTGGGGTGGCTGGGAGTGGCGCACACTATGTGATTAGACGACACAATACAAAGGTTCGAGTTATTCCGACTATACCTGTCAGGCATTTGTGCCCAAATGCCCCGTAAGCCTGTTGGGTACATTCGCAGAGCCACGTCACACACTGCTCCGAATACGGCGGTACTTCTATTGGATGTATCATAGTGCTTTTTCCCCTCTTTTGGGTATATATTTAAGAGACTGGATATTCCGACTATACCACTTGGATATTCCGACTATACCACTTGGATATTCCGACTATACCACTTGGATATTCCGACTATACCACTTGGATATTCCGACTATACCACTTGGATATTCCGACTATACCACTTGGATATTCCGACTATAGTTCTGGTGGGACCCACTTTTCCAGCTAATTAACGTTTACTTCGTAGACCATAGATAAAGTACGATTACTAATTCAACCCATTAAGCTATTAAGATCATCGTTAATTAACTTTAATTAATAACGCCACTACGTAATAATAATAATAATAATAATAATAATAATAATAATAATAATAATAATAATAATAATAATAATAATAATAATAATAATAATAATAATAATAATAATAATAATAATAATAATAATAATAATAATAATAATAATAATAATAATAATAATAATAATAATAATAATAATAATAATAATAATAATAATAATAATAATAATAATAATAATAAGGCGATATCCGTGAGCGTAGGAGTGGAAGAGGCAGTGGAAGAGGCCGTGGAACTGTTATTACTAGAGGAGGTCGCGGAGCTATTTCTTCTACGATCGGCTTTAATCAAACACATAAACTTATCCGTTAATTATAGCAGCAGCAACAATAATAACAATAATAACTACTGCCTTTAATTAATCTAAGCGATTAAATTAATCTAAAGCGTTAAAAGGCGTTAAAAGGCGTTAAAAGGCGTTAGAGTGATTTACGACTATACTTTGTAGCTATGTGTCTATTATTCCGAAATAGGGAAAAGGTGGGTCTATATCAGAACTATAGTCGGAATATCTAAATAGTATAGTCGGAATATCCTATCTTATATTCAATAGGGACTGACTAGAAGGCCTAGACAGTTTGATATTTAGCCTATAATCGTGGCATGGAAGTGTGGCCATAACAAATTCATTAGCCTCCCTAAGTACCGTACCTATTTTCTATATACATCATCCAGCTTTATTACCCATCACTTAGGCGTGTACTACCTCTATACGTGTAATTCATTTAATCCATCTGCCTTATATTTATTATATTAACGGTCGTTACTAACGTATTAATTCTGCCCTTAAACTTAGCTAAAAAAGCTCAGAGTTATAATCCTACAAGTACTGCTTAAGATATACCTATATATATATACGTTTATATATACGCAGGAGGTGTGGTACTTAGGGAGCTTGGCGGCTTTGTTATACCACACGAAAAAGCCACGATTATGGGCCGAATATCAATTCGTCTAGGCCTTCTAGTCAGTCCCATTTAATATCGTAGACTAGTACTCTTTCATAGTCTACAATAAACACAAGTCACACTTCGTATAATATTAGTGTCCTAATAATTATAAGCCCGGCGCTCTAGTAATAGGCCTCTATTCCGGTCGATCCCACAGTTTTAGGCTCTATGCCTCTCTCTTTTCAAAGCCCTCTTTTTAAAGCTCTTAATTAACTAGAGCCTCCCTTTTTAAGACCCTGCTCTGTTACGGATAGAGTCGTCCACTAGCCCGTCCGCCTACCTATTATCACTAGCCCCTTTAACCGCCTCTATTAATTTAACTCCTCCTTCTCTCTTTCCTTCTCCTTCTTCCACTCTATCTAATTAACTACCCGTCCACGCCGTCACGATAACCTTAGTTATACTAACCTCCTCTAATAACTAGCATTAATAGTATCTACGTATAATAGAAGTCGCCCTCTCTAATAAGGTCACGAAGCTCGTGGATCCTAATCTTAACGATACGAAACGCCCGTAACGCCTTTAAAAGGTTAGCCCTCTTACTAAAAGCAAAGATAGTAATTAGGACCAACGATATAAGCTATGGCTCTATGCCTATAACGAATATTATAGAGGGGTGGATCGGAGACCCAGTGCTATATCGTTAGGATATCACGTGACGTTATAAGACGCGCGCATCGTTTTTTCTATTTATCTTATATATTATATATACGTGGCGACGCTACCTAGACATAGAGGCTAATTATTATCCTATATAATTATTATCCTTTTAACCCTAAGTTTTGCCACGTTTATTATATTCACCTTGTTTAAGCTATGTTACCCTGATCAGAGCAGCGCGCACCTCCAGGAACCTCTTTTAAAGGCCTCCTTATTATATATATTATTTTAGTTATATACACTTTATAGTCTTAAGCACTCCTGTTATCAAAGACTTATCCGAGATTATACTACCTAAGCCGTTCTATATAGTAACGGCTTTGCCTTTCTTTAATTAGTGCTTAAAGGCGGATCTTTTCGGTGCCTAGGGAGTTCTGATTATCTAATCAGGGTAACTAAAAGTACTTAAGGGGAGTTCCGGCCTACCTAAACAAACTATACGTTAATTACGGAAATAGAAAAGGAAGTATACGGCTAAGGGGCCGAGATTAAAATAAAGCATTAATACTTAAAGATAGTATTAATATTACGATAATAGCCTAGGAAACCTGCCCCCTATATAGCCTTAATAAAACCCAATAACTAGAAAACAGGGACGGATCCTCCCTACTAAAAACAAGATAAGAGCCAGAGACGGAGAGATAGGCCCTTACCGCCGATAAGGTAGAGGTAGGCAGAAAAGCGAAAAACCGTTAAGAAAAAGGTATGATAAGTGGAATAAAGAATGGATTAACTATAGGATAGATTCCGGATATAGCATAGATATAGAGATAGAGGGCGCGCTCCTTTACCGGAATAGGAAAAGTTACGGATATAGACTATTAGGGGCCGTAGAGCCTAGATATAAAAAATAGTTTATTATAACCCTTTAAATAGGAAATAATAAAGGCGTAGGGTTAACCTTACTATAATTAGGGTAATAAAGGCCTATACGAATAGCGGTAAGTCCGTAGCCCTAAGAAGTTTAAGAAAATCTAGTTATATAAGGCCCTAATAGTTAGAAGAACCTATTAAGGAGCCCTAAGATACCGCGCCCTTATAGACCCGGCGGTTAGGTAAACCTACTAGTAGATCCCGGATACGACTTAAACTAATCTCCTATAACGGCTAGCGATACCTTATCCTATTCCTTATAGGTATCTCCGCTAGTCTAACTATAATAGGTTCCCTCCTAAGCCTTAGCGGAGAATACTTATATTATATCCTTTAAGGCCCCTAAAAAGAGGGCTCCTCCTACCCCTTATCGCTAAATAGAATTATTCTTAGACTTATAGACTTAATACACGACTATTTCTTATTTCTTAAGCCTTTCTTTTTTAAAGACCCAAATTCCCCTAATCTACCTAAACCTATTACTATAATAGATTAACCCCCCGCCTTTTAATAATATAACGGCTTTATAATAGACCGATTATCGCGACCCTCCCCTCACGGTTATAGTCTATAGCGAGTCGGAGCCTAATAATAATAGTATATACGCGGCTATTCTAACCCTAGCGATTATAGTTATGCCTAATTAGGGTAATAGCGCCCCTACGGCTAACCCTATTCTCGTGGCCGCCTCGCTTAGGTAAAGGGATATAAACCCCGGTATCGGCCCGTTAATAACCGTCTCTTATAGTTAGGGCGTCCCGGTATCCGGCTATAGAGTCGTATCGGCTTCCCCTTCGCCTAGTTAGGGTAACCCGAACCCTAGCGGCGGGCTAATACCCCCTATTCCCCCCGTTTCCCCCGGATAAAGCGCTCCTTAGCAGGCCCACGCTCCTAGTATAGAGGTCGCGCCTCCTAATAACGTCCTAAAGAACTTTAAGGCGAGCCTTACCTTAAAGACGCTCGCGGCTATCTATTAGTATATTAGCCTATACGACGATAAGAAGACTCGAGCTACTATTATATCTCGCGCGCCCCTAAACCCTTTCGCCGCGGGAGCCCCCCGCTTTAGTAGAAGGGCCCTATCTAACTTCCTTAGGGACTATAAAGACTATACTAAGCTTAACCGCCTTAGCGAGGCTAATAAGATCTCCTACGTTAGCCTATTCACGGAGCTTAGTATCCGTCCTGCGGTTAATAAGATAATCCGATTAGTTAAAGTATCCGGCGGCCGATAAAAGCACTTAAAGTAGCGGCTTATTAACGAATACTCTTACCTAAATCCCGACTAGCAGCTCGACCTATCCGACTAAGTGCGCTAGCTACGGCTTACTTATAAGTATAAGAAAATTAAGATAGTCTAGTAAGTTAAGTAGCTATTAATAAGCGTCACGGTTTAGAAGTCGAGAGTAGATAAGGTCGGCGGCACCTTTATCGAAGACTATAAGCTTTACGATATCTTTCTTACTATCTTATATAAAGATATTAATATATAGCTCGCTAACCGGATAAAATATAAGTTTATTAATCTAAAGGACCGACTACGTAGGTATTATAACCTATCGGATATATTAAAAGAGTAGGCAGAAAACGTCTAGGTAGCTAACGGGTAGCCTATTAATAAAGTAGCGAGTCTTATAGATATTCCTACTCCTGCCCTAACCGCTAAACCGATACTAGCTATTACGCCTTAGCCTAATTAGGCTAACCCGATAATATATACGCCGACTATTTTATATAGGCCTACTATAATATCTAAACCGGCCGTATAGATAAGGAGCGATATAGATAAATTAACGGAGCTTTTAGAGAAGTGCGCTATCTTTATAGTCTATAACGGTACGGGCGTTATTAGGAACGCGGTCCCCTAAGTTATAGCCCTCTCGCGCCGAGTAAAAGACGATAAGGTTAACGCGATCCTGGCTACTAACCCCTACCCAAAGACCCCGTTCTACGCCGCCCTAAAGCAGTCTACTTTAGAAAGACAGGACGCTACTCCGGCAGCTTATTATATTACCCCTAATTAGACTAACGTCGGTATATATAAGGATAATATATAGTACGGGTAAGGGCTACCACGGTATAAGAATAGGAATTCTTACCCCCGTTCCGGCGGCCTATTATAATACTACCCTATTAATAACTAACCCCTCCGTTACTTTTATTATAGATAGGAGCGTTACCGCTACGAGTAGTGCGCGGTACTATAGCTAGATAAGACCTAGCACCTAGTTAGGTTCCGCTACCCCGACTACCTCGCCTTAGACTAGAATAATAAGTAGTAGCCCTGCCCTAAGGATATATACCTTAAGCAGTAAGACTAGCCGTACCGGCGGTCCGTCCTCTACTAGCTTAGCACGCGCCTTTAAGGGAAGTATAAAGACCTGGTTAAAGCCTATTATATTAGCACTAACTCCGGAAGCCTCCCTATTAAGATAAAAGACGTTATACGAGTAACGTTAGAATATTATACTAGGCTAAAGGAGGGAAAAGCGAAGGCTAAGGCTCCTATAATAAGCATTAGCGTTAATTTCGTGTCTATTATATCCGATTATTAGTAGGCGGATATCTATACCGCGTTAAAGGATACTCGGAAAAAGCAGCCCCCCTCTTAGCCTCTTTACACGACTAGGAGTAGGAGGATCGTTAAACCTACTCCTAAGGTTATCTGTTTTCTTAATTAGGTTATTAAATAATGTTTATAGAAGTTAAACCCTAGTCCTAGCTACCGGGTCCCGACCCCTATTATAACTAAGGTTATCGATAAAAAAATAAAGATAAACGAAACGCCGATATAGCCTAAATAGTAATAACCAGAGGTTATCGGTAAAGGTAAGGTTAATACCTCCGCGGATAACCCTTACGACCTTAAGTAAGCACGGAAAGACCTAGATAAGTAAATTAGGGATCTCTAAATTAAAGTTCCTATCTAGTATTACCTTATTAACGACCCGGACGCAAGACTAAGAAATAATAAGAGGATACGTGCCGCTAAGACTAGTTAACCTTAGCGCGAGATTATTCGCCTAACCGCTAATAAAGCCTTCTTCCTTAATAAACGAGGTCCCCCTAGTATACCTCCTCCCCCGCCTTCGTCTAAGGGGTATACCGTCTTATTTACCCGACCTAATAACGCTAGCTCGAATACCCTTACTATTATTAAAAGGGAGGTAGTCCCTAAAACCGATAACCCTTTAGTTATTACCCGATATATAGTCTTAAAGTGTAGGCTTACTTATAAGGGTGCCTTAACGTATAACCCTAACGTTTTTATTAAGGCTATTATCGATATAGGGGCCACCTTTAATACTATATTTATAGCTACTATAAAACGCTTTGGTTTAGAATATCGTATTAGCTAGACTAAGATCCGAATTAAGGGCGTTAATAACTAGGAGGGGTAATTATATACTAGATACCTCGAGGAGCGTTTATAGGTTAGTAAGTAAAGCGGCGTTTTTAACTTCTAAGTCCTCCCCGGTCTAGGGCCTAATATACTACTTAGTATACCGTGGATCTAGGAGACTAAAGCGTTCTTTTCTTTCCGGGATAGTTAGATTAATACCGACTTTACGCTTAGTAACGCTCGTATTCTTATACCTATCGCCTATCGTGAGTAGATTAAGGAGATACCGAGGAACTAAAGCTAGCTAAACTATAAAGCTAATAAAAGGCGTTGGATCGATAAGGATCGGTCTAAGCAGGCTAATTAATATTAGCTCTAGGATAGTAACCCTATTTATTAGCCTAGGGCCGCTGCCTCGCTATCCGTTAAGGATAAGGCTAACTATTACCCTTTAGACATTCTAGAGGAGGGCGATAAGATTTAAGATACGATTAGAGAGGCCGACGTAGCGTCTTTAATAGCCTTCGTGTTCTCTAAGGAGATTAAGCCACTTTTACTAAGGGTATACGTGGCCTTAAGGGCGGTGCCATGGAATTAAGGCTAAGGGAATAGGAAATACGATAAGGAAGCCCGATAACACTATAAACACCGTTTTCTTTTACCACCACTATATTTTTCTATAAATTTTTATTATAGTTACCCTAATTAGCCTAATTTATACTAAATCACTTTTACTAATTTTAAGTCGGAAGCGTAGAAGTCTTACTAGTCGTTAGCGTTATCGGCTCTAAGGGCTAAAGATATACGTATTACTAGCGTTACTATAGTGGCTATAAAAAAGCTATAGACCGCGAAAAGAAGAAAGCACTAAGATATAATTAAGGAAGTATACTACTAGCCTAATCAGGCTATCTATACTATATATAAGCCGAAAGCCCTTAAGATTTACCCTATAAATAATACGCTATCCGATAATTCCGTTCCCGAAGGCGACCCCCTCTAGAAGCAGAAATTCTTAGCGGAAATCCCCGAGGATATATAGGAATAGGAAGATAACTGTTCTATTAGCCTAATCACCCTAAAGTTCTTTAAGATTACCCCTCGCTTAAAACTTACGGAAAAGCGACTTAAAGATATCTTAGACTCTGCCGACTATCTACTACCTATAAAAAAGGAGCTCTTAATAAAGACCCTCCTAAACCGCGAAGCTACCCTTATATAGGATTAATAACAATACGGGAGGCTTAACCCTAGAGTCGCCCCGCCATAGAAGATTAAGGTGGTTCCGTATAAGGCATAGTAGGCGAAAGGGATCCCTATTCCGAGAGCCCTAGAGTCTATTATTATTAAGATAATAAAGGATAGGAAGGATAAAGGGGTTATTAAGGAAAGCTATACGGCTTACCGAAACCCCTGGTTCCTTATAAAGAAGAAAGACGGTAATATACGCCTTATTAACTCTGCTACTAAGATTAACGCTATTACCCTATACGATACCTTTATCCCGCCTAGGGCTAACAAGCTTTCTAAGGACTTCGGTATATATAAGATAGTTTCCTTTCTAGATTTCTTCTTCGGCTATAACCAGGTTACCCTTAATAAGGAATTAAGGGACTTAACGACCTTCGCCACGGTTTTAGGACTTTTTAGGATATATACCCTTTTATAAAGGGCGACTAATATAGTGGCCTAATTTATATATATTATAACCCGTATCCTTTACGACCTTATTCCCTAGTACTACTAACCTTTTATTAACGATATTACGATTAAAAGACCGACTATTACTTATAATAATACCCTAATTAAGCCTAGAATTTGCCGCTACGTGGCCGAGTATATTAATAATATCGACAGAGTCCTTCTTAACATAGAGCTCGCTAAAAGCATTATAGCTAGCGCTAAAAGCTAATAGTATTAGAAAGCGGCTATTATTATAGGCTATATATACGGAACCGATAGCCGTTCCCCTAAGCAGGCTAAGGTGGCTAAGTTAACTAAGTGGTAGAAATGCCGGACTATTTCCGAAGTCCGTTCTTTTCTTAGTCTCGCCACATTTTACCGTATCGGGACTTACCGCTTCGCTATTATCGCGGGGCCGCTAATAGACCTGCTAAAGAAGAGTTCTACCTTCCTATAAAGCGAACCTTAATAGTACGCTATAGATACTCTTAAGGTTACCCTAACCTCTATACCGGTCCTAATTATTATTAAGTATAGTAAAGGGGCTAGTATTATCTATATTATCGTTAATATATATATTAAGGGCTAGGGCGGGATCTTAGGCTAGTATATCGATAAGAAAAAAGCTATTGCCCGGTACGAAAGCGATAAATAGAACCCGGTAAAGAAGGTTTATAATACCGGTAAACTAAAGCTAAGGGGAGTATTAAAGGTGCTTCGCCAACTCCGTAACTATCTTTACGGAGTCCGCTTTATACTAGAAACAGATACTTAAGGCTTAGTATCCTAGCTTAGTAGTTCTGCTATAAACCTGCCTAGCGTATTTATTACTTAGTGGATTACTTAGATCCGACTCTTTAAATTTAAGGTTAAGTATATTAAAGGAACCAAAAACACTACGGCTAATAGATTTTCGAGGATACCTACTACTCTATCTAATTAGGCTAATAACGCTACGGAGGGAGATATTAATAACTTTATTAATAGCCGAATCTTCCTTATAGATACGGATAAAAAGTTTAATAACCCTACCCTGGCCGAAGACGTTTTAGACCCGGACGTTACCTAGAGCTAATTTTCTTAATAAGTGGCCTTATATTTAACAAGCCTACGGATACCCTCTAGGATAGACCCTTATAACGCCCGCCGCGTTAAAGACTAGTCGACCCGTGTTTTCGTAAAGGACGGTCTACTATAAATAAGAGTTACTAATAATAATTCGACTCCTAAAAGGTGGATTAATAATAAAAAGACTTAGGTTACCCTAATTAGGAAAGCCTATAATAAGTTAGGCTACTATATAAGGGACCGGATATACTAAAAGCTTACCCCCCTATATACCTAGAACGGGATCTATAAGCAAACTAAGGAGGTTATTAAAGTATATACCGAGTATTAAAGCCGTTAAGGGAAAGCACACGAAGACCCCCTAATCGCTACCTAACTACCTTAATAAGCCCTCCCCTTTATATAAGTAAGTCTTAATATCCAGTATCTTAACAGGTACTACTTAGTAAAAGCTTAATATATATTTACGGGATAAGTCGAAGCCCGTCTACTACGGCAGAACACGTCGCGAGCCGTTACGATATTCTTATAAGAAGACGTTATCTGCCGGTATAGACTATACTAGTATATTATTATAGACGGAGGCCCTAAAAATAAGGGCAGCGTAATTAAGCTAAATCGGGCGTACCTAATAAAGCGTAAGGTTATCTCTACCTATTACCCCCGCGCTAATAGTCTAAATAAGGTAGGATATAAGCCTATCACCCACACGCTTACTATCTAGTAGAAGATTTACCGTGGTACGTTATATAAGATCCTGCCTATAGTCCTTTTCGTGGACCGTATAACTATCCGAGTATCTACTAGAAAGACCCCCTTTTACCTCCTTTATAGCTATAAGGCTATCACGCCTATTAAGACGACCTGCCTTACTTAGAGAGTGCTTAACTAAGGCCGCGTTAAGACCCCTAAAAAAAAGATATTACTACGCCTAAGGGCCTTCGCCTAGTTAGAAGCCGACCAGAGGACTATTACCTATATAATCAATAAGTAACGGTAGCAGAAGACGGACTCTATTAACCGTTTAAGAGTTAGGACCCTATATAAGTAAAAACTCCGAGTCGGCGACCTTATCATTATATATAACACTAAGCTAGCTATTAATATAAGCCGCGATAAAAAGCTAGACTACCGCTAGAATAGCCTATTTCGTATTATATCGTCTAATCAGGATAATAAGACCTTTAGGCTATCGACTTTATTAGGGGAAGAGCTCTAAGGCGTTACTTTTACCGCTAACCGCCTTAAGAAATTTATCTAGGATAAAGATTAACACTAAGAGCCGGAGGACTAAACGATACTAGAAAGGGACTACGCTAAAGAACTAATAATTACGTACCCTGCCCGTGGCGTCCTTATCGATAAAGAGCTAGTTAAAACACCCCTCCTCCTAGGTAAATCTACTAATAAAGATACTAGGGCCGAGGATAATAAGTATTAAGATAACGCAGGTTCCCTTAATTAGATAGTTAACGCACTCCTATAACGGTTAGCGAGACTTCGGGATATACTGGGCGAGTATTAAAAGAGGTTAGAAGCAGAGCTCCGGAAAGCGATATAGTTAGGAAAAGTCGAAGTCTATATCCCTAGAGATCCTGACTTTAACCTAAGTAAGTATAAGGACTATACTAGGACCTTATACTTTATCCCCTACTATTACTTCCTACCTAGTTAACCTAATTATAGTAATACTATACTTAATAAGAGTCTTATATATAGTATTAGGGCCGAGGATATATAAGGCACCGCTATCTGCTTATCGTTAAAAACTAACCACTACCCCCTAAAATAAAAACACCACTTTTAGGACTCCTTAACTCACTCTTTTTCCTATTTCTTCCCTATTTACCCTTTATTACCCTAATCACTCTATTCCACGCCCTTCCACTTATTATTTTATTTATTAGTTCCTTTAATTTATATTTTATTATTACTATTTTCTGTTTATACGCACTAACTAAGTCGATACTATAAAGATATATCTACTTAATATATTTATTATTTATTTACCTTTCCTTTACCCGTTTACGCCGCGCACCGAAATAAAAATATTCTAATTATACTAAGGTTACCCTAATTATAGTAATTACTACCCGAATCACTTATCTATATCTTACTCCGGCTCGCTTTTATAGTCATTATTACTAGGGCCGTATACTTCCGACTTATACCACTAAACCTAAGCCCTAGAGATAAAGGGCATATAATACCACTCTACTATCTTTTCGTGATCCCTCTTTATCGGGTTATTCTAAGTAGTATAACAGAACTTCTTAAGATCGTCCTTATATTTATACGCTAATACAGGGACCTATACTATTATATAGTCACACGGCTTAAGACCCCTTCCTTTATAAACGTCGCGTATTTACTAAGTACTTTTATAGTATAGAGTAATAGTGCTTACTATAAAGGTACCGTACTAAGGCGAAAGCCGCGGACGTATCTTATTATTATATACGGATTATAATAGTACTAATAAGTCTTTAGTATATAAATCAGAGTAACTAATACCTATATAGTCACTATCTAGCTATAAGACCTCCTGATTAGACTAATAGAACTGCTTTTGGAGTTTATTATCAGGATACGTGTAAGCTATCTTATATAAATAGCAGTTAGTATAATCCGGAAATCGATTATTACGCTAAAGCGACACGTACTTAAAGAAAAGATAAGTAATCTTATTATTAGCCCGATCACTTATAGCCGACCACTATTCCTTATAAGACTAGTATAGCACCTTATTAATAACCCCGAACCCTTAGACAATCAGGGCTCTAACCGTATAAGCCCGGGTCACCGTCTTTATAAGATACTCCCTTTATAGACTAATAAGGTCCTTAGCCACGAATACACGGCGATAATATAAAGACGAACTATTACTAGACCTTACCTTCCTAAATAGCTCCTATTCTATATCTCTATTAATAAGATTTAGTAGGCTATCCTATACCCGGCCCGTAACGGTAGCCTTAGAGTCACCTTAGATAACTTAGCCCACGAAATCTAGTTTAATGTATAAAGCGCCACCCTTACTAGCCACTTTATACTAAATAAAGTACGAGTTTACCTATATCTATAATATCAGCTTATACTAATCAGGGTAACACGATAAGAAGCGTAAAAAGAACTCACTATTATATCTTAGACTATTATAAAAATATTATACTTATTAACCGTACTCGCGATAAGTAGTGTCTTAGACTAGTAACACGGTATAGGACGAACTAACTCTTAATGAGCCACGGCTTTCTTACGCTTATAAGAGCTAAGGTTATTAAGCCCCGTGATTAGAGCTTTAGCAGATATATCGATAATCTTATTACTATTATTAAAGAGAAGTTTATAGGAAAACACGATATCGAGTTATAAGATAAGGTAAAGATATAGAGCCTAAAAGATACGCCTCTGGCTAGTAGCCCTCCGCCTTATATCCCTTAGAGATAAATAATATAGCTTAGCGATTTATAGTTTTAGTGACTTAAGGAGGCGTAGTTAAATAAATAGCCTATTTTAAGTTACCGAAAGATTAGGCTTTAAGCGTGATTCACGATTACTTCCTTTATATCGCTTTATTACACGGTGGCGACTATAAGTATAACGGAAAAGGTACTATCTAATCTTATTATTTAATTAGGTTAGTTATACGGTAAGCCGACTTCCGTATTTAGATTCTATACCTGATTTACTAAGTTACCTTGATCCGAAAACCATAAATAGTATTAGGATTACCCTTTCTTTAATAATCACGACCCTATTTAACTAATAGCCGTAATAGGAACTCTAGTTAAAGCTAGTCTTATAAGGGAGGTATTACCTAGAAATATTAGACGTTAATAGAGGATATATATCTCCTATTACTAGCTCTAGTTAACCCGTTTTCCCTCTTTTCTTCTTTTTTCCTATATCGTTAAGTTCACTTCTAACTTACCCCTATCTATTTCCTCGCTATTTATTACCCCCCACTACCCTTATATATTTATCCTATATTCCCCCGCCTATATATTACCGTGATCAGGCTAATAGAGATATTCAGAATATCTATATCCCCTACTACTAACTACTAGGAGCCGGCTCCCGCCGGTCTTATCCTTACTGCTAATATTATACCCGTTATTTATATTACTATTAATAAGACCACGCGCCCCTGTTGTATTAGCGACCCTAATAATAGCCGATAAATATTCCCCTAGTAAGGTCTACTATATCGTTTATTTAATATCCCTAATAATGCTACCCCCTTTATAGGTTTCCCTTAATAGCCTAAAGATAATATACGCGTAGTCTAATACCTCCTTAAGATACTATAGATAACGAATTTAACGCTACCACGATTAATATAATACTCCTTTATATCCTTATAGTAAGTATATTTAGCGAGAGGTCCTAGGATACTTATCTTATAGTTTACTTATTATTCAGGACGTATTACGACCTAATAAATAAGAGGTAGCTAGAGAAGGGTAGTCTAAAAGATATAATACCTGTAATATTTAAGCGTAGATAAGGGGATAAACGTCCCATAGCTTAGATTAATATTATGCCTTACTAGGAGTTAAATAGCTAAACGCCGATCTACTCTTCTTAGCCGCTTAAGGTAATTAACCGTATTAAGAGAAGTCGCCTTATCCTTATTATTTATTACTTCGATAACTACTTTATTAGCCTGATTATAGATTAAAAGATATAGTGTATATACGGGTATAATAGTATTTAGAATACTAGTAATACTAAAGATCGCTTTTTATAGTTATATAAGTATGCTATAGGATAGTTACGTAGTATTAATATACCTAATAAGGCCGTCTCTAGCCTTACACGCCGTTTCTATATTATTCCCGGTCCTTACTAAACGGATAATTACTTATATGGCCCCTTCGTTATCGAGTAGATATAAGCTATTATCTAAGAGGGCTACTTATTCCCTTAAAGCTCTAAGATTCACCGGTTCGTATAAGGACGCTGCTATAGGAATAATAGTATAGCTTATGCTTATTATATTAAAGAGGAATAGCTATTTTATATTAGAGTAATCCTTGGTTTTAGCTATTAGAAGATATTAGTAGTCCTGGTAGTCCCCTAGTCTCCTTTACCACCTCCTCCTAAGAGTATAGGTTTTACTCCTATTAATAAACCTATTATTAAATCTAAGCCTATAGCCCCTGGTTCCTCTAATCGGGCTAAGAAAAAGACTTAGGCCCTAGTTATAAGTACTCCTAAGTTATAGGAGCCTAAGAAAGATACTAATATCCTGGTGCGTCCTAAGACACCTAAGGCTGCCCCTAAAAAGCCCTTAGCACCGGTCACGCCTAAGAAGATCGCTAAGGTTATAAAGAGTCCTAAAAAGACTCCTAAATCCTCTAAATCTTCTAAGTTTACTAGTATTAACTTAAATAGCTATAAGATTATTTAGATATCGCTAAAGAAAGTCTTAGTAAAATCTTAGAAGATCGATATATAAGGTAAATAGATTAAGGATATAAAGGAGCAGGATAAGGCCGTTAAGATATCTTATAGTTATCTATTCTATAAACTATATAATCCTCGCTATCTAGACTCTTATATTAGTCCGATTAGATCTAGCTTAGTCTTATAAGATAATTAGGTTTATTTATATAATAATGTTTACCGGGCGATACTTTACGATACCGCTATTAATAGTTCTTTATATATAACGCCTTTACCCGTAATTCCCTAAAAAGGATAGTTATAGGATAATACTAGAAATAAGTAGGATAAGGATATAGTTATAGCCGTTATAGAGCGAGTATATACTAAGAAGGAGGATTATATAATAGGCGGACGGACTCTCCGTAAGCGTAAGTAAGTCTTTAGAATAGTTCTACTAGATTATACTTAGCTTAATCAGGGTAACCTAATTATATTTAGAGTTATTATAGCTATAAGGACGTGAGTAAGATAACTAGGGCCGATTATAAAGGGGTGGATTAGAGACCTAGTGCTATATTATTAGGATATTATATAACGTTATAAGACGCGCGTATCGTTTTTTCTATTTATCTTATATAGTATATATATATAGCGACGCCACTTAGATATAGAGGATAATTATTATCCTATATAATTATTATCCTTTTAACCCTAAGTTTTGCTACGTTTATTATATTCATTTCGTTTAAGCTACGTTACCCTGATTAGAGCAGCGCGCACCTCCAGGAACCTCTTTTAAAGGTGTCCTTATTGTGTGTGTTATTTTGGTTATATGCACTTTGTGGTCTTGAGCACTCCTGTTATCGAAGACTTGTCCGAGATCACACTGCCTAAGCCGTTCTGCATAGTGACGGCTTCGCCTTTCTTTAATATAAGCAGGAAAAGGCCGAGGTAAAGGCCGTGCTGGATTATATCACCACCACTATAAACCGGAGCCTCGTAGAGTCCTTTACCGTTAAAAACGACCCGAAAAAGATCCTACGAATTCTAAAGGCACGTCGTAAACCCACTAATGCCGCCTAGAGGTTACTAATTAAGCGCTATTAGAATAATTATATATAATCTATTAGGAAGATACCTTACTAATATTAGCTTAACGACTTCCGTAAATTATATAAAAAGACAAAGACGTATTAGGTTCGCGCGATTAATTCGAAGATAGACTAGCTTAACAGATTGTTTAATAGGATCGGATTAATTTCCTCGGAGTGGTCGGAAGCCCGGTTTTCTATAATGTTAATAGAAGAAGACGAGGCTAAATTACCGGATATCGAGACCGTCGTTAACGAATATACTACCTGGTTATATTATAGGCACCCTCTATGTTTAGATCGGAAGCCGGGATTATTATTATTCTATATAGCCACGTTCCTAGGAAAGGATAAAGAAGGTTATTAACCGGATCGTTAATCGGATCGTTAAAAGGATCGTTAATAGAGTGCTAAAAAGGAATTTATTTGTAATTACTATATAGCCCGGAAGACACGCACCTACTATAAACTAATTTAGACCTACCTAAACGTTAACCCGGCCCGAAAAGGGAAGACCTTTAAGTTATCTAAGGAGACGGAAGAACGCTATAACCGGATTATCGCTAGCTAGGATAACCATCACCGAAAAAGGTTCTAGAGTAACCTTAAAAAGGACGCCGAAAGTAAGGGCAATAAGGGTTAATAGAAGTCACCCTTAAAAGACCCTTCTAAGGATTCATTTAATTTCGTGGCCACCGGGGGCGCTACTTCAGACTCGGATTCGGATAAGGGAACACTATCGTATAGCATATACAGCTTTTTATTAATAATAGCTAGAGCCTTTAAAAACGAGCTATTAGTTAATTCCGGCACTATAAGGCATATCACTAATAAGCATTATCTTCTAGAAGACTACCGGCCAGCGGAAAAGTATATAACGTTTAATACCGGTAAAGGAAAGTCGGATCCGGTTACCGGATTCGGCAATATAAGGCTAGAAGTTAAAGATCGGGATCGTTAGCCGTATACGCTGATTTTAAAGGATATAGCATATATTAAGGGATATCCTATAACCCTTATATCAGCCCTCCGATTACTTCTAACAGGATCGCTTATCACCGATAGATAGGTATTAGAAAGGAAGGAAAAAGGTAGGACCGTTACCCTGCCTTTAAAGAACGTAGGAGGTTAGTTTACCCTCTAACTAACGGCTTAAGAACAGAGCTTTTTTAATAGCTTAAGAGCCCCGATTATAAGCGTCGCCGACACTTATTCATAGCACAAGCAGCTAGGCCACGCAAACGCTAAAGCCCTTAAACATATCATAACCGCCTATATAGCCGGCACCGTCTCTTGAGGGGACGATTTTCCCCTCGTAATAGAGTATAAGAGCTACTCTAGCAGTAAGGCCTAAAGACTAGTATCATGATAAACGCCTAACCACCGGCCTACATGCCCTTAATAGTATATAGATATCGATATCTTCTCTAATAACGAGTCCTTTAACGGCCTTACTAAGCTAATACTATACTACTACTCCTGCACCCACTTTATTATAGGGGACTTCCTAAAGGACCTTAAATCAGCTTTTCTATCGGTAACGTGCTTTAAGCTACGTAAAGTAAGGCAGTACCACTATTCTATTATAATACTACGCCTAGATAATAAATAAGCCCTATAGAGCAATCTTAATAACTAGGCGTATACTAGAGGCATCCTAATTAAGAGTTTATCACATAATACGGCCGTATAGAACGCCGGAGTGGAATACCACGGGGCTATTATATACGCTATAGCCCGGGCCCTCGCTATTGCCTCCGGCTTCTCGTAGGATATATAGCCGGAGATAGTGGCCGCCGCGATATACCTTTATAATCTGATTCCACGCCGGGACCTTAGGTAGAAGTCGCCGAAGGGTTATATAGATAAATAGGTTAATAAGATAGATATTAAATATATCACTGGCACCCCCTTAATTAGTTACCTAAAGAGGTATAGTTACTGTGCCTATCTATTAACTACTAACTATTAACATGGGCGCCGGAAAAATAAGAAGCTCGTAGAGAGGGCTTATATCGGTTATTTAACCGGTTATAAAAGCACTAATATTTATCGGATCTAGGTGCTAAAGCTCGGAAGGGTCCTGCGTATAAGAGATATCAGCTTTGACGAAAAGATCCTATACAAGGATCGGGATATAGATCCACCTATTCTAATAAAGCTTTTTAAAGAGCTTAACTTACCTAATGATACCGAAAAGGATGCCCTGGAAACCGTTAGCGTGATGCCAGTTTACGATGAATTCATAGTGTTATAGCAGAATACGATAATGGAGTCGTTCTAAGATATTAGAAGACCGGAGCAGCTTAATGTAACTAAAAGAGCTGTAGTTAAAGCAGTTAAACAGGTTAGAGAAGAAGAGGTTAAAGCAGCAGCTATTAAAGTAATAGAAAATTCGACTGCCTCGCCTAATTCTAGGGGGGTGGATAAGTCATAATAGCGATCGTAGCCGCCTAAAACGGCAGCTATAGTGGCTACCCGGGTTACTCCTTCCATTATAGCAGCCACGGCTCAGGGCTCTGCTATAACGCCGGCCATAATTACTACTATAATTACCTCCAAAACCTCTTCCAAAACCACTCCTAAAACAACGCCCTCTTCTTCTTTTTCCCCTCCTATAATAACGCCTCCAGCTTCACGTCAATCAACGCCTATAGCAACTATTCCGCCGGCTACTATAACAGCTACCCAATAGCCGGCTCCTCCGGCCAAGCCTCTAGCTCCTATAACGTTATTAGTAACCGCCGCTGCCTTTAATAATAACTCTGATAACGATAATGACTCAGATAAAGACTCTTCCGATTCCGACGACTCTGACGATACTATTACGCCCGCCGCTAGCGCCGCCGGCACCACCACGGCCATGGGTTTATTGTCCCCTGATTAGTTAGTTCTTGAGGATGAAATAACGGCTATTGCCTCGGCTGCCGTAACGGCAGCCCCGGGCCCTTCCACTATAACTATTCCTGCGGCAGTTAGTTAATAGCTGCCTCCACCGGCTACCTCTTTAACGCTGGCTAGCCCTCTAGCGCTGGATACCCGTCTATCGTTATTCACGGCGGGTGGTCTATCTTTAGCTGCCACGCCGACAGCCTCCTCCCGGCCGTAACGTAACCGCCGGCCAGTATAATAATACGCCGACTCTGCTTTCCTTTATCTTAAGCGCTTTGATATACCGAAAAAGCCGCTGCTATGCCGCACTATACCCGAAGAGCCTACTAATTAGAGCTAGATACTATGGTCTCTATACAGAACGCAGTGGGTTATAGCCGTCTCTAAAGAGGTATAGGCTCTTATTAACATAGGCACGTTTAAAGGTATTAAGCCGCTATCTTCTGCCCTTCCGAGCCGCCCCTTAGATCTGACATAGGTATTTAAATATAAGGTTAATCCATGTGGCTACGTTACTAAATTTAAGGCACGCCTCTGCGTTTATAGTAATTAATAGCCTCAAAATCACCTTAACGCCTACGCCTCCACCCTAGCCGGCAGGACCTTTAAAACACTTATAGCTATCGCTACTCACTTCGATCTAGAGACCCGCTAACTTAATATCGTTAATATATTTACGAACGCCCGCCTTAACGAAGAGGTCTATATTAAAGACCTGCCGGGATAGGATATCTTATAAGCCGTAGCACACGTCACTAATAAGGCCGGATCAGAACCGTTTTAAGCCTCCTACGCCCCTCGAACTATAGGATTAACCGGCTGCTTTGGGCCCTATATAGGCTACGCCAGTCGCCGAAGATATAGTACCAGGAGCTCTCTTCTATTTTAGTCAGGTATAGACTTACGTAGCTAAGGGAGGACGATTATATCTTTAGAAGCGATAAGCTACTTATATTCTTCTACGTTAACGATATAGTTCTACTATATCGTAAGAAGCATGTTAACGCCGCCGAAAACCTAATTAAGCAGCTACAGGAACGCTTCTAGATCCGGGATTTAGGTCCTATTAAGTGGCCCCTTAGTATTAGGGTTATAAGGGATCGTTAATATCGAAAGCTATAGTTATTACTAGATAACTATATTAACGAAAAGATAAAGGCGTTAAATATTGTTACTAGCCAGAGGGTCACCACGCCGCTCGCCTTTCCCGATACGTTAGAACCGAATAGCTTATAGGCGTTAGAAGACTCTATCCACCTATATCTTTAAAAGGTTAGATCGATTAATTACGCCGCCTGTTAAATAAGGCCGGATATCGTAAAAACTCCTTCTAAACTAGCCGAATTCGCTACTAATCTATCCGGTTAGTATTATAAAGCTGCTAATAGGTGCCTTAAGTACCTCGACTTAATAAGGTCCCTCTGCCTATCCTTTAGGCCACGGGATTCCGAAGAAACCCTAGTAAAATACGCTCTCTTTTATATAAGCGACGCCGCCTTTAAAGACGATCGTGAGACTCGGTATAGCTCCTAGGGTTATATAACCATTCTTTTTAGAGGTCCTATCGACTAGAAGGCGAGTAAGTTAACGAGTATTATTATATCTAGTATAGAGGCAGAGCTCGTGGCTCTAAGTCCCGCCGCCCGGTAGTATATCGCGACGCTGCGTTTAATAAAGGACCTAATATTAACTTTTAAGATTAATCCTATCACTATCTACTACGATAATAATCAGGCCCGTTAGCTTTTAGAAAGCCCTCGCCTATAGGTAACGTTGAAATTAAAGTATCTCGATATATAGGCCTTGTGGATCCGGCAGATCGTTTAACAAGGCACGATTAAGGTTAATTAGATCGCTACTAATGAAGAAAGGCGAAGCCATCACTGTGCAGAACGGCTCCGCTAGGGTCAAAACAAACAACCAACCAATAGGCTAGCCGAAGGAAGGGTCAGGCTCGTCACGGGTCTGTGTCTAGAGCTAGGGTCCCGAGGAGACGGTCGCCGGGCCTCTAGAAGGCTCGGCAGTAGTCCGATCAGGGGAACGAATAGCTAGATAGGCAGGCGCGCCTACGGTCGGCTCTTCTAGATCGTCTAGATATCTGAAAAAGGAAGGAACATATAAATTATAATTACAATAGATGATAGGCGATGATCGTGAAAGATCGGACCAAAACGGTAGCTAGATATAGTGGGTCTATGCCGAAGAATAGCCGTATATACGACTAGATCCCTAGGATCAAGTAGTTACGTGATATCTAACGTCCTAACCCGGAACACGGGTCTACCCCTCTATAATCGGCCCTGAATTATTAAGCGACGCCCTTAAGGTCTTAATAATTTCTAAAGATAAATAGTAACTCTTCTAAGTATATCTCTATTACCCTAATCAGGGTATCTATAAGCAGTCGTTCTTTCCTCGCGCACGTGTATATTCCTTAAGACATTTCTCGAAAACGCTGGCTCGAAGGACGGTGACCTTATAGATAGAGGTAACCTCATAGGTCCTTTATGTGTATAGAGTAGGCGGCGACGGCTTCCCTAGTTCCGTATGGAGAATAAGTAACACGGCGGCAGTACTAATAGTGGGCGGTAGTAAAAAAAGCGGCGGCCCTAGTATAGTCTTCGAGAAGACCGTGACGATGAACGTATATATAAGGCAGGCGGCGGCCTTCGTTTCCGGGTCGTGACTATAGGAATATAGTAATATAGCGGCAGTGGTAATACGTAGGCGGCCCTAGTAAAAGATTAACGACGCAGAACGTAGAATCAGGTAGGGCAGAGTATATCTATCTGGTTCTACTACCTAAATTAAGGTAGGTAGTCTACTTTAGTTTATAAGCGTAAAGCACGCAGGTTAGATCTTTTCGGCGGCGTGGGATAACACGCAGGAAGGTCGGAATTCTTCCGTAGAGTCGGTAGGCAAAGAATAGGACCGGGTCTCGCGGTACGACCCTTCGAGGCGGTAATATAGTGGCCAGGATTAAAGGAGTAGGAAAAACAGGAGCAGGATTAACGTGATTAATAGGATCAATCGGATTAATAGGATTAATCGTATTTACAGGATCAATCGGATTAATAGGCTTAATCGTATTAACAGGATTAATCGGATCAACTATAGGCAGGCGGATCAGGCTCGGGCCGATTAGAGGAACGAAGATATCGGGAAAAGAAGATTAGTAAGAAGAGTAAAAGAAAAAGGGAAAAATAAGGAAAAAAGTAAGCTGGATAAGCTCGTAGTGACTCTGGCGGCAGAAAATGGCAGGCAGGATTAAAAAGGGTAGAGGGGATTAATAGCACGTGGTCTGCTTTAAATAGACGGCGAAGATGTCTAACGCGAACCACTAAACTAACTAATAATAACTTAGTAACAAGTAGGCTAAATTAATCGAAATCGGAGCTATTCGATTACTCTTATTCTAATTAGGCTAACGTAGTTACGAGTAAAAGAAATAGGAAAGAACTATAAAAGATATAGTCTAAGAAAAGGCTAAAAATTCAGTAGACTCTTATAGACTTATAGGCTAGGCCCCGGGCCTAGTTATCTATCGGCCCTAAAGCTATACGAAGAAGCTCCTGCGTGTATAGGTTTTTATATAAATAGTAGGCTGGATTAGAGTATTCGTGTAGAAAAGAAAGAAGGCGGGCAGGGTAGAATTAGGGGAAGGCAGGACTTAGAGGGCAGGACTCTATATCTTCCAGCCCTAAAGCTATACGAAAAGGTCCCCCTTAAGGGCAGCTTTCTTAATAACCTAAAAATGAATACAAATAAGAGGTCATAATCAGGTTAACGGAGCAGCTTCGGGAAACAAAATCCGGCCCTAGGTTCGAACCTATAATCGTTAGAAAACGTGGCCCCCGTTAGTAACTAGAAAAGCTCCCACAGACTCCACGAACGACTTCTGCTACCGAAAACGATTCTATCACCCTGATTAGGCAAAGGAATAGATAGAGCGAAAAAGAGGAAAAGTAAAAAGGGAAAGGAGCCGGGAAAAGGAAAGAGGGAAAAGGGAAAAGAGGTAAGAGGAGGGAGGAGGAAGATAAGAAGGAAAAACAGGATTAAAATCCCTTAGCCCTAGAGGTAAATCCACCTAACAAGATGACGTTAGCGGCCGTTAAGACGTAGAAAAAGCTTTTATGATATCACGAACGTTTTTTCTCCCGAAAACGATTACGTTAACGCCTAATTATAAAGGCTCTGCTTACGCTATACTTTAGCTTCTATCACTTCTATTTCCTGCTATAAAGTTTAAATCTCCACCTTCTTTACCTCCTCTTCGAGGGAGGTACCGAATATCTCTTTGATATATAGCCGGCTTTAATTATAGTAGCCTATATACCACTATGGATAAGAATTTTCGAAGCTATCGGGTAGCAGGAAACCCGTCTACTTAGGTAAGCGGGTAAGGAGGTTGATCAACGGATCGGAACCGGCTTCTATAGCAGGAGGCAGGCCTATAGTATATCGCCGCTCTTCTTCTTCGGCCTTTTCCGTATACTTATTAACGTATACCTCTATTATCTTATCCTAGCTAGGGGGTAGGCGGAAAGACTAATCGACGGGAATAGTAGGCGCGGTAAAGCTAACACGGGAGCTTTGCGCTAGAATAGCAGGAACGGCGGGAGTGGTAGAGTCCAATAGAGAACTCTGGATTAGAGGAATAGGGGGGGCGGTAGCGGCGGTAACGGCAAATTCCTTTATCACGGAGTTTATAAGAGGACTCTTCGGAACTATAAAGCTAATAGGGCTTTGCTTTATAGGCGCGGTAAAGCTAATATAAGAGCTTTACGGCGGAACGGCGGAAATAGGGGGAATAGTAGAGTCCACGGGAGGACTCTAGACCGGAGGAACGGGAGGAAGGGTAGTAGTAGCGGTAATAGCAGGTTCTTTCGTCACGGAGTCTCTAGAAGGACTCTTCGGGACCGGTGCTATAGAATTGGTAGAGGTAGGGGAACTAGCGCGGGAGCTCTTCGAAGTCTTAGGCATAATAGAGCTAGTATAGGAGCTCGGCGCCTGAGTAATAGGTTTAACGGACTTAACGCGCCAGTTCTTCTAAAGCGCGGAGCTATTATAGCTCTTCCGCATCACAGAGCTAACAGGCCTCTTCTGCTTCGGGTATACACGGCGCCGGTAACCTTCCTAACCACAGCAATAACACCTAATCAGGCGAATAGAAATATACCGGGCGGCGGGACTCTCTTTCTGACTCTTCTGCCGAACAGGACTCTTCCGTGGAGTCGTACTTCTACTGCGGCGGGGGCTCTTCTAACTGCTACTTCGGCTACCCGGAACGGGGGGCTGCCTATATCGAGCGATATCACTGTTAGTCTAATTAGACGAATAGGAAGTAAACGGTAAAGAGTCTTATAATCGTAGAGCGTATAGCTCCTATAGGGCTCTTTTACACGCCTTTAGCGTGACTCTCGCGACGACCTTATAATAGGAGATTAAGTAGATTAAGAGGAATAAGAATATATCCTACGCGCGGCTCTAACTCTAACTACTAGCATATCTCCTCCTCCTTTTCTGATATTATCATAATATCTTCCTCTTTATATTCAACTATTAGTATATAGGCAGTCTCCCCGCTAGGATAGTATATAGCTATTAATAAGCAGGCAGCCTCTACTCTTCTATATCTATAATACTAGGACCCGTCGAATCGGAACTAGTATCGGACTATTAATTTATTAAAGAAAGGCGAAGCCGTTACTATACAGAACGGCTCAGGCAGTATAATCTCGGACAAGTCTTTGATAACAGGAGTGCTTAAGACCACGAAGTGCATATAACCAAAATAACACACATAATAAGGAGACCTTTAAAAGAGATTCCTGGAGGTGCGCGGTGCTCTGATCGGGGCAATATAGCTTAAATCAAATAAATCTAATAAATATAGTAAAACTTAGGGTTAAAAGGATAATGATTGTGTAGGATAATAAGTATCCTCTATATTAGGGTGGCGTCGCTATATATATATAATATATAAGATAAATAAAAAAGCGCGCGTCTTATAACGTTATATAACGTCCTAATAACATAGCACTAGGTCTCTAATCCACTCCTCTATACTATAGGCAGTCTCTGTGTCGGGTTACTCTTTCGGAGACCTAGGCTTTAGGAAACTGGTTTTAGTATATTTATTATATATAGTATTTATAGCGTTTTTATAGTTATTATTATATTATATCCGGAAGCAGAACTCGTATCGTAACCTTCTCTTTCTTTTCTAGTGCTACTTATATAACGCGCTATCCTTCCTGGCCTTAACCTAAGCCCTTTAGCCGCTATTAGGGGGTGAATTAAAACCAAAACTATATCGTATCTAAGGCTATATCTAAAACTATACTATATCTAAAGCTATACCGTATCGGAAACCGTATTATACTCGAAGCCTATACTATATCTTAAACTATACCAAAACCGAAGCTGTATTATATCTAAAATAAGACTTAAAGACCGAACACTTAAGGGAAAAACCGTGACCGTATCGAGATTAATAATAACGTTAACAGGCCGTTCGTTTAGGCAGGCCGGAACTACCCTTGTGCGTAGGAATCCCACGCCCATTATATCTTCCTCTGAACACTAATTAAAGAACGGCAAAGCTGTTACTATACAGAACAGCTCAGCGTAGGGCCAAAACAAATAACTAACTAAGAGGCTAGCCGAAGGGAGGGGTCAGGCTTATCACAGGTCCGTATCTAGAGCTAGGGTCCCGAGGAGATAGTCGCCGGGCCTCTAGAAGGGTTAGTAGTGGTCTAATTAGGGGAACGGATAGCTATTAGCCTAATTACCCTAAAGCTCTCTAAGATTACCCCTCGCTTCAGACTTATAGAAGAGCGACTTAAAGATATCTTAGACTTTACCGATTATCTACTACCCGAGGAAAAGGAGCTCTTAATAAAGACCCTCTTAAACGGCGAAGCTACCCTTATATAGAATAAGTAAGAATATAGGAGGCTTAACCCTAGAGTAGCCCCGCTATAGAAGATTAAGGTGGTTCTGGATAAGGTATAGTAGGCGAAAGGGATCCTTATCCTAAGAGCCCTAAAGCCTATTATTATTGAAATAATTAAGGATAAAAAGGATAAGGGGGTTATTAAGAAAAGCTACGCGGCCTACTGAAACCCCTAGTTCTTCGTAAAGAAGAAAGACGGTAATGTACGCCTTATTAACTCTACTACTAGGATTAATACTATTACCCTATATAATACCTTTATCCCGCTTAGGGCCGATAAGTTTTCCGAGGACTTTAGTATATATACGATAGTTTCCTTTCTGGATTTGTTTCTTAGGCTACGACTAGGTTACCCCCGATAAGGAATTAAGGGATTTAATAACCTTCGCCACGGTTTAAGACTCTTTAGGATATATACCCTTCTATAAGGGGCGACTAACTTAGTGGCCTAGTTTATATATACTATAAACCGTATCCTCTATAACCTTATTCCCTAATACTATCGACCCTTTATTAATAATAACGCTATTAAAGGGCCGACTATTACCTATAATAATACCCTAATTAGACCTAGAATTCGCCGTTATATAGCCGAGTATATTAGGAATATCGATAAAGTCCTTCTTAATATAGAGCTTATTGAAGATATTATAGCTAGCGCTAAAAGCTAATAATATTAGAAAGCGGCTATTATTATAGGCTATATATACGGAACCGATGGTTAGTGCCTTAAGCAGGCTAAGGTGGCTAAGTTAACTAAGTAGTAGAAGTATTAGACTATCTCTGAAGTCTGTTCTTTTCTTAGTCTCGTTACCTTTTACTATATCTGGGTCTATTATTTAGGCTATTATCGCAGGGCCGTTAATAAATCTGCTAAAAAAAAGTTTTACCTTCTGATAAAACAAGCCTTAATAGTACGCTATAAACACTCTTAAGGTTACCCCAACCTTTACACTAGTCCTAATTATCATTAAGTACGGTAAAGGGGCTAGTATTATTTATATAATCGTTAATATATATACTAAGGGCTAGGGCCGAATCTTAGGCTAGTATATTAATAGAAAGAGAGCTATTACCCGGTATTAAAAGGGTAGATAAAGCGTAGCAGAGAAGGTTTATAATACCGGTAAGCTCGAGCTAAGGGCAGTATTAAAGATGCATCCCCGACTCTGTAACTATCTTTACGGAGTCCGCTTTATACTAGAAATATATACTTAAGCCTTAGTATCCTAGCTTAGTGGTTCTGCCATAGACCTGCCCGGTATACTTATTACTTAGTGGATTACCTGGATCCGACTCTTCGACTTTAAGGTTAAGTATATTAAGGGGACTAAGAATACTACGGCTAATAGACTTTCGAGGATACCTGGTACTCAGTCTAATTAGGCTAACGATACTATAAAGGGGGATATCAACGACTTTATAAATAGCCGAATCTTCCTTATAGATACGGATAAGAGGTTTAATAACCCTAGTCTAGCTAAAGACGTTTTAGACCCGGATATTACTATTTTCTAGACCGGTACGGATTTCGAATAACTATAGAGTATCCGGTCCGGCACCTGACTTGACGCTGGCTATAACATAGCCGGTACTAGGGTAAAAATCGAGTTATCGCTATAAGCTAAGGGATAGTAATCGATTAGGCAGAATAGGCTCTTATACTAAACCATAGCTAGCTAGTATATATAGAAGAAAGGATAGATAGCCGTCCTTAGGATAAGGAGGCCAGCGATTAATTTAACTCTTTGCCTTTATAGTGTAGTAGTGGTATACCTGGAACACGGTTAATAACCGGGTCGGTTCGAATCCGGCTAGAGGCGTATATAAAAAGGAACCCCTTTTCCTTTTTTACGCTACTCGGATCCTGTTCTGGGGGGCCCTTATCTGCCTTAGTATATACGATAAGGGTTAAATAGGGGGCCCGTTAGACCCACCTTCCGCCCGGCTTCGCTAGTCGGTAACAGGTGCTACGGGGGAGTTAGTCGCCCTACCGTGGAAAAACGAGAAGACGGTATCGCGTTATCCCTGAGCGGGTGAGTAAAATACGCGGCGTCTTTTCCACGATACGGAGGCAGCCTCTTACGCTATTATATAAGCGCTCTGCGTAGGCACGTAGCCCGCGTTGGCTCCACCTATGGCCATAGAACAGGGAAGCTTAGAAGCTTTAAACTCTAGGAAGCGTATATATAAGTCGCCCGTGGTAGGCCCGTAGGGGTTAGCCCTAGGGCTTATAGGAAGGCGTATAAAAATAAATACAGATAATTATACGCGCGCCGTTAATCGAGCACGTAGTCGGCTTCAAAGCCGCTACGGGCATAACGTTATAGGCTTCCTAGAATAGAAGCCACGAGTTTCGGATATATATTAAGTTAGTAACAGGGCCCCCGCGGCACCCGTATAAGGTAATAATCCTAGAGGAGGAGGGCATAGGGGTTTTTATCTAAGTCTTATACTACTTGCCTAAGTCTTATACTACGGGTTTCCCCCCTATAGGCATAAGAGAAGGACCGTATAGTCAGAATTCTGACTCCTAGCTACTTAAGGTAGGATAAGGATAGCGGAGTAAGAGATTAAAAAAAATTAACTCTTTAGTACCCCCTACCTTTTAACTTAAGTATAATTACGTCCTAACCACTAAGTGCCTTTATCCTAATTATCTCTTTACTCTTCGCGATTACCCACTTAATATATTAATCGCTTAACTTACTGTCTAAAGGCCCGAGGACCGTTAAGAAGACAAAATAAGATAGCTAACCTAATTAACGATTAATAGATACTCGACCCCGTTAAGTACCCGGAATAAGCCTAGCCAGATACTAGTTCGCTTATACCTATTACCGAGACACGGCTAGGTTAGGAGCACGAACTTACGCCTATCACGGAACCTGGTATACCCGAACTTTAATAGGAACCTAACCCCGTTAAAGCTAATTATAGACTACCTATAGAAGGGCGTCCGATTATCGTTTATTCGACGGCTACCCCTTTTATATCCTAGGGCCCTCTAGCCTATAAGTCGCTTCCTCTTAGGCCCCCTTATAACCAGGTCCTTAAGGAGTAGCCGATATACTAGTAACTAGAAGAACGCCTACGCTACCTAGAATAAGATAGGGAGCGTAGACTGAAGCGCTAGCTAGAGCTTAAGGAACTAGCCACGTATTAACTCGGTGTTAATCAGGACTAATAATAGGATTTAGGCGGTATAGTAGTTAAACGTTTTACTAGTAGATAAGCGGTTCTGGTCCCTATTAATTAGTATACGACTATAAGAGGTCCTGGTATCTAGACTAATTAGGCTAAGGTTAATTACCCCTTTCTGAAGTAGGACGGGATATCCTAGGCTAAGTACCGGACCTTTATCTAGGAGATAAAGGAACGGTTTATAATTAACCCCTATAGCTTTCTAACTAGCGCTACTAAGAATTATTTCGTGGTCTCCTACTTACCCTATTATCTTAAGGAATATCAGCAGAACAAAGTCCGCTATAAGTATAACGGCTAGTCCGCGCGGGTCTCGTGGCTAGTACTCGAGGCCTAGCTCGGTTAATAGGTGGACGATAAGGATACCCGCCTCCGGGAAGTCGTTATTTAGATTACATCTAGGTAGGAGTCCTCTTAGAAATATAATAAGACCTTCTAATAATTTATTCGTAAATAGGAGACTCTAGAGTCTAAGCTACTAAAGGAACTGCCCGAGTTCTAGCGTATTTAGATAGTCCTAACTAGAGTCTACCTAGTAACCCGCGATTATATTATCGCCCAGGGAGTTCCACGGGTATACTGAGAGCTTACCCTATTATATCGAAAAGCGGAGGCCTTAATATAACCTTTTAAGAGCCGCTTTAGGGGTAGGCTATGGTTATAATATAGCTAGTATAACTAGCGTAACGATTAAGGTAATTAATAGGGATACCGGCATTAGATAGCGGCTCTAGCTACTTAGGCCTAGACTATAGGCTAGTCCTAAAGTTCTTCTAACTCGGCACCTAGATAAGGTAAGCTATTTTCTTCTTCCTCGCGTTTATTTATTAAGAATATTACTTACTATAACTGCTAATAGCGAGGCCACTATATAAGCATCTATAATAACCCTCGTATTAAGCGATAAAACCTAAGGTAGAATCCGAATAACTAGCCTATAGCCGGGATAAGGCTAGTATTAGGCCGTGTTATAGTTAAGAACCGAGAAGAACCTTCCCCGCCTAAGGACGGAAAGGCCCTTATTAAACCCGTGGAGGCCTATATTAGTATCCGTAAAGGCGGGGGTTAGGTTATAACTCTAGCGCGCCTAATAGCGGCGCCGATAGTAATATAATAGATCTGTCCTTTATAGGCCTAGACTAGGTTATAATAGGACCCCGATTATAGGTAGAATAGTTATTTAAGGGCGTAACGATACTACCTACGGAATAATATTAAGAATGATTAAGATAAAAGACTATTAGAGGCGTATAAAGATTTAACGGGACGAGTTCTATATTATAGACCTTAACCCGTCTAGCCCTAAGATTATCCTGGGTCTGCCCTAGTTATAATAAGTTAACCCTAATATCGATTAGGCTTAAAAGACTTAGACTTGCCCTATTATAAAAGATGACATAGAACTAGTTATATCCCGAAGAAATATAAGAAAGGCGAGAGAAGACGTATAGTAAGTGTTAATACTAAAGTTACCTAGAAAAGCCTCCCTTCGGTTAGGCTAGATAAGCCTATAGCAGGATTTAGATAAGGCCGAAATGGAACTATTAGATAAAGAACCGGATAAAGATCATCCTATAGCTTATTTTACCCTACCCGACTAATATAAGGACTTTACTAATATATTTAATAATAAGGACACGGGCCGACTCCCCGCTTATTAACGCGAGGACTATAGTATTAATATAAAGGAGGGGAAAATACTATTATTTAGGCCTATCTACCCTTTAACGATATAAGAACTCGAAGTACTCCTATAATATATTAAGGATATACTCTCGAAGGGTTGGATTAGACTATTAAGTAGTCCGTTAAGAGCTCCTATCCTATTTATCCCGAAGAAGGGCGGTAAGCTACGGCTCTGCGTTAACTACCACAGGCTTAATAAAGTAACGGTTAAGGATTGTACTCCGCTCCTACTAATTTATAAGATCCTGGATAGGCTATCTACCGCTAATTACTATACTAAGCTAGACCTTAAGGATACCTACTACCGGCTCCGTATCCGGGGGGGAGACGAATAGAAGACGGCTTTCCGGATAAAGTATAGGCACTTCGAATACCTTATAATACTACTCGGACTCACGAATACCCCGGTAAGCTTGTAATAATATATTAACCAGGCCAGATCCGGTCTTATAGACACTATCTATATAATATACCTCGACGATATTTTAATTTATAGTCGGGACCTAAATAAGCACTGGGTGTATATATATTAGGTCCTATAGTAACTCCGTGACTAGTCGCTTTCTACTAATCCTAAGAAATATAAGTTTAAGACCCGTAAGGTCGAATTCCTTAGGTTTATCTATAATACTAAGGGAGTCTATATAGACCCTATACGTGTTAAGGCTATCTGCGATTAGGAGAAGCCTAATACCGTTAAGAAGATTTAAGCTTTTACCGGCTTTACCGGGTTCTATAGGAGGTTTATTAAGAATTACTTAAAAATAGCCGCCCCGTTAAGAAATCTAATTAAGGGGGGGAACCCCGGGATTATTATTTTCGGACTAGAAGCTAAGGTAGTATTTACCGAAATAAAGAGGCTTTTTATAGAGGCACCCGTCCTTCGGCACTTTAACCCTATATTGCCTATACGCATCAAGCCTAACGCGTCGGCGTTTATAATCAGCGTAGTTATGAGCTAACTTAAGGATAGAATATAGTATCCTATCGCGTTTATATCTCGGAAACTATATAGACCCGAACTTAATTATAGTACGCCTAATTTAGAGCTAATACTAATTATTATTAAATTATTCTATACCTAAAGGCACTATATAGCTTATAGCTAGACTCCTGTGTTAGTCCTTACCGACTACCTAAATCACCGATATTAATAGATAAGCTAAAGTTAAAGGCGTAGTATACACGCTGGCTCGAAGAGATTATAGCCTATGATTTCGAAATTAAGCACCGGCCGGGCTTATTAAACCTAGCTAATAGCCTTTCGCGGAAGCCGTAGTATACCCCGAATATCTCTAAAGTTACCTCTAAATATACTAAGGCCGCGGAAGCGTTTTTAAGAAAGTTTATCCTAGGATTAATCACCCTAGGAGCAGTTACTACGCTAACTCGCCCACATTATATAAAGAAATTATTAAGGCTTAGGCTAAAAACCCGTTTTATATTAACTAATAAGAAGCTAATAATAACCGGGAAAGGGCTAGCCCCTAGTCCTGAGATAAACAAGGTATCCTAAGTCTTTAAGGAAAGGTTTTTATACCCAACTATTCCGGGTTATGTAGAAAGGTTCTATAAGTGTTCCACGATAATCTAATAGCTAGTCACCACGGAATTAAAAGCATAGTCCGATAAATCTCTACCTATTACTTTTAGAATTATATATCTAAGGATATTCGGGAGTTTATCCCTACCTATCTTGTATACTAGCGTACCACGTCCAGGTATTATAAGCTATATAGCGAGCTAGTAAGTCTTCCTATTCCTAAACGCCTATTTTTAAAGATTTCGATTAATTCTATTACCGGTCTACCGCCTATAACGGAGGCAGTCCGTAAAAAGGATATAATTTTAGTTATAGTCTACTATCTAACTAAGTACGTAATATATATTCCGACTAATAATAGCTTAACGGCGCCCGGGCTCGCGGACACGTTATACATATATATCTTCCGCCGCTTTAGTCTCCTAGATAGTATTATTTTAGATAGGGGGGCCCTTTTTACTGGTTGTTTTTAGGTAGCTCTTTATTATTACCTAAGTATAGATCGCCGCCTATTTACTATATAGTATCCGTAGACGGATCGATAAACGGAATAATAAAACCAGAATTTAGAATATTATCCACGAGATTATTACACGTTATAGTAAGACGGCTAGGTGGATAAGTTAGGACTCGCTAAGTTTACCTATACTATAGTATGGTATTTTAACCCCCGCGGAGACACTAATAGGTTATAACCCGAGGAGCCCCGATAAAATAAAGTTATACCGAGCCAGTAAAGTTCGCTTTAGAAAGGCGGACCGGCGCGCCGCCTAACTTATAGCCGATTATAGGACTATAACTAAACTAATTCAGAGGGCTTAGGCTATATATAAACGTTATTATAATCAGGGATGTATGGCCTAATAGTTTAAGATATGTAAATACGTCCTACTCTTTATAAAGAATCTACAGTAACGCCGGCTATCCTATAAGGTAATCAATAAGTATATTATACCCTATAAGATTACGGGGGTAGTGGGTAGCCACGGACTAGCCTATAGGTTAGAGCTACCCGCTAGTATAAAGATATATAACGTGTTGCCTATCTCTCTGCTTAAGCTATAAAGGTCTCGCGACGGATTACTACCCGAACCGTAGAATATCATAGTCGAACTATAAGAAGACGACGAATACGAGGTAGAAGCTATTATAGCCTACCGCTACCAGGGAAAATAACGTGAATATCTTATTTAGTAGGCAGGATAAGGCTATAAAGATAATACCTAGGAACCTATAAGGAATATACCGGCGGAAATAATCGATAGATATTTTATATATATTCTAGTAATAACTACAGTATAGCGGGGACTGGATCAGGACAATATAATAGTTAAGTAAGGATACACGGAGTACCTTAAAAGCATTTTTTATTAAAAAAAAAAAGGAAGAAAAGGAATAAAATTCCTTTTTTAAAAAAAAAGAAAAAAGAAAAAAAGAGGAGGACTAGTCGGCGGTAAGGCCGGGCGAGACTTAGCTATAAGTTATTATAGAGTTCCTACGCCGTCGTATTAGTAGGAGGGGGAGGAGGAGGAGGAGGAGTCGGGGTGGTAAGTAAGGGGGTATCTTTACCCTTATTTTCGTTATCGTTATTAATTATAGTATTATCCTTAACTAGAATAGGGGTGGCCTTTTTCCTAGCCTTACCCTGTTTCTAGGCAGATAACGGTCCCGGGGTGGGCGTGCTATAGACGCCGTTACCGGCGCCTGGGTTAAGGAGTATTACCCCGGTATTACTATTTACGATAGGACCACTAACTAATCCCGTGGCGGTAATACCGCCCTAAACCCCTAGGAACTTCTTTAATAGATCCGGGATCTCTTTCTAGGCCTTTAGGGAGGCCGATATTTCCTTTATTAAGGCTATAACCCGCTTTAGGGTATCCTATTTAGCGGTGGTAATCTCTTTATTATTACGCCGCTCGGCCTATATACCCTTACCGGATCCATAGGTAGTCTTAGCCTTATACTTACTAAGGCTAATTTATAAGATTTACTAAGCTTAGAGCGTAGCGTCCTATTATAGCTATTAGTATATAAATAGACACGGGATAAGATATACTTATAACACGGGCTTTATTAAACCCGCTAGGCCGCACCTTAGCGACTTCCAGGATATCCTATAAGACTTTAGCGGTAGCCTTATCCGCTATTAGTAACTAGAAGACAGTTAATATAGAATAGACTATAGGGCGGTCTATAGCGGAGGGAGTATAAGCCTATATTAAGGTATAAATAATTACTATTAACCTAGTAATAGTGGTATTTTGCCGATTTCTTTATAAAAGTATATAAGTAAGGAGTTAAATATATACTAATAATAGAATACGTATTAGTATTATAACGGCACGACTTATATAAGATAATATCTATATCCTTTAAATCTAAGTCGGCTAGGTAGCCGGTATATTATAAGTATAGGGCACGGAGGCTCTCGCCCTTATCTATATCGATAAGCTTATCTATAGCGGAGGTAGTATTATTAGCGGCTAGGGCGTTAGCGGCGGCGGCTTTTTTTAATATTTACTGTTATGGGTTGACCCCACTTATACACAAATCCGGCAAGAAGCCGGAATAACCAACTAGCACGCGAGGCCCACGCCCGGACCACGCGCTGCCCTTATAACGGACTCGCATATACTTAGCAGATCCTGCACCCCCCTTTTATAACTTTTCTCTTCTTCTCCTTTAATTCTAGCTAATATAATTATTCGGCCTTACTTAGTATAACTAATCTATAACTAGCCGCTTATATAGCTAGAATGTAGCGAAGCCCACGCGCTGCGTTAGTATATCCTTAGATACGAACACGCTATTAGGTGGCGGCGGCCCTATAACCCCCGCTAAGATAACGGAGTGGACGGAAAGACGGATTATAGAAGCCCTGAATACGATAATAGGCCCGTTATAAAAGTAGCTAGCCCTATAATAGAGCTTACTCGAATAATTAGCGAACCGACTAACTGCCGAATTAACTACGCTATGCCCTCCTTACGGCCTAGCGCTATCCTCGGAAGGAGGTTACTTATATACCCCCGCGGAGTTAGTAGGGCCCCTAAGCCCGGCTATCTCCGCTACCCTCTAACTTAAAATACCACGAGAATAACCCTACGTTCTAGTACGTACTAAGCCCCTGCCTTACCCTTTAAAGTTTAGCGGGAAACGAATCAAGTATACTACTTAGTCGTAATAGATACGCGATAAACTCCGCTTAGACTAGCACTTATTTAATAGCGGAGATAAGATATAGTATTATATTAACTCGTGTTTAGAAGGAAGCGCCTAGTAGGTGGTATCCGCCTATTACGCGGCTAGCGGCCTAGGAGGTTACCATAACCCGGAACGGTTCTTAGAGTACCTGGATCGTACCTATAAGGATTAGAATAAGTAACCTCGTGCCGCTAACGCACTATATACGCTCCGATAATATAAGGAATAAACCTTCGCTTAGTTTTTACCGAAGTTTAAGAAGCAGATCGCCTAAGCCGGTAGTAGCGATTAGGCGGACGCCGCTAAGATTATATTTTTAGAGGGTGCCCTAAGCCAGAAGCTATATAGCGCCCTGGTTACTACGAAGTTACTTAACGACTACCCTGGCTAGGTGTCCGAAGTTTAAAGGGTGGCTTAGAAACTAAAGGGACTACGCCTAACTAATAAGAACACTTATATACCGAACCGAGGTCGGAACCAAGATATAAATAGGGATATTACGATAAGCGGGGTTTATTAAGTATATCCTAATATAAACTCGGGTTAACCTCGTAATAACTAAGAATACTAGGAATATAGGAAGAAGGGATATATACGGGTAAACTATAGGTCCTAAGCTAAAGGATCCTGTATAAAGGAAGTCCGCGCTACGAAGGTATAACTAGAGGATAGCGATATCTCCGCGAGTTTAGTAGGATCCGATAATAAAGAGTCGGAAAAAGAGTAGCTTTAGTATAAAAGCGGGTACTAAAGTAGACCGCCGCCTTATAGCAGGAGTAGGAAGCGTTTAAATACTTAGCTAGTAGCGACTTAGCCCTTATATTAATATAAGTTAATAAAAGATATATATATACTTTTATAGATACGGGTTATAACTACTACGCGACTATAAATAAACGATTTACCCGGAGACTCTAGCTATTATTACTTAAAAGAAAGAAACGACTACTAAAAGGCTTTATAGAAGCCTCCGAACCGGCCGTTAGCGCCGGTATCACCGCCCTTAAGCTAGAGATTAGCGGCTATACCTAACAAATCTTTATGTATATAGTCGAAGGATTAGACTAGGATATATTCTTAGGGAAACCTTAGATAGAATATAACGATATTATCTACTACGCGAAGAATAGACGCCTTTATTATAAAGTCGCCGATATCGACCTCTATTTTATCGGCGAGGAAGAACCCTCTAGTATACGAGCTATCCGTGAGTCTAGGCTTATCTCCGGATCGGTATTCGTGGCATTAATTAGAAGAATACGGAGAGGGTTAAAAGGTAAGAAAAAGGACGAATTCGACGCCTTTATATAATCGGTTAGTATAAGAGATATTAATAAGGCCCTTAGGAAGAAAGAACCTATAGACCCTCGGGACTATATCCCGGCGAATATCCTATAAGAGTTCGGCGACCTCTTTACGCCTAATAAGGCTAACTAGTTACCGCCTTATCGACTAGGGGTGGACCACGAAATTAACCTAAGACAAGGTCCTAGCGGAGATAAGCCGAACCTATTATAGGGTCCGCTTTACGGTATATCTAGGGAGGAACTGCTTATATTACGAAAGACGCTAAATAACCTAATAGATAAGGGCTTTATTTAGGCTAGCAGCTCGGCCGCTATAGCCCTAGTCCTCTTTATACGTAAACCGGGAGGGGGACTCTGTTTTTATTATAACTACTAAGCCCTAAACACGATTACCTAGTAAGATCGCTACCCGCTCCCCTTAATCACGGAGACCCTTCGTAACTTAGTAAAGGCAAAATAGTTTACGAAGCTGGATATAGTGGCCGTGTTCTATAAGATTCGTATAGCCCTAGGGTATAAGAGTAAGACCGCGTTCCGTATAAGGTTCGGCCTCTTTAAATAGCTAGTATGCCTATTCGGACTTAGCGGCGTGCCTATAACGTTCTAGCGATATATTAATTAGACCCTTTAGGAGTTCCTAGACGATTTCGTAATAGCGTATATCGACGATATCCTAATTTACTCGAGTAGCCTTTATAAGGAATACGAAGAAAAAGTAAGGCTAGTATTATATAAGCTTATAAACGCCGGCCTAAACCTAGACCCGGCTAAGTATAAGTTTAGCGTGCTAATAGTAAAATATCTAGGGTTTATTATTATAGTCGATAAGGGGGTCTTATACGACCTAGAGAAGCTAAAGGCTATTAAGGAATAGGAAGCTCCTATATTAGTAAAAGGAGTGCGAAGCTTCCTCGGGTTCGTGAACTATTACCGGATATTTATACGCGACTTCGCGGGTATATCGGCTTTACTCACGGCGTTAATAAAAAAGGGCCGCCTATTTAGATAGGGGGTCGAAGAAGATATAGTATTCTAGGAACTTAAATGACTCTTTTAATTAGAGCCGGTCCTATAACTCTAGGACCCTAATCGCGATATAATAGTAGAAACCGATTACTCTAGCTATGCGCTAAGGGGTATCTTAACCTAGGTAGATAACTTAGGATACCAGTGCGTGGTAGCGTACTACTCGCGTAAACTTATACTAGCTAAGTATAATTATCTAATCTATAATAAGGAAATATTAGCTATTATAAGCTATATACTCGCGTAAAAAGCTAAGCTAACTAGCTATAAACGGTTTATAATCTTATTAGACTATAAGGCGCTTAAGTACTTTATAACGAAACGAGTCTTAACGGAGAGGTAAAGCCGGTAGGCCGGAGAACTAGCCTAGTTTAACTTCGCGCTAGAATACCGGCGAGGTACTAAGAATAACACGGCGGACGCCTTATCGCGTTAAGAATAGGATACTCTATAAGACGTATTAGATAAATAAGAATAAGGGAGAGTAGTTTAATTAATCCTAGACTCCGCGATACCGGCGAGCGTGCTAGTAATTAGATAGACCCTTATAAGAGGAATAGCGATCCGATATATATTCGAAGCCGATAACGACCTTTAGCGTCTTTAGGATAAAACGATACCTACTAACGTCTAATACCAGGGAGCGCTCGCCGCTATCGCCTCGCGAGCTTACGGATTTAACCTATCTCTAAACCTTAAGCTCTAGATCGTAGAGTATTCCGTGAATTCCGATAGACTATTAACGTTCCGCGATCGCCTTTAGGTGCCGGGTCCGGGGAACTCGCCGCTAAGAGGACGCTTAGTATAGGCGATCCACGACTTAGTTATCGGCGGTTATCTAGGTAGAGAAAACACTATCGTTATAATAGCCCGACGGTTCTTTTAGCTAGTAATAAATAAAGATATCCGGAAGTTAAAATATAACTATAACCCTTATTACTATAGTAACTAGTGGTATAATACGAAGAGAGGTCTATTAAAGCCCCTGCCGATACCCGAGCGTATTCGTAGCTACCTCGTAATGGATTTTATAACCGACCTCCCCCCTACTAGAAAAAAGAAAGCCCGTTACCTTTAGGTTATTATAGACCGGCTAACTAAAGCCGTTATACTAACTAAAGGCGATAGAATCGATAAAAGTAGAAGCCTGCGCGGAACGATTTTTATATAGTTATTTCTGGTTCTGCGGTATACCCTTATCGATAATAAGCGACTACGGCTTAAACTAGACTAATAGGTTCTAGCGATACTTTTATAAACTCGCTAAGACCGAATAGCGGCTTAGTATAGTATACCACTTATAGACTAATAGGGGTCCTAAAAGGCTAAACTAAGATATATAAGCCTACCTTAAAGCGTTTATCTATTATTCCTAGGACGATTAGGGTCGCCTATTTTTTTTTTTTTTTTTTTTATTACGCGCATGCAGCCCTAGAGCTATGGCGCGGCGGGCTATAGCGCTAGGCGCTATAGTCCTAAAAGACAGCTAAGTACAGTACTATATAGCAGTAAAATCAGTAAATAACAAAGGAAATCCTCCGTATCAATCTGCCTAATACCCTGTTCTTTATACTAAAGTCAGGAAGACCGAACCAGGAAAAATCAGACCGTAGAATCCGTAGTAATTTGCCCCTTAAACCACTCTGCCGTAGCTATCTTAGTAGCTGAAAGGAAGGCCTATAGGCCCTATAGCCCCTTTTTAGTACTAAATAACAGCGGAAGAGTTAGCGGTAGGCCTGCTAGAGCTTCCCGCAGGGCGTCTCTTTCTACCCTATAGATAGGGCAGTATAAAATCAGGTACGCTATATCCTGCACCGGGGAGCCCGGGCAGGAACAGCGGTCTATAAAGCAGTTTTAGGCCCGTTTTTAGTAAGGTCTCAGGTAGCCGAATCTAGTTTTTAACTGGATATAGGCTAATTAAAGCCACCGTGGGCCCTATAAATACAGGGGCTTTCGAGAGAAACGGAGGTTATCCTGAACTAGGCGCCTATATAGGCGGCCTAGCCGGACTGTTTTACCCCTTTTTTCGGCGTCTTCCTCAGCAGCCCAAAGGGATTTCCAGTCAGCTATCGTAGCTGCGTTTACCCGGCGTTTTAGGTGACTAAGGGTAACTAGCTTAAGAGATTTAGTGGCTTTCCCCGGGTTAAGAGCCCGTTTAGCTACCTTATCTACTAGTTCGTTACCCTCTATCCCTATATAAGCCGGGACCCACCAGATAAAGACCGAGGTGCCTTATTATTTAAGGCGGGAGATATGGTTTTTAGCAGTTATAGCCCACTACGAGGGGCCCTAAAGCTTCTGAATAGCCGCCTGTGAATCGCTAAAAATATAGCACTCTAGGGGCCTAGAAGACTGTTATAGGGCAGTCTCTAGGGCCTGAACTATAGCGTATAGTTCAGCGTCGGCGACTTCGGCAGAGGGGCCTAGGTTAATTCCTAGGGCTCTACAGGGCCTATTAGCGGGTAACCACTATATAATAGCGGCCGCCGCCTACTTAGGCGTTATAGGGCCCGGGTAGCCTGTAGGGTGGCCTTAGGAGCCGTCGGTGTAGAAAACAGATGCCCAGCTGCCGAGAGACTGGAATTCCGCTAGGGCTTCAAGGTAGGCTGTTTTAGGGTCGGTGGGGTCTTTTATAGAGGGCTACGGCGCTATAAGGCCGGGAAAATAGGGGCGTAGGTCCGCTAAAGGCGCTAAGGCCCAGGGGGCCTCCCACTTAGTAGACGGGGCCTCTATATCCCAGGAGGACCCTACTAAGGCCGGTAATTCCCCCCCTAGCTTATAAAGCTATATGGAGGGCTACAGGGTCTAGAAGAGGGCGAGGTCGTTATCGTCGTTACTTAATTCGTCACGGACACTATCTAGAAGCTCCTTTCTTACCGGGTAGTTCGGTAGGAATTTTAAGATCCTAAAGGCGTAAAGCCTATTAGATCTATTTAACCGAACCCGGGCCGGTGGAACAGCGGCTTCTAGTTCTAGAGTGCGGAGGGGGGAGCCCCTAAAGGCACCTAGGACTCTAACTAAAGCGCCGTATTATAGGCGTTCTAGTCGGTCTACTAGGTGGGTTTTTTAGGACCCGGGGTCCCACCAGAGCTATAAGCCGAAGTCAGCTATAGTGGATACACAGGCTATATATAGCTACCGTAGGGCCCTAAAAGACAGGCCCTTCTGGGAGCTAGCGACCCTCTATAGTCGATTCAAGGCGCTAGTGGCTAAATTTAACCGTTTTTCGATATAGGGTTTAAAGGATAACTTAGGGTCGAACCAGACCCCAAGCCACCTAATAGCCCCCTCGATAGGCCTAATTTCGTGCCCTGCTATAGTAGCTAAGTCGTTAACTATAGAGCGTTTATTATAGAAGTGGATAAGCTTTGTTTTTTACGGGTCGAAGAGGACCTAGTTATTTTCGGCGGCGCTAAAAAGGAAGGGCGTTAGCTGCTAACTCTAGGGCCCTATAGTTCCTACTAGCTGATTTAGAAGCTACTAATAGCTGGAAATCGTCTATATAGGAGAGCTATAGGCCCTGGAACCCTTTATCCACTATAACCCCCCTAATATAGATCAGGAAGAGTATAGGGGATACAGGAGAGCCCTATAGAACCCCTATATTTAGGGGGGTGGGCTGTTAGACCTACCCCTCGAACGCTAGCTAGATACGCCTATTCTCTGTAAAGGAGGCGACCCAGTTAACTAGGTTCGGGGGTAATTAAAGCTATTATAGAGTACGAAGGAGCTATGGCCTGGCGACGTGATCGAAGGCGCCTTTAATATCCAAAAACAGGGTAGAAATAACTGAGTTTTTCTGATTCTTCCGTTGTTTTTGGATATAATTTAGTAAAAGAAGGGCTATATCGATAGCTAAGCGTTGTCTTTTACCTCCTATTTAACTAGGGTGTAGAAGGTCGTTACGTGAATTTATAAGGAAGGCGAGTCTAATAGCTATAACCCTTTCTAGTACTTTACCTAGGCAGTTTAAAAGGGCTATAATCCTATAAGACTTAGGATATAAATAGTCCTTTTTCCCTGGCTTAGGCAGAACGATACTAAGGGCCTCTTTCTAGCAGGTAGGGTGATAACCCACTAAAAAAAGAGCTGAATAGGCCTATAGGAAGACCCCCGGTATCGTATTATAGGCTTGTTAGATGGGTTTTAAGCCTATACGATCCGGGCCGGGTGCCTTGCCTATGGCGGCTCTAAAAATAGCACGCTATAGTTTAATAGCCTGCAGGCTAGGCCACTCCTAGGGCCTTCTTCTAGAGTCCTTACTACCTAAGCTAGTTAGGTTCTAGGGCACTCTAGAGGGGCTGGAGGGGCCTAGGTCCCCTAAAGGGCCTATATAAACAGGGGCTTTAGGGGCGTCAGTAGCGGTGGCCTCGGTGGCCTCGGGGGTAGGAAACAGGGTCCTTAGGAGTATATTACACTTATCCTCGAAGGTATAGGCCTTCGGGCCTTCTGGTCCCTAAATAGGGGGTATTTTAGCGTTAAGGCTGCTTTTTATATAGCTATACGCCTTAAAAATCTCGTTACCTTCGACCTGGGCTAGGAAGGCTTCCTAGTAGTCGGTTTTTGCTGTTTTTATAGCGCGGTAGTAGGCGTTTCGGGCTGCTTTCTAGGCGGCTTTAAGGGGGGCAAGCCGGGGGGCCGGGGCCCCCTTTTTTGCCTCTTTCTTAAAAACACTAAAGGCCCTACTACTCTCTTTTCGTAGGGTCTTTAGCTCTTTAGTCCACCACGGTTTTAAACGCTCTACTACTTTAAGCCTAGGCGTGGAAGACTCCAGGGCTATAGTAATAGAGCTTAAGAGGTGGCGACCTATAGAGTCCTAATCTATAGCGTCGATCGCCTATTATAGCTAAAGGGTTAGTTAGGGTTCTAGGTCCTTTAGAGACCTAGAGAAAAGGTCCTAGTCCGCTAAGTTATAGTTATAGGCGGGTGGGATAGCCTTATTTATAGGGCCTTTAGGACCTAAAATAGCTGCCGAGGTAAGAATAGCGCGATAGTCGGAGGTGGTATTATCGATATATCTCCAGCTATTAAAGTGGAGGCGGTAGAAGCTAGGCGTATAGAAGGCTAGGTCTATAACTGACTCCCGGCGTAGAATATCCCTAACTAGGGTCCCTCTATACAGGTTAACCTCTTCAGGATCCACTAAACAGGTAGCTCCAAGGCTATCTAACCAGTCTACTAAAGGCTAGGCCTTAATAGTATCCTCATTCAACACAGCCCCGTTCCACTGCCAGTGGTTCCTATTAAAGTCCCCTATAATAAGGGCGGGTCCAGGGATCAAGAGGCCCTGTAGGACCCTTTCTTCCGTCCAGGGGCGGGCTATAGAGCATAAAAAGGGGGGGGAGGCTAGGGGGGGGGCTAGGAGGCGCCGGGGGGGTCGTAAACGGTCTAGGGGGGCTCGCGGTGCCTAAAGAGGGGCGGGGGCCCCTAGTATGCTTCGAGGGGTCGAGCTGTTCTTGATTATAGACGTGTAGGATATAGAAGGTCTAGGGGAAGTAGACCTCTATAATCTAAGCGTCTAGGTCGTCGAGGAGGTCGTTTCGAAAGGAAAAGTCGATATTGCTAGCCTTTCTAACATAAGCTAGCACCCTAGGTCTAAGGGGGAAGACCTAGGAGGTGCAGGAGGTAGGGGGGGCGGTATAAAAGGCCGAGTGGTTTTTAATCACCCAGCCTTCCGGTTTCTAAAAGCGTTAGGGTTCCTGAATTAGGACTATATCAGCCAAAGCCTCTAAAGCCTATTCCAGGATCGATTCGTGGGCCGGTTATTATTTATTAGCGTTATATTAAATAAATAGCAGCCCGTTTTTCGGGCTTTTCGAGCTAAAAAACCCACTATTCATAGGAACAGTTAGGCTTTAATAGCTCAAATAACCTCGCAGTTCGGGCTATCCGGGGGATGGTCACCGTTACAGTTACAGCAATGGTATTTAGTATAGACGCAGATACCGTATTCTTCATAGCGGTTATAGTAGTGTTCGGTATAATACTCGTGGTTACTAGCGCAGATAAAGCAGGTCGTTTCGGCCTTACAGGTACCCCTAGTATAGCCGAATTTCCAGCACTTAGAGCACTAAGTTTTCGGGGTTATAGGCCTATATTTATAGGCCTTAAGGCGTTGGCCAGCGATCTATAGGCCAGATTTTAGGCAGTGCTTCTGCTCTGCTTCGGTAGGCACTACTAGGATAATAGTGCCGCTATTAAATAGGGGGTCAGGGCGGCCTAGCCACCGAGGCTGGCCTACGACCTTAATAGGGTTAAAGATCGTAATTTCGGTGGCTATACCAGCTAGGCCTCGGCCTAGGCCGGAACGGAGGCCCTAATCCTAGGAGGCGTTAGAAGGGTCCTGTTCTTCGAAAGGGTAGACCGGGACCTGTTTAACGACTAGTTTAAACCAGTTACCAGTAGGCTAAGGGGCCTAAAAAGGCAGGTCTTTTAGCTCTTTAAACCACTGATTTTATAATTCTAGGAGCTATTCGGCAGTGTATTTCGGGCCTAGGGTTAGGACAAGGTTCCCCTTAGTCGAGGAGCTAACTACTACAACGGCGGGGGTTTTTAAGACCTTATTAATCCTATTTCGTAGCTCAAGAGGGTCGATTTCCCTAAGGGACTATCCTTTAGTAGGCTAGAGTACTACTCTTCGGATCTTTTTCGGGTTTTTTAGGGCGGGGGGAGGAGGGGCAGGCCCTATAGAGCCCGTAGGCCCTACAGAGCCCATAGGCCCTACAAAGCCCGTGGGCCCTATAGGGCCTATGGCTCCCGATGGGGCTTAAGCGCCTTTAGCGGCAGCCTAACTATAAAAGGGCTGCTGCTACTACTGCTATTATTATTCTATAAGTTTACGAACAGCCTAAGCTAGTTCGTCAACCTTCTATTCAAGTGCGGAGGCAGTAGGGGCCACGGGGGGTATAGGACCCGTAGGGGTTCCTTCGATAGTGGATTTAAGCCCTATAAAAAGGGCCTTAATCGGGGGGGCGGCGTCGAGGCTATAGGCCTACTAAACCAGCTAAAAAGCCTGCTAGAGAAGTCCTTTAACCTAGGCCTTACTAGCCAAACTAGTCGACTTCTAGGGCAGAGGGGGGAATTCTTCAGCAGGTCTTTGGGTCTTTTTAGCCCAGGCAGAGCTAATCAGACCCTGTTTTTTAGCAGGTTTAGTAGGGGGGGGCCCCTAGAAGGGGTCCTAAAGGGGGCCCCTAGAGGGGGACCCAGGGAGGCTTTTAACCTCCGAATCGTCGGCTATATAGGGGTTTATACGGGTCCTAGAGGGGGCTCTAGGCGTAGGGCTTATAGAGGCGCTACGGTCCCGTTTAAAGGCTTATATAGGCGTTTTATAGCGGGCTATTTCGTTAGAATCATTATCGGAATCGGCGTCTTCTATAGTTATATCCCCTTCCCCGTCCCTAGCCGTTTTAGGAAAAGTGGGGCTAGGTGGGGCCGGGTCCGGGGGGGTCGAATTCGGGGGCTCGGGGCTACCGCGGTGGCTAGGGCGGCCGGGTCGGTCTTATTATAGTGGAATCGGGCGTTACGTTAACTTAGTCGTTTATATACGCTGCTACGGCTATGCGCGTGGCTTAGTGGGTGGCTCGTTATAAGGCTAGGTGGTCTATGCGGGCTGTTTAGAAGGCCCGGGCTCTGATTGGGTAGCGGGCGCACGGGCCACCTTAGAATTTTCGGGCGGCTTTACGTGCGCACCACCACGCTGCGTTTTCGCACCTATTTTGCGGCGCAACAACGGCTTGCGTACAGCGAAGCTATACGTGCGCGTAACGGGCTCGAAAAGAGCAATTGAACGATACTAATATCGGGCGTTTTAGGGCGTTTGCGCGGAAAAGGTGGGTCCAGCTCGTGTTCTAATACTTTATAAGAGGATAAGTTTATCTTAACGCCTAGGGTCGCCTATTACTAGTAGCGTAGTTATCGCTAAATAATCGGAGGAGCTCTATAACCTAGCTAAGCCCGTTCTTCCTAGAGTATAGGTTCTATATCGACCCGATTTAAGTACACGAACCTATTCCTTTATACCTTAAGGAATTCGCGGTATATAACTTACTAAGCCGTTTATAAGGGGCTATAGAGCTCGCCTAGGCCTTTATAGCCGCGAAGTAATTATAGGATAAGGAGACCGCGAACCGACGGCGACTGCCTGCTAAATGATTAGAAGTAAGAGACTTAGCCTAGTTATTTATAGCGAACTATACGACGCTAACACCCTCGCGTAAACTAAGCTAGTTATACTAGAAGTATAGAGTAACTAAAGTTATTAACCCTTACGTTATCGAACTTAACGTCTTATCGGGGATATACCCGCGCTTCTATATCGATATCCTTAAGCGAGCTAGCCGCGACCCTTTACCTAGTTAAGTCGTAGATAACCCTTAACCCGCACTAATCCGAGATACGCTCTACGGTAACGATAAGTAGGAGGTAAAGGAGATCCTATACGTATAGAGTAAGCGGCGAGGTTACGGGATACGATAAGAAGCCCTTATACGATAGGTGGGTTACGCGGAGCCTACTTAGGAGTCTCTAGAAGCTATATAGGATATATAAGCGCTAGACGTTTTTAAAAAACGTTACGGTATAGCGGATATTTATAATAGACTACTTAGCGATTATACCACGGAAAGGATACGAGGTCGTAAAGAACCTATAGTGCGCTCTTAGGTATTAGTCGATATTCCTTATTTATTAGGGGGGTATTCGCCGGCCCCCCCTCCGGCCTTTAGACTAAGCGTATATACCCCTTAGGCGGTCCCTAATTAGTAGCCTTATCGTTATTACTATTACCGCTAATAATCTTAGGAGTGCCCTTAGCCTAGAGGGCCGCTAAAACGCTGCGTAGGAGAGCCGTTTACGCTATAGCCTCGCGCCGGATCGCTGCGAGCTCTTAGCGTACCTCCCTATCGCCGTTAGCGTTAGCGGCGGGAGCGGGAGCGGCGGGGGTAGTGTTTAGGTCCTGCTTACCTATAGCCGTATAATAGTCACCTTAAGCTATAACCTAAGCTTCCTCGAGCTATAGGCGAATTAGTATATAAATCGTAAAATAAGTAGGGCTATACTTATATCTATAAACGGCTAGTCATAGGTTAATTATACTAAGTAAGTCTAAATAATTATATTAGCTAGAATTAAGGAAAGGAAAGGAAAAGGTTTATAAAGAGGCGCAGGATTTACTAGGTTCATACGAATCCGCGGTAAGGGTAGCGCGAGGTCTAAGTATCGGTTTTACGTGCTGGTTAGCGGTTCCGGCCTTATACCGGAACTATACTTTTAAGGGGTTAACCCGTAATATTACCCCCCTCCCCCCCCCCCCCCCCCCGGGGCCGTAATAACTAAGCGCCGAACCTATTATTTTCTAAACGCGTTATAAGGGAGGCGTGTATCCTCCTTTATATCGGGTATATTCGTGTCGCGCGGCGTTTATAGCGACTTCGCTCCTAGGTCGCCGGCGTTCCGCGTTACGCTAAGCGCTTACCCTTTATATCTAAAACCCCCGGTTACTCCTTCCTCTTTATTTATAAACTATTATAATAAATAGCTTTATAGGCTTTGATTATATTCCGTAGCCTCTATAGTATAATAGTGGTATACCTGGTATATAGTTAAGAGTAACTGGGTCGGTTTAAATCCGGCTAGAGGCGCACGCAAAAGAGGAGCCCCTTTTCCGTTTTTACGCTACTCGGATACTATTCTGGGGGGCCCTTATCTGCCTTAACATATACGATAAGGGTTAAATAGGGGGCCCGTTAGACCCACCTTCCGCCCGGCTTCGCTAGTCGTTAATAGGTACCACGGGGGAGTTAGTCGCCCTACCGTGGAAAACAAGAAGACGGTATCGCGCTGTCCCTAAGCGCGTGGGTAAAATACGCGGTATCCCTTCCACGATACAGAAGCAGCCTCTTACGCTATTACGTAAGCGTTCTGCGTAGGCATATAGCCCGTGTTAGCCCGGCCTATAGCCATAGAAAGAGCAGGGAAGCTTAGGAGCTTTAAACCCTAGGAAGCGTATATATAAGTCGCCTGTAATAGGCCTGTAGGGTTAGCCCTAGGGTATATAGAAGGCGTATAGACTAAACCGAGATAATCACGCGCGCGCCGTTAATCGAGCACGGAGTCGGCTTTAAAGCCGCTACGGGCAAAGAAAACGCTACCGGCTTCCTAGAATAGAAGCCACGAGTTTCGAATATATATTAAGTTAGTAACGGGGCCCCCGCGGCACCCGCACAAGGCAGCAATCCCAGAGGAGGAGGGCATAGGGGTTTTTATCCAAGTCATATACTAGTTCCCTAAGTCTTATACTACGGTTTTCCCCCCTATAGGCATCTAAGAAGGACCGTATAGTCAGAATTCAGGCTCCTAGTATATATATAGGATAGCGGAGTAAGAACCAATATAATAAAATAAATAAAAATTATATTCCGTAGTTCGATATTATAGTATAAGCGTAGCTTTGCCCGGTTTTTCGTTTATAGTTAATTCTTTTTTTATAAGCCTATAACATCGTTTTAGTAGTAAGCTCCGTCGCTTATTCCGTGCTTAGGGCCTTATCGTTCTCCGCTAACTCGCGACGTAGTCGTCCTGTACTTATAGTTATCTTATTAATCCGTAATTTATATCTTCGTTTATCCTTTTAACTATTATAAGTTTATCGATAAGCCCTTACGTTAAGCCGGCTAAATAGTGGCTAATAGAGTATATATAGATATCTCCTCTCCGTTATAGCGCCCGCCACGCCTATAAGGGCACTATTAAAGAGTAGCCGGCTATCGGCGACTTTACGCCTCCCCCCGCCTTTAATAGCGAAGAATTTAGTTAATCGGTTAAAAGCATAGCCGAGGAAGCCTTTACTATTATAGCGAATACCGGTAAGCGTCCGGCTAAAAAGGAGGTTTATAATACGGCCTAGTACTTCGCCGCGAGGATCCTACTAACTCTCTGAGAGGCCGCGACGCCTACTAAGCGTTAACGTGGCCTAGCTTATCCCCCTAGCCGCCTCCGCGATACCTTTTATCGCCCTTATACTGACCGTATAGCTAGTATTAATTAAAAATTTAACTAGACGTGCTATAATTAATCCGGGCCTAGCGCGGCCCGTAGTAAGCCTAAATACTATAAATATACTATAGGATCCTACCCGTACCGCCCTATAAGTATCCTATAAGTTATAGGCGAGGTCGTTACGATTAACCTTTATAGCTCCCCGCCGCCGCTATGCCTTTTATTAAGCCCCTGGGCGACACGGGTCGCGCTATACGCGATAACCCCGACAACGACGATATAAATGTCTCCTTCTCTTTTATATCTTTTTCTAGGTTATTACTAACTCGGGCTAAGCTCCGCGAGGCCTACGAACTAGCTCGTAGTAACTACTACGCCTTTTTATCTAAGGTAGCCTCCGCCCCCGCCGCTAACTCCGCCCCCGCCTCCGCTAATAACGGCGAGGGTCTCCGCCGCGAGGTAGCGGCCCTCCGCCGCGAGGTTTGCTTATAGGGCGTAGCGATAACGCGCCTCCTAAAGGGTATCCTCGCCGCCCTCTAGGGAGGTGGCGGTCCTATTACTAATAGTAGTAATAATAATAACCAGGAGGGCCTAGGCGGTAATACCGCTAATTAAAGTCCTTTATAGAGGCACTATCTGTTTCCTTAGAAACCGGTAGGGGGGCTAATAAATTCCTCCCCTTTAATTAACTTACGATTATAGGTCGTACTCCCCTCGCCCTAGGGTCTCTTTATCTTCGTGTATTCCTTATAACATAGTCTTATAGAGGCCCGTTATTCTTATCCGCGGGGCCGTGTTCTGCTTTAAAGGCGTTTAACGCCTTAGTGTTCTTTATAGCGTCTAGTGGCTCCTAAGTAGGTTTAGCGTATCCCGCCTAATATACTAGTACCTTATATCGTACGCCGCGACCTCGCTGCTTATTCTGTGCGTATAAGATACTTTCTACTTCCTACTCTTTATTACTATAGAGTGCGTCTCTAATCGGTTTAGGCTAGAGGTCGATTATAACCTGGCCGGGGAGGGGGTCGCGGCTAGCTTATTTTAGGATATTAATATAGAAGCGAGGATATATCCCTAAGGGCACGTCTAACTTAACGATATAGGAGTTAATCATTTTCGTTACTTTATATTTCTGGTATAGCTAGCTTAGCTTCTTTAAGGGTCTAGGCGTAGAGTAGTTAGCTATAGAAAGCTAGGCGAGGTCTTTTATTTCGAAGCGCTCCGCTAGGAGTCGCTGATTATTCGCGGATTCCTTATCCTATAGTTGCTTCGAGGCTATGGCTGCTTATACGAACTCTATAGCCCTTTATAAGCGACTTGGCAGGTTATAAGCAGCGGCTTTCTTCGGGTATATAGGCGTCGGGTCGTGGATTTAGATAGGGTCGATATAGAACCCGTATTCTAAGAAAAAAGGGCTTAGCTAGGTTATTAAGCTTTTCCTGCTATTAAGCGATAACTACGTGGCGGGTAATAGGCGACCCTAGTTATCCTAGGAATAGTATATAAAGGCATAGAGGTAGGCCTAGATATCTTAGTTTAGCCTTTTAGGCCCTCTATCGGTTTAGAGGTAGTACGCTATACTAAGTCGCTACTTAATCCCTATAAGTTTATAAAAGTATCGCTAGAACCACTTAGTCTAGTTAGAACTATAGTTATTAACGATTAAGAGGGGTATACCGTAGAACCTAAAATAGTAGTTTAAGAAGCGTTCCGCTTAGGCCTCCGCTTTTATTATTTCTATCGCTTTTAACGTTACTAACTTCGTTAGCCTATCTATAATTACTTATAGGAACCTTGCCCTGCTTTTGCTAGTAGGTGGTAGGTCCGTTATAAAGTCTATCACGACGTAGCTATAAATTCGCTTTAGTATAGGTAATAGTTTTAGTAGCCCTTATTTCGTATCCCGCTACTAATTACCTCCGTTACACGGATTATAGTTACGGATAAACTTCCGTATATCCTTATTTATACCGGGCTAGAAGAACTATCGGGCTACTATAGTAATCGTGTTTTCCCTGCCCGGGTAGCCGCCGATAATAGAGTCGTGGATCGCTTATACTAAGCGTCCTCTTAGTCGCGAGTCCTCTTTAGAGCTTAGGACCCAGAGACGATCCCGGAAGGTTATATATCCCGCGGGGTTAAGGGAATATTCCGCGATCTATGGTTATAGCCTAAGGGAGGGGTTAAAGCTATGAGCTCTTATAGTAATCACGGCGAGGACTCCTTAGTATTAGGGGTTAGTCACTAGAGTCTTATCCTAAAGTCGTTAAAGGTCTTTATTTACTTCGAATACACGCTTAATAGATATCTTCTATATCGTTAGCTCGGGAATCGTTTTTAGGATCGCGGAGTTAGGTATTAATTAAATTACCCGCCCCTATTCCCGGTTATCTAAGCTATCCCTTAGGGCGTCCTATTCGTGATAGGGGAGTATATCCGCCGCGAAGTTTTTAGTACCTCGCCGGTACTCTAGTATAAAGTTAAACTAGGCTAATTCGCTAGCCTAGCGGCTTTGCCTTTCGGTAAGGGACCGTTTAGTTATAAAGTACTTAAGGGCCTTATAGTCTAATAATATCGTGAATTACTTATAGCTAGTTAGTTCTGCCTTCTAGGCGAGTATATAGCTTATAATCGCTAATATCTCCTTATTATAAATAGGGTAGTTATACTCCGCTAGAGTAAGCTTATATAAGTAATACGCGATTACGTAGTAATATCCTAACTCGTTTACTTAGGATAGGATACCACCTAACGCGTAGCCCGAATAGTTAGTCTCTAATATAGTCTTATAGTCTGGATTCTATAACTATAAAACGGGTTCTATCTAGAAGAGTCGTTTTAGCTCCTTAAAGGCAGCGTCTTCTTCGGCCCCCTACCTAAAGAGCCGATCCTTCTTTACTAGTACCGAGAGGGGGGCCGTGATACCTATAAAGTCGTAGATAAATATCCGGTAATAGTTCGCGAATCCTAAGAAACTTCGCACCCCTTTTACCGAGGTAAGGGCTTCCTAGTCACGGGTAGCCTTTAACTTCTCGGGGTCGTAAAACACCCCTTTACCCACGGTAATAATAAACCCTAGATATTTTACCGTCGTTATACTAAACTCGTACTTAGCCGGGTCTAGGTTTAGGCCGGTATCTATAAGCCTATATAATACTAGCCGGACCTTCGTTTTATAGTCCTTATAAGATTCGCTAGAGTAAATTAGGACGTCGTCGATATATATAGTAATAAAGTTATTCGGGAACTCTTATAGGGTCTAGTTAATATAGCGTTAAAAGGTAGTGGGTACGCCGCTTAGTCCGAAGGGGTATACTAGCCACTTAAAAAGACTAAAGCGTGTTCTAAAGGCTATTTTACTTTTATACCCGGGGGCTATACGGATCTTATAAAAGGCGGCGACTACGTTAAGCTTTATAAACCACTTAGCGCTAGGCAGGTTATATAGGGTCTCGGTGATTAGGGGAAAGGGGTAGCGATCTTACTAAGTAATCGCGTTTAGGGCTCTATAATCGTAATAAAAGCGTAGCCCCCCCCCTGGCTTCTTTATAAATAAGACTAATACGGTAGCCGCTAAGCTATTAGCTTATATAAATTTCCTTATCTATTAGGTCGTTAAGCGTTTTCCGGAGTACTAGTAACTCTTCCCTTAATATACCGTAAAGGGGCCCCTATAGTAAGGTCGGCTTAAGTCTATTAGGACCTTGTTTTAGGGTGATTTCGTAGTCGACGCCTAGTTAGTAGGGGGGTAAGTCGTTAGCCTTATTAGGCGTAAAAAGGTCGCCGAACTCTTATAGTATATTCGTAGGGATATAGTCCCGAGGGTCCGTAGGTTCCTTTTTACGGAGGGCCTTATCGATATCCTATATACTAATAGCCCGGATTAAGGCGTTAAACTCGTCTCTTTCTTTTCCTTTTAATCCCCTTCTTATCTATCGTATCGTGGCCGCGAACACCGATCCTAAGATAAGCCTTGCCTCGCGGATAGCTTATATATCGGCTAGTTCTTCCTCGCCTACTAGTTATAGGTTAATACTAGCGACTTTATAGTATAACCTATAATTCTTTACGTAATACGTAATATCGTTATACTCTAGCTATAGTTTTCCTAGGAATATATCCTAGTCTAGTCCTTTTACTATATAGGCGAAGACTCGTTATATATAGCCGCTAATCTTGAGCTTAAACACGGCGATCCCGGCGTTAGTAGCCGGCTCGGATATATCCGAGAATCCTTTTAGTAGTCGTTTTTTCTTATCGATTAACGGTAACTAAAGTCTTTAGGTAAAGCGTTTATTCACGGTAGCGTAATAGTTATAACCCGTATCTATAAGAGTATATATATATCTTCTATTTACTTATATTAATATTAGGGCTAAGTCGCCGCTAATTAGGTATTTAAACGCCTCCTACTCCTGCCGTAGGGCGGTTATCGGCTCTAATACCTGTTTTTATATTAGAGTTATTCTTTTCCTGACTTTTTATTATCTAAACTATCCGAACTCGTAGCGACGTCGCTATCTTTAGCCTAGACCTTCGCTACGCGGGCGCCCTTAGCCTTTAAGCCCTTATCCCGAGACTTATAGTTTATATAGATATATCCCTTCTTCTTATAACCCTAGTACTCCCGGTTATCGCGAGGTCGGCCTATAGTCGTATCGGGTCGGACCTAATTAATCCCGCTTATCGTAACGTCTTTATCGGCGTCGGTCTCTTAGTTCCGGGTTTAGTTAGGCGCGTAAGTATTCCGGCTAGTTAGGTATAGACCTTCTAGCTTCTAGGCGATATTCTGGACCTTAATAACTTAACTCGTATAGTCGTGGGGTCACTTCGCGGTAACTAAGGCGCTATATAGCTTTTAGCTTAGGGCTCCCTCTAGGAAAATAATCTTCGCCGAGTCTGCCTACTCGTTACTACCTGCTTAGGCGATCTGTTTTTCGAATTTTAGTAGGAACTACAAAAAGATTTACTCCTCGCGTTATCTAAGAGAACGTAGCGCGAGGGCTATATAAGGCTATTTATTCTAGTCCTTATATATACGGTCTAGGTAGGTAAGGAACGACTCTAGGTCGCGGGTACCTCCTAGCCCCCTAGCGGCGTAGAAGGCTAACACCACTTACTAGGCACTCCCTTCTAAGTATAAGTTAATATAATACTATATTTCGGCTCGGTTATTAAATAAGTGCTTATTTAATAGGAGCTTATCGCGTATCTGCTATAACTAGGTGGCGTACTCTGTTTATCTTCTATTAAACTTCGCGGGGTATAGTAGGGGCTTAGTGCGCGGCGGGCGTGATTCGCTTAGTTCCTATAGGATTACGATCTAGGGGGGGGCAGAGGTCGCCGGGGTTAGAGGACCTGCTACCGACTCAGTAGGCGTGTTTATAGGGGCTCCCTTTAAGGGGGGCGCGAGGTTAGGGGTAGGTTATTACGGGGCCTAGATATTCGCGAGACCGTTTATAAGTTATTAGAGTAGCTCTTATTATTAAGCTATCTGCTCCTATAAGGGACCGAGCGTTATATTAATAGCTTCGGTGATCCTTTTATCCGTCTACTTAGCTAGCTTAGCGGGGTTTATAGGACCGCCGCCGCCTAACAGCGCGTTCGTATCTGGCTCTATACTAACGCAGCGCGTAGGGTTCGCTAAATTCTAGCTATATAAACGGCTAGTTATAGGTTAATCGCACTAAGTAAGGCCGAATAATTATATTAGCTATGTTAATATTATACTTATAATAAGTAATAATTATATAAATATACTAGGTATCGTAAATACGATATCTTGGTTATTACTTAAGTAAATAACGTGGCGTGATAACCGTCGCGTAGGCTGTTAACGTAACAGTCGCCACCCAATCTTTCAGGGTCTTTTGCCAGCCCCGGATCTAGGAAGAAATCCCAGAAGTCAGTTCTTTATATATACCTACGCGTTTGCGTAATAAGCAGTAATCCTACGGATCTATAAATTCAATAGCTATTTGCTTAATTTTCCTACCTTCCGCGCGTACAGCCTACTACTCGTAGCCTAATTTATTAAAAGGTTATAAGCCCGGGTTAGCAAAGAAGGAAATCTACTCTTTTCTACCCTATTATTCTACTCGAAATACCAAAAAGACTCCTGCCTTCTTAGGCCATCCCTTTATCCTCCCCCGGTCGTAGATCCTTATCTCCGACCGTATAAAATCCCTTTATCTCCCGAAGATAGCTAATCGATTCGAACCCTTTGTTCCGATACCACGGTTTAAAGCTCTTTGTTCTTCCTAATACAGTCGCTAAGAGTCGTGCTAAGAGGCTAGCTCTTTGTTCCTGTTCCGGAAGAACCACACGATCGGAAAAAGACTCTTTGTTATAATCGGATATATTATTCCTTTATTTATAAAGGGACTTTTTTAAAAAAAAGGATAACGAATACGTGGATTAAACATAAAGGCTCTTATAATTACTCCACGAATAATAGCTATAATAATTAAGCCACTTAACCTAGCGCGCTGCCTATAATAACAGGATATCGTAACGTGGTATATAAGCTTTTAGCGAAAAGTCCGCCCGTAGAAATCCTGTTATTCGCTTTATACGAGCATCGCTTTTCTTCGTGCCGCGAGATCTATAAATAGCTTCACTATTTAGACCCACTTTTGGACCCACTTTTCGAAGCTAGGCTAATCAGAATCAGACCTTTGGCTTAGTATTCTTTATTTCTGTCCTTTATCGATAACGTAATAAAGAAAAAAAGGAATAAAGGAAAACGAATAAAAGTAATAAAAAACAAATCGTTAAATAACTCAGTTAATTTTAACCTAAATAAATAATAAAAAACATCGTTCTACTACTTAAAAATGGCTTAATAAGAGACTAGCAAAGAAATTTCCGTCCGGAAGCTCCAGGGCAGCACAGACTATTAAAACTAGACTATAGGAATACACGCTTACTTTGCCCGTAAAGGAAAATATATTAAAGACGTTATAAAGCCCCTTCTAGTAAATCCTTCTATAAAACAGAAGGAGGAGTCTCTAAAGGTAGCTAGAGATATACTCTCTGCTCTTTTAGACGGTCCCTTAACCCAGGTTTAAGGAATAAACGAAGCTTTAAAAGTATAGGAAAAACTAAAGGATTTATATAAAGCAAAGGGATTCCAGGCCGACTATATCGTCCTGACTTCTTTCTTTAACCTCTCGCCTTCTAAATTCCCTAATCTCGAAGCGTATTTATATAAAATATAAAAGAGACTGCTTACCTTAAATTAAAGAGGTATATCCTTTTCGAATAAGGTGATCTTCGCCTAGATTCTTAATAGTCTTAATAAGAGGTACGAATCTATAATAGGGTAAATAACTTAAGCTCTCCGTCACGATATTACTAGTTATACACTAAATAAATTAATAGCGGAATTAATAGATACTTTAAGAAGGGTCGATTAGCTGTCGAATACCCTCCTTATATAAGGTTCGAAGTTATAGAAGAATAAGAAGCCCTAGAAGGAAACTAAGGGTTTATTCTATAAGAACTATAAGAAGCCTGGCTATACGCCGACTAACTATTACTTTCTTTATCCTAAAAAAGCACATAAGAACTGGGTAATAAAGGATAATTCAGGATTAAGGAAAAATACCCAGAATGGGTAAATAAGTCTTAGTTAAAGGAAAAGAAAGGAGGAAAGACGAGTCTCTCTCGAAAAGAGAAACGTATAATAAACCTTGTACTAAAGGCAAAGGAATAGCACGCCTTAGATATATCTTTAGAGGAGGAGAACGACGAGTCTGCTACGGTTAATATAATTATAAATTAATAGAATCAGTAGCAGGATTAGCCGCAGGAAAAAGAAAAGGAAAAAGAATAGGAAGACGATAATAAAAACGAAGAGGCCGGCGTTATTTTTAAAGACGTCCTCCCTCCTCCGTTTCCTCTTCTAGACCATCCTAATCCTTTCATATAGGATTTAATAGATATAGATCAGGTATTTATTATCTTTTCTAAAGTTAATAATAAAAAGAATAAAAATACTAACCTTAATATAGATTAGTTAGTAGAAAAGATTTATAAAATATAAGCAGAAAACAGTATTAAATTAGATCTGAATTTCTGTGTAGATAGCGGGGCTATAGCGTATATTATTATAAATAAAAGACTCTTTTCTACTTATAATTCCAAAGACAGAACTATTCGTTAGGGTCAGGTAAAGGAAATAAAGATATAAGGTGAAGGAGACTGCGTTATAAAATTTAGAGATACTAGAAAGCTTCTGCTTTTGAAAGAGTGCCTTTATATGCCGGAAATAGGCACGAATATTATTAGTCTCTCTTGTCTTGATAGTAAAGCTCGTGGTCTTACTAGAAATAAAAAGCTCTTATTATTTAATAATAAAGAGCCCCTCTTTCTTTATATAACGGCTCTGCTTTATAACGGGCTATACTGGGCTGTAGCACGGGCACTGTTGTATGGGGGGGCTGAGTCTCTGAAAATAAATGTAATAAATATAAGGAAAATACCAAAGAAATAGCCAGGAGACTTAACTAGAATAAAGAGGTTTTAGAGGTTTAAAGAACAGGTTTTAAAGAAACTAAATAAATAAAGAAATATAATAAAGGGGTTGGTTGAACCTTAATAAAGAAATAATATAATAAAGAAACCTTAACCTCTTTAACCTTAAGAAGAGCTTTATAAATAAAGAGACCGTAATAACCGTCAAAGGACTACCTCTAGAACTAAAAATATAACGCTGTGGTATAACAGGATGGGTTATATTAACCCTGTTGCCTTAAAAAGTCTTTATACTAATACTCTTAAAAAAGATTATAATATAACTAACGAAGAGTTAACTGAAATACAGAGCTGTGATGCCTGTAAGAAGAGCAAGTCTATTACACTTACGAATAAAGATTCAGTTAATAAATACAAAGACTTTTCCTATTTAGAAAAGGTTTATATAGATCTTTGCGGACCGATTAAACCTCTTTCTTATAATAAAAAGCGTTGGATTTTGTTTATACTAGACCGTTCCACCCGGTTCCTATAGGCATAACTGCTCTTAGATAAGTCTGAAACGACGGTAGTTATAGCTATAAAAGAGTGGAAAGCTTAGGTAGAAAATAATAATAATAATAATAATAATAAATATCACTTCTTTATTAAAGAAGTAGATATAGACGGTGGAAAAGAATTTAATAACGCCTCTTTTTAACGCCTTTTCGTAGGTGTAATGCATAATATAAAGCCACCGTACACTTATAAAGCTTAAGGCTCTGTTGAACGAGTTATAAGAACTATAATAGAAAAGGTTCGAGCTCTTCTTTTCCACTCAGGGCTACCTCGATACCTTTGGGGTGAAGCTGTTCTCTTAGCTGTTTATATATATAACAGATCACCTAATTCAGCTCTTGAATATAAGAGTCCTTTTGAGCTTTTATAAGGTCAGAAACCTAATATTAATAATATACGGGTTTAGGGTTCTATTATTTATTATAAAAATAACGACCCGAATATAAAGAAACTAGATATAAGAGCACTTCGAGGTGCTTTAATAGGTTTTAATAACTATAACTATAAGGTTTATAACCTAGTAACTAGAAAGACTGGTTGGTTTCGAGACGTTTATATCTTAGAGAATCAGTTTCTTTACTCTTCTTTAGATAACTATAATAATAATTATACGCCTAAAACTAATAATAACCTCCCTCCTTATATTAATACTCAGGCATATAATAAACAGGTTTCTAACCGCGGGCCTTATTAACCCGTTGAGTATAATAAAGGAATTACTTTTAGTGAAAATACCGGTTAATTTTTATAAAATATTCCTTCGCGCGTTTCGAAACGTTCTGTTAAGTCTATTCAACCTGAAGAAGAGAATAATAATAATAGACGTAAGAGTCTTTGTCTGCGGGCAGCGGGCTGTGAAGTTCCAGCTGTTAATAATAATAATAATAATAATAATATTAACCATAGCCCGGCTAATAATAATAGTAGCCAGAGTACCAGGCTAGAAGTCTAAATACCTTTAGAACCATTAAAACCGGACTATAAGCATTTAATATCCTATAATAATAGTGCGTACTTACTATATTATATAAAAGATATAATACTTAGAAACCTATAGTTTTAAGAAAATTCCCTATTTCTTTTAACTGTAAATTCGATTAACGAACCAGCTACCTATAAACAGGCTATAAACTGCCTAGATAAAGATAAATGGATAGACGCGATGGTAGTAGAAATATCAGAACTCGAAAAGAGAAAGACCTGGGACTTAATAAATATAAGAAATACGCCTAATAATTATAATAAAATAAAAGAAGACTACCACGTACTAGGAGGTCGTTGGGTCTTTAGAATTAAATATAATAGCTCTGGCGAAGCTATTTAATATAAGGCTCGGTGGGTTATTCAGGGGTTTAATCAGGTTCTAGGTCTTGATTATCTAGAAACCTTTGTAACTACCTGCCGGCCAGAAAGCTATAAACTAGCTTTAATATTAGGCGTATCACGTAGCTGGGAATTCAGGCAGTTCGACGTCAAAGACGCGTTCGTTTATGCTGATATAGATACCCTGATATACGCTATACAACCCACAGGCTTCGAGAGAGAAGACAGCTTAGAAAATAATAAAAATAGTAATTATATAACACTCTATAAGCTTAATAAAGCTTTATACGGGTTAAAATAAAGTCCTAGATTCTGGTATAATTACCTGGTTAAGATATTAACTAAACTAGGTTACCGGGTCTCTAAATATAATAACGGACTTTTTACCTTTTATAAATATAATAAAATTAAAAGAATAGAAGAACAAGCTATTCTTTTATGCTACGTTGACGATATAGTGGCTCTAAGCCCTTCTAAGGATACTTTAGACTATTTCTTTAAGGAGATATCTAAAGATATTACACTTAAAGACTTAGGTGAAATAAATACCTTTCTGGGTTATATAATAAATATAAATAAAGAAAATAAGACTCTTTCTATAAGTTAGTTGCCTTATACTAATAAGATACTTGCAAGGTATAATAAACGAAGTCTGAAAAGGGTTAACACCCCTTGTATACACAAGAAGGTCCTAGTACCAAATCCTGAACAAGCATTAACTAATAATATAAATAAATACCAATAAGAAATCGGGGCTTTATTACATTTAGCCTTGCATTTAAGACTAGATATAACTTATATAGTTAACTAGTGTTCTCGCTATATAAGTAATCCCTCGTAAGACCACTTTACTGCGTTAAATCGAATCTGGGCTTATATAAATACATATCCTAATATCGGTCTTTTATATAACTATAATAAAGAAGACCTTGGTATTTACGGTTATTCTGATACCAGCTTTTTAGATATAATCGAGGATAGAACCTCGACTTCAGGATATATTTACTACGTGGGAGTTAATAACCCCGTTAGTTAGACCTTAACTAAACAAAAAGTCGTTGCTTTATTAATAACACAGGCCGAATATATAGCTCTCATAGAAGCTTCTAAAAAAGAAATCTATCTTTATAATCTATATAAAGATATAATATAGAATCTAGGTCTAGATTCTAATACAAGAGGTAATAATAATAATAATAATAATAATAATAATAATAATAATAATAATAATAATAATAATAATAATAATAATAATAATAATAATAATAATAATAATAATAATAATAATAATAATAATAATAATAATAATAATAATAATAATAATAATAATAATAATAATAATAATAATAATAATAATAATAATAATAATAATAATAATAATAATAATAATAATACTCTCGACATTCCTACTATCTTAATAGATAGTAAGAGTATAAAGAAGCTCGCCGAAAACCCTGAATTTCATAAACGGGTAAAGCACATCGACAGGCAGTATCACTACTATAGGCAACAGCTATAAAATAATAAAATAAAAATCGTATATATAAATACGAAATTTAATATAGCTGATATAATGACTAAGGGTTTAGTAAAAGAGACTTATAATACTCTTTGCGGTTATATGAACCTAGGTCATAAGAATAATACGTTGCCTAAGTATGATTTACCGCCTTATAATAATATTAAAGAATTAAAATACTAGGTTTTAATACTTAGTATTCTTAGTTCTTTATAAGGGGAATAACTAGGTTTTTTACCTTCGGGTTTTCCTAGATATCAAAGGTTTTTCTGAATTTTCCTTTGCATAATATACTATAACAATAACAAGGGTTTTTGAATTTTCCCTTGAATTAAAAAGAAGAGGTTTTTTCAAATTTTTCCTCTATGTATTCTAGTCTTAGATAGACTAGGATTACTGCACTATAACATAACATAATTATAACTATAATCTGACTAAGCTGCACCTATTATATAAGAGTCAGCTTACGGGGGGGTGTTGATATTATACTTATAATAAGTACTAATCATATAAATATACTAGGTATCGTAAATACGATATCTTAGTTATTACTTAAGCAAATAACGTGGCGTGATAACCGTCGCGTAGGCTGTTGACGTAACAGTCGCCACCCAATCTTTCAGGGTCTTTTGCCAGCCCCGGATCCAGGAAGAAATCCCAGAAGTCAGTTCTTTACATATACCTACGCGTTTGCGTAACAAGCAGTAATCCTACGGATCTACAAATTCAACAGCTATTTGCTTGATTTTCCTACCTTCCGCGCGTACAGCCTACTACTCGTAGCCCAATTTATCAAAAAGCTAGAATTAAGGAAAGGAAAGGAAAAGGTCTATAAAGAGGCGTAGGATTTACTAGGTTTATACGAATCCGCGGTAAGGGCAGCGCGAGGTCTAAGCGTCGGTTCTACGTGCTAGTTAGCGGTTCCGGTCTTATACCGGAACTACACTTTTAAGGGGTCAACCCGTAACATATCCGCGTTATTAGGAGACGCCTTATAAGCCTATCCTGCCTCGATTATAGGGGCGATAAACTCTATAGTATTAGGAGGGAGCTATAAGGAGTATAATATTAGTATAACGAACTATATACAAAGTCGCGGAGAACTCACGGGGCTATAGCTATACGTTCTAACCGAATACTTATAATACTTAGTATTACGGCGAGCGGCTCCTGGTCCTAATTAGTAGTAATACGTCTAACTAAATTTTTTATTAGTAATATAATCGGCGTAGGGATAATATATAACCTTCTTAGGGCGTCTGGGGGGGTTACAGGGGCCTTACTAGCGCTTAAAGGGAGTAGCTTATTACCGAAAAGTTAGTAGGATACTCGTAGCGATATATAAAGGATTAAGACGTATATCCTTATTATTTGGACGCTTACCTGAATTAGCTATTATAGCGAGAGCTTATTCTACGACGCTTTTTATAGACTTGCTATGTTTAACCTTATTAGCGGGGGAAGGGGTAGGCGCGGCGATCTTATCTTTAGGCGGGATGGAAGCTTATTTACCCTCGCGGGCGCGACGGTTGCTGCGATAAGGGGAAGCTATCTACAAACTCGAAGTTAGCCTTAGCGCGCTAGCTACGAGTAACTAAAGGATTAGAGAGACTTATATTAAAAGAATTAACGGTGATAGACGAAGACGACGGATAAAGATGTTAATATATAAAAAAAATATATCGATTAGTAACGCTAAAAATACGCTGCTGAGTAGTGAGTTAGCACGATACTCGGCTATTCTTAGCGCTAAAGGGAAGATTAAGCTTACGGCTAAAACGAGGTTATAGGCTTATAGGAGGAAAAAACAACTATATTTAGAAAAATATGAATAACTACGCTTATACTATAATACTATAAGCGCGGAAATCGATTAAAGGCCTTAGAACCGTCTAATATCGTGGTCTATAAATAAAGAGGCAGGAGTAATAGGGCGCTGTTTAATATAGCGGGTAAGCACGTCGTGAACTCGGGAGACTTATAATCTCACGACTATATTGGAGTAAGCACGTCGCGACCTTAATACATGGATCACCTAAACCGAACGCAGGGAGCGTTTATTAACTAGGCGCGCCTCCCTTATTTCCGTTCTAGGAAATCCGGCCCGGGTTTAATTAACCCGAGGGGGGGGGACTTAGGGGGGGGAGGGGGGTACTATTATGGGTTAACCCCACTTATACATAGATCCGGTAAGAAGCCGCAATAACCAACCAGCGCGCGAGGCCTATGCCCGGACCACGCGCTGCCCTTATAACGGACTCGTATATACTTAGCAGATCCTGCACCCCCCTTTTATAACTCTTCTCTTCTTCTCCTTTAATTCTAGCTAATATAATTATTCGGCCTTACTTAGTGCAACTAACCTATGACCAGCCGCTTATATTTACTAGGCGTTCTAGCTATACTATTACTATTAGTAGCGGCACGTTTCTTATTACTTTTAGGAGCTATAATAGTCGGATAACGCTAGGATAATAGTTAGCACGTATTCTAACTACGCGTTAAATAATAAAAGAGGAACTTATAATACTACGAAATAAAGATAGCTATAATAAGAGAACGAGACTAGGACTAAGATAAGATTAGAGTTAGTAGTAGGATATACGGCAGGAAACACGGAAAAACGAATTATATAAAGCTATCGTCGGCTAGTCTTAACTTTATTATAGAGTAGCGTAGGAGTACTTATAAAGCTAGTTATCTAATCTAATAAAGTTAATCAGAATAGGGTAAAAAGAGGAAAATAATAATAATATAATCTTAGGAGAGTTAAAATAGGATATCTATAAGGTTAGGTAGGACTAGTCTCCTATTTTACTTATATAAAAGGAATAATAAAGGTAATACTATAATTAAAAGTAATAACTACCCTAGTATTATAATAAAGGCAGTAAAAGGCTAACCTTACTAAAGGTATTCGGGATAATAAAGTAATAGATAAAGGATTATATCACGACTAGAATAGGGTTACTATAAAGAACGATATTCCGGAATAGATAATTAGAAGGAGGAATATAACGGGCAGATTAGGGTAGAGTTATAATAAAGTTATTAAGCGGATCGGGGGGTAAGGAGGACACGGAGATATATCGGGTCGGAGGAAGATATAGGTATATTAGATTAGTATTAAGGTTTCCGGGACGGAAACTATAAAGACGGAGCGCCCTATTAGGTGCCGAACCTCCGGTACCTAAGTATCGGATAGCCACGAGTCATAATAAGGTTCTAGACCGGTACGGATTTCGGGTAACTATAGAGTATCCAGTCCGGGACCTAACTCGACGCTAGCTATAACATAGCCGGTACTAGGGTAAAAATCGAGTTATCGCTATAAGCTAAGGGATAGTAATCGATTAGGTAGAATAGGCTCTTATACTAAACCAAAGCTAGCTAGTATATATAGAAGAAAGGATAGATAGCCGTCCTTAGGATAAGGAGGCCAGCGATTAATTTAACTATTTAGTACCCCCTACCTTTTAACTTAAGTATAATCACGTCCTAACTACTAAGTGCCTCTATCTTAGTTATCTCTTTACTCTTTGCGATCACCCACTTAATAATTACTTAGAGCCAGTTCTCTTAATAAGTGGCCTTATACTTAATAAGCCTATAGATACCCTCTAGAATAGACGCTTATAACGCCTGCCGTGTCAAAGATCGATTAACGTATTTTTGGTAAAGGACGGTCTGCTATAAATAAGAGTTACTAAGAAAGATTCGACTTCTAAAAAGTGGATTAGCGATAAAAAGACTTTGGTTACCCTAATTAGCAAAGCCCACGACGAGTTAGGCTATCGTATAAGGGACCAGATATACTAAAAGCTTACCCCCCTATATACCTAGTACGGGATCTATAAGCAGACTAAGGACGTTATTAAAGTATACGCCGAGTATTAGAGCCGCTAAGGCAAAGCATATAAGGATACCCTAATTACCACTTAACTGCCTTAATAAGCCCTCCTCTTTATATAACTAAGTCTCGATATCTAGTATCTTGGTGGCTACTACTTAGTAAAAGCTCGATATATATTTACAGGATAGGTCGAAGCCCGTTTACTATAGAAGATTACCTCGCGAGCCGTCGCGATATTCTTATAGGAAGACGTTATCTACCGGTATAGGCTATCCTAGTATATTATTATAAACGGACGTCCTAAGAATAAGGGTAGCGTGATTAAGCTAAATCGGGCGTAGCTAATAAAGCGTAAAGTTATCTTTACCTATTACCCCCGTGCTAATAGTCTAAATAAGGTAGGATATAAGTCTATTGCCTATATACTTACTATCTAGTAGAAGATTTACCGAGGTCCGTTATATAAGATCCTCCTTATAGTCCTTTTTATAGACCTTACGACAATCCGAGTATCTACCGGAAAGACCTCTTTTTACCCCCTCTATAGCTATAAGGCTATCACGCCTATTAAGACGACCGTCCTTACTTAGAGAGTGCTTGACTAAGGCCGCGTTAAGACCCCTAAGGAGAGATATTACTACGCCTAAGGGCCTTCGCCTAGTTAGAAGCTAACCGGAGGACTACCGCCGATATAGTTAATAAGTAACGGTAGTAGAAGACGGACTCCATTAACCGTTTAAGAGTTAGGACCCTATATAAATAAAGACTCTAAGTAGGAGAATTTATCCTTATATATAATACTAAGCTATTATCGATATAAGCCGCGATAAAAAGCTAGACTACCGCTAGAATAGCCTATTTTATATTATATCGTCTACTTAGGATAATAAGACCTTTAGGCTATCGACCTTATTAGCGGAAAAGCTTTAGGGCGTTACTTTTACCGCTAACCACCTTAAGAAATTTATTCAGGATAAAGACGGATACTAGGAGCCGGAGGACTAGACGATAATAGAAAGGGACTACGCTAAAGAACTAATAATTATATACCCTGCCTATAGCGTCCTTATCGATAAAGAGCTAGTTAAAGCACCTTTCCTCCTAGGTAAATCTACTAATAAAGATACTTAGGCCGAGAATATCGAGTATTAAGATAACGTAGGTTCCCCTAATTAGACCGTTAACGCACTCCTATAATAGTTAGTAAGACTTTAGGATATACTAGGCGAGTATTATAAGAGGTTAGAAGCAGAGCTCCGGAAAGCGATATAATTAGGAAGAGTCGAAGTCTATATTTTTAGAGATTCTGACTTTAACCTAAGTAAGTATAAGGACTATACTAGGACCTTATACTTTATCCCCTACTATTACTTCCTACCTAGTTAACCTAATCGTAGTAATACTATACTTAATAGAAGTCTTATATATAGTATTAGGGCCGAGGATATAGAAAGCACCACTATTTACTTATCGTCGAAAACTAACTATTACCCCCTAAAATAAAAACGCTACTTTTAGGACTCCTTAACTTACTCTTTTTCTTATTTCTTTCCTATTTACCTTTGATTACCCTAATCACCCTATTCTACGCCCTTTTACCGATTATTTTATTTATTAAGTTCCTTTTATTTATATTTTATTATTACTATTTTCTGTTTATACGCACTAACTAAGTGGATACCGTAAAGATATATCTACTAACTATATTAATTATTTCTCTACCTTTCCTTTACCCGTTTACGCCGCGCATCAAAATAAAATATTCCAATTATCATAAGGGTACCCTGATTATAGTAATCACTACCCGAATCACCTATCTATATCTTACTCCGGCTTACTCTTATAGTTACTATTACTAAGGCCATATACTTCCGACTTATACCGCTAAACCTAAGCCCTAAAGATAAAGGGAATATAATACCACTCCACCGTCTTTTCTTAATCCCTTATTATCGGGTTATTCTAAATAGTATAATAGAACTTTTTAAGATCGTCTTTATATTTATACGCTAATATAGGGACCTACGCTATTATAGAGTCTTATAGTTTAAGACCCCTTCCTTTATAAACGTTGCGTATCTGCCGAGCACTTTCACTATATAGAGTGCTTACTATAAAAACACCGCACTAAGGCAAAAGCCGTGGACATATCTTATTATAGTATACAGACTATAGTAGCATTAGTAAGTCTTTGATATATAAATTAAAGTAACTAATACCTATATAGTTACTATCCGGCTATAAGACCTCCTGATTGGACTAATAGATCTGCTTCCGAAACCTATTATCGCGAGACGTGGAAGCTATCTTATAGAAATAGCAGTTAGCGTAGTCCGGAAATCGATTATAATATTAAAGCGATACGCACTTAAAGAAAGCATAAGTAATTTTATTATTAACCCGATTATTTATAGCCGACCACTATTTCGTATAATACTAACACGGCACCTTGTTAATAACCCCGAACCCTTAGATAATCAGGGCTTTAACCGTATAAGCCCGGGTTATAGTCTTTATAATATACTCCCTTTAGGGACTAGTAAGGTGCTTAGCCACGAATACACGACGGCGAAAAAGAGACGAACTATTACTAGACCTTACCTTCTTAAATAGATCCTGTTCTATATATTTATTAGCGAGATTTAATAGGCTATCCTAAACCTAGCCCGCGATTAGCCTTAGAGTCACCTTAGATAACCTAGCCTACGAAATCCAGCTCGATTTATAAGGCGCTACCCTTACTAGTTACTTTATACTAAATAAAGTACAAGTTTACTTATATCTATAATATTAGCTTACCCAAATCAGGGTAACACGATATAAAGCATAAAGAGAACTTACTACTATATGTTAGACCGTTATAAAAATATTATACTTATTAACCGTACCTACGATAAGTCGTGTCTTAGACTAAAAGCATAGTATAGAATAGACTAACTCTTAACGAGCCACGGCTTTCTTACGCTTATAAGCGCTTAGGTTATTAAGCCCCGTGGTTCAAGCTTTAGCAGATATATAGATAATCTTATTATTATTAATAAGAAGTTTAAGGAAAACACGATATCGAATCGTATAATACTATAAAGACATAGAGCCCGAAACATACGCCTCTAGCCGGCAGCCCTCTGCTTTATATCCCTCGACGATAGGTAATATAGCCTAGCGATTTATAGTTTTAGTGACTTAAGGAGGCGTAGTTAAATAAATAGCCTATTTTAATTTACCGTAAGATAAGTCTTTAAGCGTGATTCACGTTTACCTTCTATCTATCGCTTTATTATTCAGTCGCGACTATGGGTACAATAAGAAAGGTATTATCTAATCTTTTCGTCTAATTAGATTCGTTATACGGTAAGCTAACTTCCGTATTTAGATCCTATACCTGAGTTACTAAGTTACCTTTATCCGAAAACCATAAATAGTATCAGGATCGCCCTTTCTTAAATAATCACGACCCTATTTAACTAGTAGCTGTAATAGAAACTCTAGTTAAAGCTAGTCTTATAAGGGAGGCACTACCTAGAAATATTAGATATCGATAAAGGATATATATCCCCTATTACCAGCTCCCGTTAACCCGTTTTCCCTCTCTTCCTCTCTTTTCCTATATCGTTAAGTTTATTTCTAACTTACCCCCTATCCGTTTCTTTGCTATTTATTACCCCCGTAGCCCTTAACTATTTTTCCTGTATTTCCCCGCCTATATATTACCGTGATTAGACTAATAGAGATATCCAGAATATCTATATCGCCCACCGTTAACTACTAGAAGGCGGCTCCTGCCGGTCCTATCCTTACCACTAATATTATTCCTACTACCCGTGTTATTATCGATAAGACTATACGGCCCCGTCGTATTAATAACCCTAATACTAGTCGATAAGTGTTCCCTATATAAGGATTACCGTATCGTTTATTTAACGTCTCGGATAACGCTGCCCCCTTTATAGGTTTTCCTTAGCAGCTAGAAGATAGTATGTGTATCGTCTAGCGCCTACTTAAGAACGCGGTGGATAGCGAACTTAACGCTATCACGGTTAATATAATACTATCTTATATTCCTATAGTAAGCACGTTTAGCGAAAGACTATAAGACGCTTACCCGGGAGTGCAGTCTTTCTTTAGAATATACTATAACTTAACGAATAAGAGATAGCTAGAAAGAGACAGCCTAGAAGATATAATACGCGCTATATTTAAGCGTAGATAAGGGGATAACCGTCCTATAGCCTGGATTAGTATTATACCTTACCAGTAGCTGAATAGCCGCACGGCGATTTACTTATCTTAGCCGCTTAAGGAAATTAACCGTATTAAGAGAAGCCGCTTTATCCCTATTATTTATTACTTTAAGAATCACTTTATTAGTCTGATTATGGATTAAGAGATATAGTGTATATATAGGTATAATATTATTTAGAATACTAGTTATACTAAAGACCGCCTTTTAGGGTTATTTAGGTATGCTATAGGTTAGCTACGTAGTATTAATATACCTAATAAGGCCGTCTCTACCCTTACCCGCTATTTCTATATTATTCCTGGTCCTTACTAGACGGATAATTACTTATACGGCCTCTTCGTTATCGAGTAGATATAAGCTATCATCTAAGAGGGCTACTTATTCCCTTAAAGCTCTAAGATTCACCGGTTCGTATAAGGACGTTACTACGGGAATAATAGTATAGCTTATACTCGTTATATTAAAGAAGAATAGCCATCTTATATTAGAGTAATCCTCGGTTTTAGCTATTAGAAGACACTAGCGGTCCCGGTGGTCTCTTAGTCCCCTCTGCCGCTACCTTCTAAGAGCATAGGTTTTACTCCCAGTAATAAGCCTATTATTAAGTCTAAGCCTGCTACCCCTAGTTCCTCTGATCAGGCTAAGAAGAAGACTTAGGCCCTAGTTACGTGTGCTCCTAAGTTATAGGAACCTAAAAAAGATACTAGTATCCCGGTACGTCCTAAGATACCTAAGGCTATCTCTAAGAAGCCCTCGGCACCGGTCACGCCTAAGAAGATTACTAAGGTCACGTGATATGCAATAACCGTATATATCTCTAGCCAGCCAGTACTATAGGACCTATAAGAGGATTTAAGTTAGGTTACCTTAGGGTGCAGTAAGTAATATATAAATAGGATAGATTATCTAAAAGAGAGGGCGAGGTTCCTGCTCTATATAGCCACGGGGAAACCTCGGTCTATCTAGGACTTAGCTGGTACTGACACTATTCTAGCGCTATACAGGCTTTAGCGCCGGTATGGTGCTGGCACCTATCTAGCGCTATACGGGCTTTAGCGCCGGTATAGTGCTAGCACCTATCCAGCGCTATACGGGCTTTAGCGCCGGTATAGTACCAGCACCTATCCAGCGCTATACGGGCTTTAGTGCCGGTATAGTATAGGATAGTGGTGCGTAGTATATACCCCGGGAAAGATAAAGCCCTGCGTCCCGTGGGCTTCTAACTATATTTAAGTCTACGTAGTCTAGCTTAGACTCGGCTACCCCGATTATTATACTAGTGATATGTTATAGATATAGGCACTCTCTCTTTTTACTATTAAAAAAGAATTTACTATATAAGATAGCGCTTTCCCGGTGCGATTCCTAACTCCGTAGGCTCCGTATACGATACTAGTTAGTATATCTAGCCGCCCGTCCTTCCGTTATAGAATTACTAATTAAGGACTTATAAAAAATAAGATAAAAGGAAGCGAATAATAGGAATAATTAGGAATAGTAAGGGGGTGGTTAAGCGCCGAATAAGTCGTTTCGTTATATAGTGCCCGATAGTTTACTCGCCTAATCGATAATAGCCCGGATACCGTTAGATAATAGTAACGGCGGGCTCGTCTAGTTTATCGGTTAGGACGCCCTATACGTCCGGCTCGAGGCCGGTAATAGCTATCACCTCCTTAATAGTGATTTCGCTACGCCTAGCCTCGAACTTAGCTGGCGTTATATCGTATAAGGCTAGGACGGCCCTATAAGCTCGGCTATCGCTATGCTCCTAGACCGTTACGGCGTGGTAAATCAGGGTAACGCCTAGGTCCGGGTTGTTAATAAAGTGCTACGCTATTATATTTCTTTTAACCTCGTCGAGTAAGCTATTATCCTCTAAACGCGCGATATAGACTTAGGATTCTATACGCTAAAGTGTTACTAGTAGGGACAGGTCGGCGGCGTTCTAACCGGCGTTACTCGTTATATAGTTTAAGATAAACTAGTCTATAAACCTTCCGGCCGGTAATAGCAGTACTACGCTATAGGCGCGCTAGCGGATAGTATAAAGAGTCTATCCGCTTATCGTGAACTCTTCTATATAGATCTACGCCAAGGCGTTATATAACCGGGACACGAAGCTTTTTACCGATTAGACCTAGATCCGGTCCTTACCCGTACGATATATAAATAGGCGTTTAGCGATAGGCTAATTAGTGTTATCCGTTATAGCTCTTTTAGTCCCGCCCGTATAAGGTAGTATAGGCTGGCCGGAGCCCGTTACGGTGACTACTAGTAATCCCTGGCTAATAGACGTGTTAGTTAGTATATCCGTAATAGACCTAATAAGTGGTATACGCTACGCGGTTAGATTATCTAGATAAGCCTTAATAGTCTCGGTGCGTGGTTTAAGGGTATTATAGAATAGTGTTATAGCGGTTAGGAAGGTTGCCTGGTCTATTATTCTATTTTATAGGTGCTTAACGATAGCGACTATTTTTAGTCCGAGCTTATTAGCTTAGTTAATCGTCTTAATTATACTCTTATTAAATAAGGTGGTTACCGGTATAGTGGTTATCCAGCGCGGGTATATAACGCCTAATAGTCGTAGTATAGGGGAGCCGGCGGCTATTATAGAGCTGGGCGTGCCTTATGCCGCGCTTCTATATAAGAACTAGCCTCCTGGCCCACGAGGAGCGTTATAACGGGCTATTAGTAAGTACTCTTTAAATATCTAGCTTACTTATTCCTATTACGAAATAACCCGGCTATAGTCTAGTAAGAACTACGGCTATAGGTGGTTAAGCATGATATCTTTGGCTTCGGTCTTTGTTATTATACGGTTAGTACTATCTATTAGGGCAAAGATTATTCTATCTATTCCCCGGTCCTTAGGGTAGTCGTATCCGTTCTATATAGCCTCCCGCCTATACCTAGTAATAGTACTACTATTATTATTCTTCTACTCGGCGAAGGCCGGGCCGAGCGTTATAGTTATATCTTAACTTCGTTCTTATCTCCGAATAACGAGATAGCTCGAAAGTATCCGTCGAATAGCAGGCCCTGTCCCTTACGTCCGTTTCTAAAGTATCTGTTAAATTAGTCTTAGAGGGTTTGGCCTTTTGACCTGTGTACGTTAGTTAGGTATAGCGCGACGAAGAAGCTAGCGTTAGGGGGCATAGGTGTGGGTAATAGTGGGATTATGATAGGGAATAGTGGTGAAGGATGCTTAGGTTATAAAAGTTATACTGGTTATAATAGGATTATTAAACGGTCTAGTGGTTAGAATAGGGGTTATAATCGTTTAACTATGGTTAAAGGATAGGAAAATAGTAAAGCTATAGGCGGCCGGGAGAAATCTTTTATTTTCGAGCTAGACGTGCTGATTTACGTGTACGCCGGGGCTATATAGCCGGTAGGGCTTCTATTCTTACTAGTTCGAGATTAGATAGTGTTATTCTTACTATATCGGTTATACCTTCTAAAGGGGTTTCCGTTATTAAGGGGGACGGTTTTTTAGCTCTGGCCTAGCTCCGCCACAAGGCTAGATAGGTCCCTTTAATTCTTTAAAGCTCGCCGGGCTCGGGTCTTTTAACCTCTTTTATACCCTTTAATACTAAACAAAGCATTTCTAAAGCTCCTTAACGTTCTTCGAATTCCTTTACTAAATCCGGAGCTTCTATTACGTCTATTAGTATCTAGATATTCTACTAGTCCGGCTAGTCCTTTTATCGAATAAGGTACTCGGTACGTGGCTTACCCCTTCCCCTATAAGTAGTCCGTTTATCTAGGATAGCTTTAATCTTATAGTGCTTATATAGGTCCCGCTATTACTCTTAGTCCCTATCTTCTATATCGATAGGTCCTTTAGTCTTAGGTATCTCCGCGAACCTAACTATTTAAAGTTAAGTAATACTAATAACGGGGTGTATATTAAGAGTCTTAGGCAAATCTAATTAGTATACTAATAGCGATACTTACTTAAGGACCTTAAAGGGGCCTATCCGTTAAGCGCTAAGCTTAGGGCTAGCCTTACCTAGGAGCGAGTACCCGCGGCTAAGGTGGATATATTCGCGGTTACCGGGCTAGAATCGAATATTACGCCGGTTTTTATTATATAGGCGCTTTATATATATTTAAGCTATTATAATAGTAAGTTTCGCGTCCTCCTAAAATATCTTATATACGAACTTAGGATTAAGGTTACTAATTAAATCGAGTAGACTATTCGTTTTAGTGCTATATAGTATCTTATTTAGTATATAGCCGAGCGTCTTATTAAAGGCGTTATTTAGGTTAAACTATAAAGGTATAATTACCTTCGGCTATAGGGCGTTTAGGTTATCCGCTAGGTATATACGTATCCTGATTTTAATGGTTGAGTTTTTCCTCTTAGAAATACCGTCGGTTTAGGGATACTAGGCCGGTAAGAACTTTAGCTTAGTTCAGGCTACCTTTTATAGAGTTATCTAGAAGTCTAATAAGAACTTAGGGTCTTAGTCCTAGATAATAGCGCGGGGGATACCCTAGTTACCTATCTAAAGGGCTTAAAAGAGCATGGACGCCTAGTTCTCTACGGTATAGGTGCTATAGCCAGGGATAAGCAGGGAGGCCTTTAAGAACTTATCCGTGATAGTTAGGAGGGTATCGAATAACGGGAAGCCTTCGCGCTGCTAAGGTGTCCCTACGGAGGGCACCTTAGGTAGTCTAATAATAAAGTCTATAGCGATAGTATAGAAGGGGATTAGGGGTATTAGGATAGGCTATATCTTACTAAGAGGAGCCTGCCGATCCGTTTAGTAGGTACGATATATCTTATATTAAGCGATATATAAGTCGACCTTTTTATAGAGTTATAGGATTATAAAGCGGCTAACTAAATCGTACTATATCCGTTTAGCTCCGAAATAATACCGATTATTATAGGGGGCCTAGAGGAATTCCTTATATAGGGAGAAGGGGATATAAAGACGTTTCTTCTTATTTAGATCCACCTAGTATAGGAGACTATTATCTACTTTAAAAGGGATCTTAACTAATAAGTTATAGTTAGTGGTTTAGGTAAGGATAGGTGCCTACTTTAAATCGTTAGCGGATCCTTTAATAATCCTTGATTATATATCGTCCTTTATTTAGATTTCGCTAATATAGTGTATAGCCTAGTCTTCCTAAATCCGGTCTAATTCGCCTAGACCTTTAGCCGGGGGGCTATCAGTGGTAGGTAGCTAAGATAAAGCGTCGGCTACTATATTCGTCTTACCGGGGATATATCGATAATCTAACTAGAATTAGCTAAAAAACTTAGAGGAGAGGGTAAGCTTTATATTTAGCCTAGTCTTATCGGTGCTAGATAGGATTATCGACTTTATAATACCGATAATAGTGGCGTGGTCTATAAGGACTATGGTTAGGTTCCGATAAGCGGACTAAATAATAGTATAGGTTTTATAAATAGCCTATACTAAGTAGGCGACCTTAAGTTCTACAGGCTAGTACTTTTCTTCGGCGGCGTTAAGCCCCTTACTAATAGAGAGTATTAGTCGAATATCGGTTTTCTTAAAGGTTTTTTAGTAAGCTATTTAGTCTTATCGACTAGTTAGAAGAGTATAGCGGAGAAGCTGGCTATATTAAAAGTATAGAGTAACGAAAATAATTAACTCCTATATTATTAAGTTAAATATACCCTCGGGAATATATCCCCGTTTCTACGTCGATATTCTAAAATAAGCTAGCCGCGACCCCCTCCCCGGATAAGTAGTAACTGACCTATAGCCCGAGCCGATCCGGGACGCCCTCCACGGTAATAAAGAGTAGGAGGTGGAAAGCATCTTATACGCATAGAATAAACGGTAAGGTTATAGTATACGACGCGAAGTATTAGTATGCTAGACAGGATATATAGAACCTATTTAGGAACTACTAGACGCTATAAAGGATACTACGGCGTTAGACGTTTTCGAAGCTAAATATAATCCCGCCGATAAGAATAACGGACCCTTACACGAACATACTACGAGGAGTATATAAGGACGGAGAGAACCTAATACGAGGGGGCAATAACTTATAGCTATAAATTAATTAAGGGGGGGGAATTTACTAGCCCCCCCTCCGGTATTCAAAAAGGTAAATAGTGCCTCCGTAAAGGATTTTAGTTAGCGGCGTTATTAGTCAAGCCGCCCTTATTATTATTATTACTATTATCGATAACAGGATTACCACCCTCCTAGAGGGCGGCGAGAATACCCTTTAGGAGGCGCGTTATTATAGCGCCCTAATCGCGAACCTCCTAGCGGAGGGCCTTTACCTCGTAGTAAAGACCCTTGCTATTATTAATAGGGGCGGGGGCGGAGGCGGCGTTAATAATAGTAGCGGCGGGGGCGGAGGGTTCCTTAGATAATAAGGCATAGTAGTCCCTATAAGCTACCTGAAAGGCCTCGCGGAGCTAGACTAGAGTTAGCAGCGACCTTAAAAAAGGTTCGGGAACACTTATATTATTATTATCCGGGTTATTATATATAGCGCGACCCGCGGTAGCTATAGGTTAAACGAACTTAGCAGCGCCGGGGGGGAGCTAAGGAAGTTAGTCGCGCCTACCTAGCTTATAGGTCGTAGGGAACTTACCGGGCAGTACGCGTAGGATCCTATAGCGTACTCGTAATACTTAGGCTTTTTACGGGTAATACCGGGCCTAGATTAGTTATAACACGTTTAGTTAATTTTTTTTTTAATACCCGCGATATAATTAGCGTATAGATAGTAAAAGTCGTTATAGTAACGACTAACGGGGTAGCTTAGCCCGCGCTATCGCTTATTAGGTATAGCAGGCTACCGGAGCGTTAATAAGGCCCTCGTAGCGAAGTATAGACTCTAGTCGTATACCTCCTCTTTACCGGGACGCTTACCGGTATTCGCTATCTTTACGATAGCCTTATCGGCTACTTCCTCGACTAAGGGGGAGGGGGGGGCGGAGGCGGCGACGTTACTAGTAGCGGGAGGCTTATTAGCGGTGCCCTCGCGGGTATAGCGGGCGCTATAGCGGGGGGCGGATATCTAAACACCCTCTATTAGCTACGACCTAACCGGATTAATACAAGGACTTATTAGGAGACTTATAATAGTTAATTAAATAGTTAAGAAGATATTATTTATTAAATTAATTAAAAGCTACGAGTAGGAGGCGACTTTACCGCGAGTTAGCGAAGAATAACACGGCTCCTAGCATAGAATAAACGACGGGACTTACTACTAAAAATAACGTTATAGGCTTATAGAAAAGGAATTAACTATAAATAAAAAACCGGGCAAAACTACGCTTATACTATAATATTAAACTACGGAATATAATAAAAGCCTATAAAGCTATTTATTATAATAGTTTACGAATAAAGAAAAAGGAGTAACCGGGCGTTTTTAATATAAAGGGTAAGCGCTCGGCGTAACGCGGAGCGCTAGCGATTTAGGAGCGAAGTCGCCGCGAATGCTACGCGACTCGAATATATCCGATATAAGGGAGGATACACGCCTCCCTTACAACTCGTTTAGAAAATAACAGGTTCGGCGCTTAGTTATTATAGCCCTGGAGGGTGGGGGGAGGGGGGTAATATCACGGGTTAACCCCTTAAAAGTATAGTTCCGGTATAAGGCCGGAACCGCTAATCAGCACGCAGATCTAACGCTTAGACCTCGCGCTGCCCTTACCGCGGATTCGTATAAACCTAATAAATCCTGCACTTCTCTATAGACCTTTTTCCTTTCCTCTCCTTACTTCTAGCTAATATAGTTATTCGGCCTTACTTAGTGCTGTTAATCTATAACCAGCCGCTTATAGTCGGATTATGTTTACCCTATAATATTTATATATAAGACGGAGAATTATTACTATCGGAATACGAATAAGATATATAAGAGACTTATGTTTATTATAGCCTACCTTAGTAGGAAAATAAGGAAACGAGTTATATCCGGATAGGTCCTTCTAAGTAAAGCTATTATAGGAAGGCAGGGGGCAGGGGTAGTAGCGTATATATAACGTATACTATAAGAACTTAACTAACTAAACTTTAAGCTAGGCCCACTTTTCTAGCCGCCCTATACTGCTAAGGTAGTATAAAATAAGGAAACACTGCCGCGCCCCTATATTTTAATATTACGCCCGTAAATATAAAGCTATAACTCTATATATTCTTTTACTTATATAAGACCCATTTTTCTATACTAATAGAAAGTCTCTATAGGCTAAGGTATACATAGTTATATATCGTTAATTCCCTATATCTATATTAATAATATTAATTTAGGGACCCTACCTTAAGTTAGCGCGGTATAGCCTTAGTAACACCAGGGTTATAACTTATAACCACCCCGTTATCACCTCCACTAATAGCCTCTATAAACTCTCGATGCATTTAAGAACACGCTGCTAGTATTTCAGAGCTACAGCTGGAACATCCTCTAGTTATTAGAACCCCGCTACTCCCGCTATAGTACCACTAAGACACCACCCCGAGACCGACTTATATCCCTATGGGTTTAACGACTATTAGCATACTAATAGTATACCGCCCCTTTTCTAATAGTATTTTTTAAGGGTACGGTTAGTCCGACTAGGGCGCTTGGTTATTCCGACTAGGGCAGTACTGACAACACCTAACGCCAGCCGCCACGACTTCTTTTTGTACCTAGATACTTATAGACACGTATTGAGCGTATCGTCGTCACGATAGATTAAGCGTTACTACGATCAATTAAGTATATCGGCACTACGATTAATTAAGTGTATCGTCGTTACAATTAATTAAGTGTGTTATCGGTATCGTCGGTATCGTCGCTACGATTAATTAAGTATATCGTCGGTATCGTCTCTGCCATCAATTAAGTGTATTATCGGGACCGTCCCTATAATCGATTAAGCGTATCGTCGTTACGATTAATTAAGTATATCGTCGGGACCATCGCTACGATCGATTAAGCGTATCGTCGTTACGATTAATTAAGTGTATCGTCGGTATCGCCTCTACGATCAATTAAGTGTATTATCGTTACGATCAATTAAGCGGATATCTTATAGTATATAAAAGTATCTAGGTATAAGCGGAACACGCGGGCGGGTGTCACCGGCTGTTAATATAGGACCCTAGTCGGAATAACTAAGTGCCCTAGTCGGACTAACCGTACCCTTTTTTAATAGATTAGGCTACGAGTAGTAGGCTGTTATAGAGGAGCAGACCCGTGTTACGGGTTAGGACGTTGGATATCACGTGACCACTTAGTCCTAGAGATCTGGTCTTGTATACGGCTATCCTTCGGAATAGACCCACTATATCTAGCTAGCTTTTTATCCGATCTTTCACGATCGTTACCTATCACCTATTATAATCATAATTTATATTATCCTTTCTTTTCCGGATATCTAGACGATATAAAAGAGCCGACGGTAGGCCCGTCTAGCTATCTAGCTATTCGTATTGCAAACAGCGTACAACTTAATTACGTAAAATAAGCGATCGATCTATTGATTTAATTAACTCTATGGAAAATCTCTAATCGTAGTGCTAAATTCCTGCCCTTATTCCTGCGGCAGATCCACTCCCACTTTTAGGCCCGGAATAACCCGCTCCGAACCTGCTTTAGGCCAGCCTATACGACACACCCCCCTAACTAAACAACTATATAACAGTTACTTAGTTAACGTTATTCACAGGCGTCTTCCATCGATATATCCCCTTCCATAACGTCTATATAGCTCCTATCGAATTTCTCTTCCAGCTCTTCTAGATATTCCGGTAAGATCTCCTCTAGCTTATTTATATAAAGGCGTCCCTGTATATCCATCACTCCCACCTATTTTCTAAAGCTTATAAACTTTTCCCTAGACAGGGCCTTCGTTAATCTATCGGCTATTATGTCGGCGCTTATAACGTAGCTAACTTCGATCCTTCCACACTACTACGCCTCTTATAACTAGTAGTTATATATATCCATGTACCGTAATAGCGTATTTAATTAAGCGATCTCCGCTATTAGTAGGCGTATCGTTTAGCTGTTATCGTATCGTATCTTTAATTATAGATCGTCGAATATCACGCCTATCGCCTCTAATAGCCTCTTCGTAAATATCCCTTCCTTCGCACCTTATACCAGCGAGAGCAGCTCTGCCTTTATTATTAACGTTATTACCGTTACTTACTTATTAGCTCGCCAGGCTATTATGCCTCTAAATAGGCGTATTATAAATACCTGACTGCTTTTATGATTAGTTAAGTTATCTATAAAGGACGCGTCGGTAAACACCTCGATAAAGTCGCTACTACTTAGTTCCAGGGCGTAGGTTTATATAGTTAGCAGATATTGGATTAAATAGTCGGCTACTTTATAATACTAACGGCTCGGGTTTATATTAAATCTGCAGAGTCGTGATACTATAAAGGCGATATCGGGGCGTGTGATTACTATAGCGTATAGAACTAATCCTATCTTTCGTTAATAGCTCTTAACGGTGGTGGACTTCCTAGCGTACGGCAGCAGCTCTGCCGGCTTTATAGGACTTATAGGTTTATGGTTAGATGCCGTTAATAATAGATATCCTACCTTCACGATATAATCGCGTTATAATAACCATATCTTCCTCGAGGGACGGTCCCGAATAACCTTAATCCTAAGGAACCACTATAATGGCTACCCGCCTTATAGGGCGTAATACTCTTATAAGCTTATAATAGCCTATTCTATCTCTTCCGTAAAGTCTTCCTTAAAGCCGATCACGATATTATCTATATAGAAGAATAGGATTAACCCACGGCGTATAAATTAGCAGGGCTCTTACGGCACTATCTTAAACCCGTCTCTTTTTAGCACTTCTATAATATACTTTTGCTATAGTAATAGAGACTCCTGTAGCCTATATAACGCCTTTTTTAGCAGCAGTAATTAACCCGGCACCGCGGTCCCGGGCGGGAACCGCATATATATATTATGGGGCAGAGGGGCGTGCACGAAGGCGTTAATAACGTTATACTATATCAAGGATAGGTCGAAGCGAGCGGCGATCGCTATTAATAATCTAAAGGAGCGACCGGCAAGAGTGGCTATATATATATCTTCTAACAAGTCCTAATACTATTAATCTCCACGGACCACTAATCTAGCCTTATACTTCTATAAAAAGGCGTGCTTATTAAACTTATAGGTTATTACCTATATATAGCCTAGCACTTAATACCCCTTCGCCCTGTCTTTCAGCACCGTGATCCACGAGCCTATCTCTTTATAACTCTTTAGGTGATCCCTTTAGGCCTATCAGAATAGGATTTCGGATAGGTGGTTTTTAAGGTCTTATTAATTTCTTAGAGGGGCCGGCAGTTATTTACGGTGTATCTTACGGTAAGGTCTTTTAATTACCTTTTTGATTTTTAACTTCGTTAGCGGCTTACTATTTAAATTACGGACTAATGGGGCATGTTTTCCTGCGTTAAACGCAGAGATCTAGACTCGGTTACTACTATAGCTTCGAAATTTAGCTCCCCCCTGCTTTATAGGCATATAGCCCGTGAAAGCAGCCGCTATGAGCCCTGCCTAAGGAGGGGTTTCTAGTAGAGTTAGAAGGTGACTATCCGGGCGTTAGTAATTAATCGTAGCCGTGGAAGAGTCTTTTTCTAGCTCCGGCCTCGCAGGCTCTATAAGCTCCTCCCACCGTTCCGGCCTTTCGGGCGCTAAGAACGGTCGTTCCGGCCTCTCAGGCTTTATAAACGGTTCCACCCCCTAAGCCTCGAGGCCGGCAGGCGCAGCCCTTAGGAGAGGTTTATTAACCTCGCTACCCGACTAGAGAATAGGCTTAAACTATGCTATTATAAACGTATTAGCTGCCTTATCGGCTACCTTAACTTACGGTTCGCCCTATTCAATTATATACGACTCTAGCAGGTGGATCTAATTAATAATATCCGCTAGCTGCTCTTCCGTTAATTAACGTAAATCGTCCTTTAGGGCTTTAAGTCTACCGTTAAAATACTCTTATTCGTTAAAATAACCTTATATGTACGGATAATCCCGTTCCTTCGAAGACCAGGAACCCAGATACGGTATATATTAGTTAAATCGTAGCCCACAAGGTAGCCGATATAGGCCCGCGGCGCTAGCCGGTTTTAAAGCTTTCTAGACCTCGTTAGAGCTGCTCTGGTTATAGGAAAGGCTTTAAAACTAAAGGCCCGAAGGTGCTCTAGCTACGGCTTACGTTAATAGATAACTTCGAACAGGGTCTTCTAGCCAAGGCGTTATTTAGGCGTTCTGTTTTATACCTAAGCGGCAGTAGGAACGACTTTAACCCACAGGAAATCGGGTAATTAGGAGTATATTCGTATAGCTCGTGTCTTCTCTATAATAACAGCCCCAGATCTTTCGGCACCACCGTTCTAAGCGGGGGTCTCTACTAAAGAGGACTCTAACTGGATACCAAAACCCTTAACCACGCCCTGTATTTCGAGCGATTATATCAGTTCGTTATTACACTTAAAGACCCGTACCTGCCAGTTAAATTAACTCTAAACCTATTAGATATATTAGTTTATAACTATATAGATTTCGGAGGCCCTCTTTAACGTTATAACATAGCAGGCCACGAACCCGTTATATCGATCCGTGAAGAATATAATCCGCACGTATCTATCGGCAGTTAGTAGGAAATCCGTGAAATCGATCGCCCACCTCTTACTAGCATAGCTAGGAGCTATACGGGTCCTCCGGCTAATCTAACGACCTATCTTCGATTAAGCGCAGGCGTTACACTCCACCGTTCCTAGCCCCTTTAGTTTAACGCCCTATAACGACTCTTCTAGTTATTCTATAATATTAGGGCTAGCGTGCCCTAGCCGGAGATACTATAGGTTACCGTCGGCTTAGCTAGCTACCCTCTTAATCGGTTTTCGGATTAGTAGACTCGGGGCTAGAAGAGCAGTTATAACGGGGGCGTTAGTGACTAGAAAAAGCTCTATAACGGTTTAATCGTAGTGGACACTTAGCTTATAAAGGATTAATCGGTCACGGCGGCGTATATAATCGTTTAGCGGCTCTTAATCCCACTAATAACCGTTCTAACGTATCTTCTTATTAAAGACTAAGTTATAGACAAAATCTTCGTAATAGGCTACGTCTTTTAACCGGAATTTTATCGGGCCGGCCGTTCCTTCTATTATAATAATAACGTCTCTATAGCCTTAAATCGGCACCGTTATGGTCCCGGCGATTATAACGTTACCAGGGCGGGCCGGTCTATAATCCGTAAATCTGCTTCTATTATAGAAAACGTGGGATATAGCACCAGAGTCTAATATAGCGGACTGCCGTAAAGGATATACGGCGGCCGAGAGGGCGGCCTCCGGAGCTTCTAGCTGGCGTGGCTCGGAACGGACGGTATTTAACGCCTTACCTTACACAGCTCCTATAAGCTGTTCTAGCTTCGCGGTCCTCTTAAAGAAGACTTTATTATTATTACCGGCGGCTTTTATAGCCGTACGTAGTCACACCTCCTTAAGGGCTTTATTATTATTATCGCCGTTACCGCCGCCGCCACCGGCTTCGTTATTATTATCTATAACTTTATATTCGGTCGTGGCGGCGGCGGTCCTCTTCTTTTTATTCCGGGACCTAATCTTCTCCACGGCGCTCTATAGATCCCGGTCTATCCTAAGGGACTTCTCCACGAGCCTCCTAATAGGGTCGTTAGCTTAAAAACCCTCCGGCGCTAACTCCGGGAATAGTATCCAGCAGCCCTATAGATCATAGCCGCGCCGGTAGTACACGGGGTACTCGTCCTTATAAAAGAGTGATTACCGGCGCTTAGAGCTTATACGGTTAGTTAACTTACCTTTAGGGTAGGCACTACGGCCCCGCTAGGCTCCGGTCCGGTCACCGCTCCGGTTAGCCCTCCCGGCCTATTATAGTCCGTTCTTATTATCGCCTAGGTTTAGGGCCGGGAAGGCTATAGTTCTATAGCTTCGGGTCGGCGGTATACTAAGTTATTCCGCCGCCTTTTTCCTTTCCGCGATAAGGGCTATCGCCGATACTATTTTAAGGTCTAGCGTTACTTCCTTTATATCTACCTAGTTACCCAGGGCAGGTCGTATAGCGTTAAAGAAATCGTTAATCTAAATCTCCCGGGGCTTGTTATATATCCCGACGTTATAATAATCCTAAAGCCGGTCCTGCTAGTCGTCTAGCCAGGCGCCTACCTTTCGGGGGTTAGTAGGCGGCTTAGTCTTATATGGATTATAGTTCCTTTAGGAGTCTTTTATACGGGTCACGATATAGGGTACGGCGTCGGCTTACACTACTATATAGATCTCTTCCGGGGTTATACCCTTTATCAGGGCCTTCCGTCTCTTCGCTACGATAAACTCTTCCACCCACTTAAGCATACCGTTAATGCTTTTCTAATAGGATTCGTAGTCTTTACGGTCTTCTTTATATCGTCTATAGTCTTCGGTATAGGCGGCCTTACCTATAGCCGTTAGTTCGGAGATATTAATAGGCTACCCGTTAACGTTAGCGATAAAGGCGTAGGAGGCAAATTCGGGACGGGTAGCTCGCTACGGCCTCGGAGCCGGATTGTTAAGGCGTAGGAAGTCCCAGACTCCGTTACTACGGGCCCTAACTTTATAAAGGCGCTTTCATAGTTCCTAGTCTTCGTGGCTCGTATAGATAGTCGTATTTAAGGTCATAGTCGGTTATAGCTATAAGCAGCTCGGCGTAAATAGCTTTAAAAGCTTATCGAGTAAAATAAGACTCTTAATTATTATAAATAGCGTATAACTCAATTACGTAAAATAAGCGATTAATCTATTAATTTAATTAACTCTATAGAAAATCTCTAATTATAGTACTAAATTCCTGCCCTTATTCCTATAGCAGATCCACTCCCACTTTCGGGCCCGGAATAACCCGCTCCGAACCTGCTTTAGGCCAGCCTGTGCGACAATTCGTTCCCCTAATCAGACCACTGCCTACCCTTCTAGAGGCCCGGCGACCGTCTCCTCGGGACCCGTTTAGCTCTAGATACGGACCCGTGACGAGCCTAGCCCTCCCTTCGGCTAGCCTATTAGTTAGTTATTTGTTTTGGCCCTAGCGGAGCCATTCTGTATAGTGACGGCTTCGCCTTTCTTTAATTAGTGCTCGGAGGCGGATATAATTAGCGTAGGGGATCCTTCCTGCGTACGATAGTAGTTCCGGCCTATCCAAACGAACGGCCTGTTAACGATTATTAGTCTTAGTCTCGATACGGTCACGGTTTTCCCTTAAGTCTTCGGTTCTTTAAGGCTTTAGTCTTAAGTCTTTAAGTCTTATTTTAGTTATAATATAGCTTCGGTTTCGACACAGTTTTAGATACGGCATAAGCTTCGAATAAGATACGGTTTTGGATATAGCTTCGGATATAGTTTGGTTTTAGATATAATATAGGCTTCGAATACGATATGGTTTTTAATACAGATTTAGATATAGCATAGCTTTAGATTATAATATAGTTTTAGTTATAGATTCGTCCCCTAATAGCGGCCGAAGGGCTTAGGTTAAGGCCCGGAAGAATAGCGCGTTACGTAGGCAGCACTAAAAAAGAAAGTTACGATATAAGTTCGGATTCCGGATACGATATAGCTATAATAATAAAAATAATAAAAACATTATATATAATAAACTCTATAAAATTAGTTTCCCGGGGCCCGGGTCTCCGGAAGAACGACCCCGATAATACTTCGGAAGAGTAGACGCTGCCTGCTTATTAGTAATAGCCACACACTATCCCGACGCAGAGACTGTCTGTATATTAATAGTCCTAAAGATCTGGTTCGACGGTCCCTATTACCACGGATTCGGAAACGCAGAGCCTGCCTACTCGTTAGTAATAGCCATAATCCATCCTGACGCAGAGACTGCCTATATATTAATAGTTCCACGGATCCGGTTCGATGGTCTTAAGTATCACGGATCCGGAAGAGCAGAGACTACCTGCTTAGAAAGAATAGTCTAAACCGATACAGAGACTGCCTATAGATTAATAGTCGTATATAAAAAGGAAGACGTTATAACGGCGACGTCGTAGAAAAAGGAGGATATATACCGGTAGACGCGCGTAGGATATTTTGATAGATTGGGCTACGAGTAGTAGGCTGTACGCGCGGAAGAGAGGAAAATCAAGTAAATAACTGTTGAATTCGTAGATGCGTAGGATTACTGCTTATTATGCAAACGCGTAGTTTTTTATTAAGAACTGACTTCTGGGATTTCTTCCTGGATCCGGGGCTGGTAGAAGACCCTGAAAGATTGGGTGGCGACTGTTACGTTAATAGCCTACGCGATGGTTCTCACGCCACGTTACTTATAATAAGTAATAACCAAGATATCGTATTTACGATACCTAGTGTATTTATATAGTATATATCATAAGCCAAGTATATATACACGTATAATACGTATAGTCTTCTAGTATAGGTTAAGCTGATTATAAAGTAGACGTCTAGTTATATAGCTATAACTATATACTGTTTATTTTGACTTAGATATTATACTTATTATCATTATAATTATTACTTATTATGAGTATAATATCAAGACCCCCCCGTAAGCTGACTCTTATATAATAAGTATAGCTTAGTTAGGTTATAGTTATGGTTATATTATAGCGTAGTAATCCTAGTCTATCTAAGACTAGAATACATAGAGGAAAGATTTAAAAAACCTCTTCTTTTTAATTCAAGGGAAAATTTAAAAAACCCTTGTTATTATTATAGTATATTATTCAAAGGAAAGTGCAGAGAAACCTTTGATATCTAGCAAAACCCGAAGGTGAAAAACCTAGTTATATCCCCATATAAAGAACTAAGAATACTAAGTATTAAAACCTAGTATTTTAATTCTTTAATATTGTTATAAGGCGGCAAATCATACTCAGGCAACGTATCGTCCTTGTGACCTAGGTTTATATAACCCCAAAGGGTATTATGAGTCTTTTTTGCTAAACCTTTAGTTATTATATCAGCTATATTAAATTTCGTATTCATATATACGATTTTTATTTTATTATTATGAAGTTATTGCCTATAGTAGTGATACTGCCTGTCGATATGCTTTACCCGTTTATGAAATTCAGGGTTTTCGGCGAGCTTCTTTGCACTCTCACTATCTATTAAGATAGTAGGAAATTGGAGAGTTCTATTACTATTATTATTCTTATTATTATTATTATTCTTATTATTCTTATTATTCTTATTATTCTTATTATTCTTATTATTCTTATTATTCTTATTATTCTTATTATTCTTATTATTCTTATTATTCTTATTATTCTTATTATTCTTATTATTATTGCCTCTTGTATTAGAATCTAGACCTAGATTCTGTAGTATATCTTTATATAGATTATAAAGATAAATTCCTTCTTTAGAAGCTTCTGTGAGAGCTATATATTCGGCCTCTGTTATTAATAAAGTAACGACTTTTTGTTTAGTTGAAGTCTAACTAACGGGGTTATTTACTCCTACGCAGTAAATATATCCTGAAGTCGAGGTTCTATCATCGATTATATCTGAAAAGCTGGTATTAAAATAACCGTAAATACTAAGGTCTTTTTAATTATAATTATATAAAAGACCGATATTAGGATATATATTTATATAAGCCTAGATTCGATTTAACGCAGTAAAGTGGTCTTACGAGGGATTACTTATATAGCGAGAACACTGGTTAACTATATACGTTATATCTGGTCTTGAATGTAAGGCTAGATATAATAAATCCCCGATTTCCTGTTAGTATTTATTTATATTAGTAGTTAACGCCTGTTCAGGATTTGGTACTAGGACCTTCTTATGTATATAAGGGGTGTTAACCCTTTTTAGACTTCGTTTATTATACCTTTCAAGTATCTTATTAGTATAAGGCAACTGACTTATAGAAAGAGTCTTATTATCTTTATTTATATATATTATATGGCCTAGAAAGGTATTTATTTTACCTAAGTCTTTAAGTGAAATATCTTTAGATATCTCCTTAAAGAAATAGTGTAAAGTGTTCTTAGAAGGGCTTAGAGCCACTATATCGTTAACGTGGCATAAAAGAATAGCTCGTTCTTCTATTCTTTTAATTTTATTATATTTATAAAAGGTAAAAAGTCCGTTATTATATTTAGAGACCCGACAACCTAGCTTAGATAATATCTTAACCAGATAATTATACCAGAGTCTAGGACTTTGTTTCAACCCGTACAAAGCTTTCTCAAGCTTACAGAGAGTTATATTATTATTTTCTAAACTATCTTCTTTCTCGGAGCCTATAGGTTGTATAGCGTATATTAGGGCATCTATATCGTTATAAACGAACGCGTTTTTGACGTCGAACTGCCTGAATTTCTAGCCGTGTGATACGCCTAGTATTAAAGCTAGTTTATAGCTTTCTGACTGAAGGTAGTTAAAAGGGTTTCTAGATAATTAAGACCTAGAAGCTGATTAAACCCCTGAATAACCCACCGAGCCTTATATTGAATAGCTTCGCTAGAGCTATTGTATTTAATTCTCAAGACCTAACGACCTCCTAGTACGTGGTAGTCTTCTTCTATTTTATTATAATTATTAGGCGTATTCTTTATACTTATTAAGTCCCAGGTCTTTCTTTTTTCGAGATCTGATATTTCTGCTACTATCGCGTTTATCCATTTATCTTTATCTGGGTAGTTTATGGCCTGTTTATAGGTAGCTGGTTTATTAATCGAATTTATAGTTAAAAGAAATAGAGACTTTTCTTAAAACTATAGGTTTCTAAGTATAGTATCTTTTATAAGGTATAGTGCACTATTATCAGTGGATATTAAATCCTTATAGTTCGGTTTTAAAGGTTTTAAGGGTATTTAAACTTCTAGCCTGGTACTTTAGCTACTATTATTATTATTAGCCGAGCTATAGTTAATATTATTATTATTATTATTATTAATAGCTGGAACTTCATAACCCGCTGCCCGTAGACTCTTTTGTTTGTTATTATTCTCTTCTTTAGGTTAAATAGACTTAATAGAACGTTTCGCAACGCGCAAAGGAATATTTTATGAAAATTAACCGGTATTTTCACTAAAAGTAGTTCCTTTATTATACTTAACGGGTTAATAAGGCCCGCGGTTAGAAACCTGATTATATATCTGAGTATTAATATAAGGAGGGAGGTTATTATTATTTTTAGGCGTATAGTTATTATTATAATTATTTAAAGAAGAGTAAAGAAACTAATTCTCTAAGATATAAACGTCTCGAAACCAACCAGTCTTTCTAGTTACTAGGTTATAAATTTTATAGTTATAGTTATTAAAACCTATTAAAGCACCTCGAAGTACTTTTATATCTTGTTTCTTTATATTCGGGTCGTTGTTTTTATAATAAATAATAGAACCCTGAAAAAGAAGAAGTCAACTCCTAAAACGACGCTAACGGGATTCGAGCCAACCGATATATAACTTAAGTAAAAGCAACGAAACTAAGTAGAGAAGGAACCTAAGTCCCTCCTCTACGCCGTAATAGCACCGGGTAAAAGCCGTAGTATAGACGCGGGGGCGGATACAATAAAAGGGATAGTAGCGACCGGCCTATTACTAAAAAACTCTTTAAACCGGCCCTACCGATAACGACCACTACTCGACTCCTACCGCCCGAATCAGGGTAATCCCGTATATAACTAAACTAAGACCGACACGGGGGCTCCGTGTGCCCCTAGAATAAAGATCTAATAAGTTAAGGCGTTAATCTAAAGTCTACTAGCTAATAGGAACACGATTAATTAGGTTATAGAGCTAGTAAAAGAGCTTATTAAGCTACGCTGCCTTAATAGCTAGAGTACCGTAACGGCCCCGATTATATACCTTTATACCACTATATAGAGTGCGATTAGAGAGGAACTCTAAAAAGGAATAAAGCTAACCTAGGCCGCGGTAGCTATAATACTGCCCGTTATAGCACCCTTATAAGACCTAGCCCCCCCTAAGGTGATTCTAGCTTAATACTATAAGGAGCTGATTATTAAATACGGGGATAACTATATTTCTATAAGCTGGACCCACCTTTTCCGTGTAAAGGCCCTAAAACGCCCGATATTAGTATCGTTTAATTACTCTTTTCGAGCCCGTTGCGCGCACACATAGCTTCGCCGTACGCAAGCAGTTATTATGCCGTAAAATGGGTGCGAAAACGCAGCGTGGTGCGCACGCAAAGCCGCCCGGAAATTCTAAGGTGGCCCGTGCGCCTGCCGCCTAATCAGAGCCCGGGCCTTCTAAATAGCCCGTATAGACCACCTAGCCTTACCCCGAGCTACCCACTAAGCCACGCGTATAGCTATAGCAGCGCACGTAAACGACTAAGTTAACGTAACGCCCGATTCTAACGTAATAAGACCGACCCGGCCGCCCTAGCCGCCGCGGTAGCCCCGAACCTCCGAACTCGACCCCCCCGGACCCGGCCCTATTTAGCCCCACTTTTCCTAAAACGGCTAGAGACGGGGAAGGGGATATAACTATAGAAGACGCTAATTCCGACGACGATTCTAATAAAATAGCCCGCTATAAAACGCCTATATAAGCCTCTAAACGGGACCGTAGTGCCTTTATAAGCCCTACGCCTAGAGCCCCCTCTAGGACCCGTATAAACCGGTATATAGCCGATAATTCGGAGGTTAAAAGCCTCCCTAAGTCCCCTTTTAGGGGCCCCCCCCTGCTAAACCTGCTAAAAAACAGGGTCTAATTAGCTCTGCCTAGGCTAAAAAGACCTAAAGACCTGCTAAAGAATTCCCCCCTCTACCCTAGAAGTCGACTAGTTCGGCTAGTAAAGCCTAGGTTAAAGGACTTGTCTAGCAGGCTCTTTAGCTGGTTTAGTAGGCCTATAGCCTCGACGGCGCCCCCCCGATTAAGGCCCTTCTTATAAGGCTTAAATCCACTATTAAAGGAACCCCTACGGGTCCTATACCCCCCGTGGCCCCTATTACCTCCGTACTTAAATAGAAGGTTAACGAACTAGCTTAGGCTATTCGTAAACTTATAGAATAACAGTAATAGTAGCAGTAGTAGCCCCTTTATAGTTAGGCTACTACTAAAGGACCTTAAGCCCCCTTAGGAGCTATAGGCCCTATAGGGCCTACGGGCTCTACAGGGCCTACGGGCTCTATAGGGCCTGCCCCTCCCCCCCCTGCTACTCTAAAAAACCCGAAAAAGATCCGAAGAGTAGTGCTCTAGCCTACTAAAGGATAATCCCTCGGGGAAATCGACCCTCTTAAGCTACGGAACAGGATTAATAAGGTCTTAAAAACCCCCGCTGTTATAATAATCAGCTCCTCGACTAAGGGGAACCTCGTCCTAACCCCAGGCCCGAAATACACTACCGAATAGCTCCTAGAATCATAAAATCAGTGGTTTAAAAAGCTAAAAGACCTGCCTCTTTAGGCCCCTTAGTCTACTAGTAACTAGTTTAAACTAGTCGTTAAATAGGTCCCGGTCTACCCTTTTAAAGAACAGGACCCTTCTAACGCCTCCTAGGATCAGAGCCTCTATTCCGGCCTAGGCTAAGGCCTAGCTAGTATAGCCACCGAAATTACGACCTTTAACCCTATTAAGGTCGTAGGCCAGCCTCGGTGGCTAGGCCGCCCTAACCACCTATTTAATAGCGGCATTATTATCCTAGCAGTGCTTACCAAAGTAGAGCAAAAGCACTGCCTAAAATCTAGCCTATAGATCGCTAGCTAACGCCTTAAGGCCTATAAATATAGGCCTATAACCCCGAAAACTTAGTGCTCTAAGTGCTAGAAATTCGGTTATACTAGGGGCACCTATAAGGCCGAAACGACCTGCTTTATCTACGCCGGTAACTATAAGCACTATACCAAACACTAATATAACCGCTATAAAGAATACGGTATCTGCGTCTATACTAAATACCACTACTATAACTATAGCAGCGACCACCCCCCGGATAGCCCGAACTATAAGGTTATTCAAGCTATTAAAGCCTAACTATTCCTATAAATAGTGGGTTTTCTAGCTCGAAAAGCCCGAAAAACAGGCTACTATTTATTTAATATAACGCTAATAAATAATAACCGGCCCACGAATCGATCCTAGAATAGGCTTTAGAGGCTTCGGCTAATATAGTCCTAATTTAGGAACCTTATTGCTTTTAGAAACCGGAAGGCTAGGTAATTAAAAACCACTCGGCCTTCTATACCGCCCCCCTAACCTCCTACACCTCCTAGGTCTTGCCCCTTACACCTAGGGTGCTAGCCTACGTTAAAAAGGCTAGTAATATCGACTTTTCTTTTCGAAATAACCTCCTCGAAGACCTAGACGCTTAGATTATAAAGGTCTACTTTCTATAGACCTTCTATATCCTATACGTCTATAATTAAGAAGAGCTTGACCCCTCGAAGAATACTAGGGGCCCCCGCCCTGGCCCCCCCCTTGACCCCCCCCCCCCTTTTTAGGCTCTATAGCCCGCCCCTGGACGGAAGAAAGGGTCCTATAGGGCCTCTCGATCCCTAGGCCCGCCCTTTTTATAGGGGACTTTAACAGGAACTACTAGTAGTAGAACGGGGCTGCGTCGAATCAGGATACTATTAAGGCCTAGCCTTTAATAGACTAGCTAGATAGCCTCGGAGCTACCTATTTAGTAGACCCTAAAAAGGTTAACCTATATAGAGGGACCCTAATTAGGGATAATCTATGCCGGGAGTTAGTTATAGACCTAGCTTTCTATACGCCCGGCTTCCACCGCCTCCACTTTAATAACTAGAGGTATATCGATAATACCACCTCCGACCACCGCGCTATCCTTATTTCGGTAGCTGTTTTAGGTCCTAAAGGCCCTATAAATAAGGCTATCCTACCCGCTTATAATTATAAATTAGCGGACTAGGACCTGTTCTCTAGGTCTCTAAAGGACCTAGAACCCCAACTAACCCTTTAGCTATAGCAGGCGATCGACGCTACAGATTAGGACTCTATAGGTCGCCACCTCTTAAGCTCTATTACTATAGCCCTAGAGTCTTCCACGCCTAGGCTTAAAGTAGTAGAGCGTTCGAAACCGTGGTGGACTAAAGAGCTAAAGACCCTACGAAAAGAGAGTAGTAGGGCCTTTAGGGTTTTTAAAAAAGAGGCAAAAAAGGGGCCCCGGCCCCCCGGCTCGCCCCCCTTAAAACCGCCTGGAAAGTAGCCAGAAACGCCTACTACCGCGCTATAAAAACAGTAAAAACCGACCACTAGGAGGCCTTCCTAGCCCAGGCCGAAGGCAACGAGATCTTCAAGGCGTATAGCTACATAAAAAGCAGCCTTAACGCCAAAATACCCCCTATTTAGGGGCCAGAAGGCCCGAAGACCTATACCTTCGAGGATAAGTGTAATATACTCCTAAGGACCCTGTTTCCTACCCCCGAGGCCACTAAGGCCACCCCTACCGCCACCGACGCCCCTAAAGCCTCTATTCGTATAGGCCCTTAAGGGGACCTAGGCCCCTCTAGCCCCTCTAAAGTGCCTTAGAACCTAACTAGTTTAGGTAGTAAGGACTCTAGAAGGCCCTACGAGTAGTCTAGCCTGCAGGCTATTAAACTATAGCGTGCTATCTTTAAAGCCGCTATAGGCAAGGCACCCGGTCCGGATCGTATAGGCTTAAAACCCATCCAATAAGCCTATAATACGATACCGGGGGTCTTCCTATAGGCCTATTCAGCTCTTTTTTTAGTGGGTTATTACCCTACCTACTAGAAAAAGGCCCTTAGTGTTGTTCTGCCTAAGCCAGGGAAAAAGGACTATTTATATCCTAAGTCTTATAGGATTATAGCCCTTCTAAACTGCCTAGGTAAAGTACTAAAAAGGACTATAGCTGCTAGACTCGCCTTCCTTATAAATTCACGTGACGACCTTCTATACCCTAATTAAATAGGAGGTAAAGAATAACGGTCAGCTATTAATACAGCCCTTCTTTTACTAAATTATATCCAAAAATACCAGAAAATTCAGAAAAACTTAGTCTTTTCCACCCTGTTTTTAGATATTAAAGGCGCCTTTAATCATATCGCCAGGCCATAGCTCCTTCGCACCCTATAACAGCTTTAACTGCCCCCGAACCTAGTTAGCTAGGTCGCCTCCTTTATAGCAAATAAGCGTATCCAGCTAGCGTTCAAGGGGCAGGTCTAGCAGCCCACCCCCCTAAATATAGGGGTCCTACAGGGCTTCCCTGTATCCCCTATACTCTTCCTAATATATATTAGGGGGGTTATAGTGGATAAAGGGTTCCAGGGCCTATAGCTCTCCTATACAGATGATTTTTAGCTATCCGTAGCTTTTAAATTAGCTAGTAGGAACTATAGGGCCCTAGAGTTAGCAGGCAACGCCCTTTTTAGCGCCGCCGAAAATAACCAGGTCCTCTTCGACACGTAAAAAACAGAGCTTATGCACTTCTATAATAAACGCTCTATAGTTAACGACTCGGCTACTATAGCAGGGCACGAAACCAGGCCTACCGAAAGGGCTATTAGGTGGCTTAGGGTCTGGTTCGACCCTAAGCTATCCTTTAAACCCCACGTTAAAAAACGGTTAAACTTAGCCACCAGCGCCTTAAATCGACTATAGAGGCTTGCTAGCTCCTAGAAGGGCGTTTCTTTTAGGGCCCTACGGCAGCTATATATAGCCTATATATCCACTATAGCTGACTTCGGCTTATAGCTCTGGTGGGACCCTGCGTCCTAAAAAACCCACCTAGTAGACCGACTAGAACGCCTATAATACGGCGCTCTAGTTAGGGCCCTAGGTGCCTTTAGGGGCTCCCCCCTCCGCCCTTTAGAACTAGAAGCCGCTATCCTACCGGCCCGGGTCCGGTTAAATAGATCTAATAGGCTCTACGCCTTTAGGGTCTTAAAATTCCTACTAAACCACCCGGTAAATAAGGAGCTTCTAGACAGCGTCCAGGACGAATTAAGCAACAACGATAATAACCTCGCCCTCCTTTAGACCCTATAGCCCTCTACACAGCTCTATAAGCTAGGGGGGGAACTACCGGCCTTAGTAGGGTCCTCCTGGGATATAAAGGCCCCGTCTGCTAAGTAGGAGGCCCCCTAGGCCTTAGCGCCTTTAGCGGACCTACGCCCCTATTTTCCCGGCCCTATAGCGCCATAGCCCTCTATAAAACACCCCCCCGACCCTAAAATAGCCTACCTCGAAGCCCTAAAGGAAATCCAGTCCCTTAGCAGCTAGGGATCTGTTTTCTATACCGACGGCTCCCAAGGCCACCCCACAGGCCACCCTATAGGCCACCCGGGCCCTATAACGCCTAAGTAGGCGGCGGCCGTTATTATATAGTGGTTACCCGCTAATAGGCCCTATAAAGCCCTAGGAATTAACCTAGGCCCCTTTACCAAAGTCGCCGACGCTAAACTATGCGCTATAGTTTAGGCCCTAGAGACTGCCCTATAATAGTCTTCTAGGCCCCTAGAGTACTATATTTTCAGCGATTCATAGGCGCCTATTCAGAAGCTTTAGGGCCCCTCGTAGTAGGCTATAACTGCTAAAAACTATATCTCCCGCCTTAAATAATAAGGCACCTCGGTCTTTATCTAGTAGGTCCCGGCTTATATAGGGATAAAGGGCAACGAACTAGTAGATAAGGTAGCTAAACGGGCTCTAGACCCGGGGAAAGCCACTAAATCTATTAAGCTAGTTACCCTTAGTCACCTAAAACGCCGGGTAAACGCAGCTACGATAGCTAACTAGAAATCCCTTTAGGCTACTAAAGAAGAGGCCGAAAAAAGGGGCAAAACAGTATAGCTAGGCCGCCTATATAGGCGCCTAGTTTAGGATAACCTCCGCTTCTCTCGAAAGCCCCTGTATTTATAGGGCCCACGGTGGCTCTAATCAGCCTATATCCAGTTAAAAACCGGATTCGGCTACCTAAGACCCTACTAAAAACGGGCCTAAAACTGCTCTATAGACCGCTATTCCTGCCCGGGCTCCCCGGTCCAGGATATAGCGTATCTAATCTTATAGTGCCCTATTTATAGGGCAGAAAGAGACGCCCTGCGGGAAGCCCTAGCAGGCCTACCGCTAACTCTATAGCTACTATTTAGTACTAAGAAAGGATTATAGGGCTTATAGGCCTTCCTCTTAGCTACTAAGATAGCTACGATAGAGTGGTTTAAGGGGTAAATTACTATAGATTCTGCGGTCTGATTTTTCCTGGTTTGGTTTTCCTGACTTTAGTATAAAGAATAGGGTATTAGGTAGATTAATACAGAGGATTTCCTTTATTATTTACGGATTATACTGCTTTATGATAGCACTATACTTAGCTATCTTTTAGGACTATAGCGCCTAGCGCTATAGCCCGCCGCGCCATAGCTCTAGGGCTGTATGCGCGTAATAAATAATAAAAAAAAAAAAAAAAAGCCACGCGTATAGCTATAACATCGCACGTAAACGACGAAGTTAACGTAACGCCTTATTTTAATATAATAAGACCGACCCGGCTACCCTACCCGCCGTGATAGCCCCGAGCCCCCGAATCCGACCCCTCTAAACCCGGCCCTACCTAGCCCCACTTTTCCTAAAATAGCTAGGGACGGGGAAGGGGCTATAACTATAGAAGACGCCGATTCCGATAACGATTCTAACTTCTAACGATATAACCTGCTATAAAACGCTAATATAAGCCTTTAAACAGAACTATAATGCCTTTATAAGCCCTACGCCTAGAGCCCCCTCTAGGACTCGTATAAACCGATACATAGACGGCGACTCGGAAGTCGAAAACCTCCCTAAGTTCCCCCATAGGGGCCCCCTTTAGGAGCCCTTCTAGCCCCCCCCCCTGCTAAACCTACTAGAAAACAGGGTCTAATTGGCTTTGCCTAGGCTAAAAAAACTAAAGACCTACTAAAGAATTGCCCCCTCTGCCCTATAAGTCGACTAGTTCGGCTAGTAATGCCCAGGTTAAAGGACTTTTCTAGTAGGCTCTTTAGCTGGTTTAGTAGGCCTATAGCCTCGACGCCGCCCCTCGATTAAGGCCCTCCTGATAGGGCTTAAATCTACTATTAAAAGAACCCCTACGGGTTCTATACCCCCCGTGGTACCTATTGCCTCTATACTCGAATAAAAGGTTAACGAACTAGCTTAGGCTATTCGTAAAATTATATAATAATAGTAGTAGCAGCCCCTTTATAGCCAGGCTACCGTTAAAGAAGGTTAAGCCCCCTCAGGAGTTATAGGCCCTATAGGACCTATAGACTCTATAGGGCCTACGGGCTTTATAGGGCCTAGAGGCTTTACAGGGCCTATAAGCTCTATAGGGCCTGCCCCTTCTCCCCCTACTCTAAAAAACCCGAACAATATACGAAGAGTAATGCTCTAGCCTACTAAAGGATAATCTCTCGGGGAAATCGACCCTCTTAAGCTATAAAATAGGATTAATAATATAGAGGGGCAGACCCGTGATCCGGGTTAGGACGTTAGATATCATATAACCACTTAGTCCTAGAGATCTGGTCTTATATACTGCTATTCTTCGGAATAGACCCATTATATCTAGCTAGCTTTTCGTCTAATCTTTTATAATCGTTACTTATCACCTATTATAATTATAATTTGTATTATCCTCCCTTTTCCAAATATCTAGATGATCCACCAGAGCCCACTATAGGCCCGCCTGCCTTCTATAGCTATTCGTTCCCCTAATTAGACCACTACCGACCCTTCTAAAGGCCCGGCAACCGTCTCCCCGGGACCCGTTTAGCTTTAGATATAGACCCGCGACGAGTCTGACCCTTCCTTTCGGCTAGCCTATTAATTGGTTATTTGTTTGGCCCTAGCGGAGCCGTTCTGTATAGTAACGGCTTCGCCTTTCTTTAATAAGGTTTTAAAAACCCCTGCCGTTATAGTAGTTAGCTCCTCGATTAAGGAGACCCTTACCCTAACCCTAGGCCCGAAATATACTACCGAATAGCTCCTAGAATTATAAAATTAGTGGTTTAAAGAGCTAGAAGACCTGCGTCTTTAGGCCCCTTAGCCTATTAGCGACTAGTTTAAACTAGTCGTTAAATAGGTCCCGGTTTACCCTTTCGAAGAATAGAACCCTTATACCGCCCCTTAAGAGGATTAGGGCCTCCGTTCTGGCCTAGCCCGAGGCCTAGCCGGTATTGCTATTAAAATTAACCCTATTAAGATCGTAGGCCAGCCTAGGTGGCTAGGCCGCCCTAACCCCCTATTTAATAGCGGTACTATTATCCTAGTAATGCCTACTAAGGCAGAGTAGAAGCATTACCTAAAACTTAGCCTATAGATTGCTGGCTAACGCCTTAACGTCTATATATATAGGCCTATAACCCCGAAAACTTAGTATACTCAGTGCTAGAAATTCGGCTATACTAGGGGTACCTATAAGGCTAAAACGACCTATTTTATCTACGCCGGTAACTATAAGTACTATAGCAATCACTTTTATAACCGCTATAAAGAATACGGTATCTATATCTATACTCAATACTATTATTATAACTATAACGGCGAGTACCCCCCGGATAGCCCGAATTACGAGGTTATTCGAGCTATTAAAGCCTCACTATTCCTATAAATAATAGGGTTTCTAGCTCGGGAAAAAGCTCGAAAAACAGGCTACTCTTTATTTAATATAACGCTAATAAATAATAACCGGCCCATAAATCGATCCTGGAATAGACTTTAAAGGCTTCGACTAATGTAGTTCTAATTTAGGAACCCTACTACTATTAAAAACTGGAAGGCTAGGTGATTAAAAACCACTTAGCCTTTTATACCGCCCCCCTTACCTCCTACACCTCCTAGGTCTTCCCCCTTAGGCCTAGAGTGCTAACCTATATTAGAAAGGCTAGTAATATTAACCTTTCCCTTTAAAACGACCTCCTCGACGACCTAGACGCTTAGATTATAGAGGTCTACTTCCCCTAAACCTTTTATATTCTATACGTCTATAATTATAAAGAGCTTAACCCCTCGAAAAATACTAGGGGCCCCCGCTACTCTTTAGGCACCGCGGGGCCCCCTGGCCCCCTCTCGACCCCCCCCCCCCCCCTTTTAGGCTATATAGCCTGCCCCTGGACGGAAGAAAGGGTCCTATAGGGCCTCTTAATCCCTGTCTCCGCCCTTAATATAAGAGACTTTAATAAGAACTATTAGCAGTAGAACGGGGCAATATCGAATCAGGATACTATTAAGGCCTAGCCTTTAGTAGATTAGTTAGATAGCCTTAGACCTCCCTATTTAGTGGATCCTAAAGAGATTAACCTATATAGAGGGACCCTAAGTAGGGATAATTTACGCCGGGAGTTAGTTATAGACCTAGCCTTCTACACGCCCGGCTTTTATCGCCTATACTTTAATAGCTAGAGGTATATCGATACTACCACCTCCGACCACCGCGCTATCCTAATCTTAATAGGTGTTTTAGGTCCTAACGGCTCTATAAATAAGGCTATCCTACCCGCCTATAATTATAAATTAGCGGACTAAGACCTATTCTCTAGGACCCTAAAGCAGAGCATTAAAAAGATTGTAATGTAATTTGTAATGTAATCTTTTTTTGAAATAAATTACATCACATTACATTACATTATATGTAATTTGTAATGTAGTTTTGTAATATAAGGGGAAAAATTACACTTTTTTTAGTATAGTTTTTCTATATATTAAACGATATATATAAGTTAAAATAGTATATCTTCTATATTCTAAATAGGCCATAATATCCGATATATAATTATAATTATATATATATATATATATAAGGATAGTTTTGGTAGTATATATTCCATATAATATATCTTAAGATACTCCTATAACTAGCTATTCTTATACTAGGTACTATAAACACCTTATATAAAGCTATAATATTAGCCGAGATATCTCTTAATATAAGTTATGCTAATCAGAATAGCTTAATAATAGCAGGCTATAGTATTTATTCTAGGGAACTATACTTTATTCATAGTTTCCTAATTTAAATAAACTATCTAAATTCATAAATATATAATAGTAATCTTATTATAAGGGATAAGATAGTGATAAAACCTATAAATTTAGTTAATAAGCCATAGCGTAACACTAGTTTATATAACTACTTCTTTTATTAAATAAAGCCTTATAAATTATCAAACTTATTATAATAAAAGAAAAGTTCGTAGAATTTATTAAAGGAGGGGATATTATAGAAAAGGCTTAATAGATTAGAATCGCAGAGTGGTCGTTATATTCTTTTTATTATTATTATTCTCTTACTCCGCTATCCTAACTAGTCTAGGAGCCCGGCTTAGGCTATACGGTCCTTGTTAGATGGTTATAGGGGGGAAAAGCCTGTTCGGGTAAAAAAACCCCTATACTCTCCTTATTAGGATCGGTGCCGCGTCGGGGCCTCGACGGCCCCGGTGGTAGCTTAATACGTATCTGGATCACACCTCTAGTCTAGTAGCTAACAGGAAGGTAGCAGGCTAGGGGTTTCGAGTTAGCCTAGGACGCGGCACCCTATACAGGGGGCCGAAAAAGATCCGCGGCGGCTCCGCGCTCTAGGAATCCTCCCTGTATCGGAGTGGCCGGTTTATTTATACCTTCCTTTTAGGCAGGGGATTTAGTAGGGGCTCCTGCCTTTATTATATATGCCTACCGAATTCGGCAGCCTCCTATAGTTATAGTTAGGTTAATAGAAAATTTTAAGGGCCTCCGCCCTTCTTCTTATTTTCCCTCCTTTAACCCTCTTATCGCGATATCATAGGTTTCCTATTAAGCCGCCTACCCCCCTACTCCTACCTTTATCCCCGGCTCCGTGCCGTAATTACTAATAAAGCGTTTAATCGGCTATAGATAGGCCGGGTCTTTATTTTCCGTTTTCTTATAGTAGCGTTAATTTATAAGTGGTAGCGCGGTAAAGCGGGTAGGGAGTTAGCGGCTTTAGGGCGGGCTAATAGGATAGGCTATAGTTAGTTAAAGTAATAGTTAAAATAATTAATAGCCCGGAGTCTTTAATATAAGTTTAAGGGGGTGCCGCGAGGGGGCGTGTTAGATCTAAGCTCGGTATTAATAGCTTCCTAGATACCGCCTAAAAAGAAGTAGTCTAAGAAAAAGGGTAATTCCCGCTACTATAAGGCTAGAGCCGCGCGAGTATTACCGTGGGCTTTCCTAGAGGTGCCCTTAGGGTGCCGGAGTAATACCGTTAGGTAGCCGTCTCTAACTTTAAGTAGATACCTTAGATACACTAAGCGCCTTAGGGGCGAAAAGCCCGAAGATATAGAAGCGTATACTAATACTATTAGAAAGGGAGCCGTATACTATTAGTATACTAATAATCGGCGGACTTATAAGGATATAAGTCGGTCTTATAGTGGTATCTTAGTAATACCGCGGCGGTAATAGTGGGTTCTAATATTTAGAGTAGGTTCTAGCTATAGCTTTAAAGTATTAGCAGCGTGTCCTTAAATATTATTAAGAGTATATAGCCGCTATTAGTAAAGGCGGTAACAGAATAGTTATAAGTCAAGGCCCTAGGGGTGCCGAAGCTATACCGCGCTAACTTAGAATAGGCTCGGGGTCGGCTTATAGCGGCGGTGGTATCCTTAAAGCGCGCTGCTAGGCGTGCTCGCCCCGCTAGCCGCCGCCGCGGTGGCGATACTATACTAGCTAGCCTAAAGCGCTAATTAAATCGGCTAAAGGGAATAATCGCTATTTTATTAAAGGTGGCCGTATATATCCTTATAGTCCTTTTACGGTAAAGTAAAGCTAATATAGCGGGATAGGGTCGCGAGTATAACGCTAATAGCGATAATACTACTAAGAGTAAAAGTAAAGAGGAGGGTATCGGAAATAGGGCTAAGTAAAAAGCAGAGGCCGCTATAATATATCCCTTCGGTGCCGCTAGGGCCCTAGTATATAGGGCCCCTAAATAAATATAAAAGTCTAGGTTAGGTGCTATCTCTATTTCGTATCCTTTATACCAGGCCGGTCCCGTTATAGGGTCTCTAATATATAGTTCCTTATAATTTCTAAAGCGAGACGGAAATCGTTTAAATAGCTAAGGCGTAGGAACTATTTTATAATTACTTTTACCTTTTCGGGGTGGTTTAGGGCGTTAAAAAGGTCGCCCCTAGTTAAGATCGGCCTCCTTATAGCGCCGTGGAGGTCTTTTCGCGATTCTAAGGTGGTGTTACGGTATTATAGGATAATATATTTAGCTATCTCCGCCTCCCCGTCGCTATAGGGATACCGGGCCGTGGCGAAGCTAGGGACCCTTACTTTAAAAAGGAAGGCTCTAAGGCCTAGTTTCTTAGAGCGGATTTAAGTAAGGACGGAGCTTTACGGCTTTAGGAGGCCTTTATATCTCTAAAGGTCTCTTTTATATAGGTTTTAATCTAGTACCGCTATAGTATAAGTCGGGTTCCGCGTAGACCGTAAATCTTACTACCTTTTTTTCTACTCCTTTTAAAGGGCGGTGTCCGGGTTAGAATTATTTACTTAGTTTTAGGCGGTAAAGGATTAAACGGGCTAGGAGAGTACTTACTAGGCTATATAGCTATATCTTAGTGCCGCTAATCCTCTTATAGCGGCTTAGGCGCTAGCCAGGATAAGTCCCTTAGTTCCGGTATTTTAGTAGTTAAGAGCTCTTTTAGCTATAAGGGGGGTAAGATATAGGTTAAGGGGGGGGATAAACGTCTTTTTTTTTAGGATCCGGATCGGTATAGCCTTATAAGCTTCCGTAATAGTCCTAAGGCACCTATTCTAGGCTAAGCTTAGAGCTATAGCGAGGCCGCGGCGGGGTTTATCAGTGATTTTATAAAAGGTGGGGGTATAATAGGAGATAGCTAGGCGGATTATAGCGGTATAAAGGCGTTAAGCGTTAGCGAAGCTATAGCCCTAGGCTATTATAACGAGCCGGGTTAAGGCGTAGTTCTATATCGCTAATTTACTCTAGATCTCCTTCCTATATCGTAAAAAGTTTAGTTTCCGGTCTAGCTATACTCTAAGGAACCTAGCCTCCGCTAAGGGCGGTACTAGAATAGTGCCGAGGTAAAGGGGTAGCGGGGATAAAGAGTAGGATTTTATAAAGGGTATAAAAATATATCTCGAGGGCTTAAATTAAAGGCTGCTTACCTAGGACTAAGCTTTATATATCCGCTAGGCGGAGGCGAGTCGGTACCGTGTTTAGGCCTTAGTGCGGCTAAAGGCGATAATATTCGTGTTATCGGTAAAGCCGATAATAGTAGTTCTTACGGCGTATTCGAGTTCTTTATATAGAGTAGAAATATATATAATAAAGAGGATTAGGGAGACTAAAGACCCTTATAGTACGCCGGTATATAGGGGCCGCGGGGTTACCGTCTAGCTATTAAAAAGGAGGTGGATTATCCGGTCTTAGAGGAAGCTATTAATTAGCTAAACGGCCTAGTCTAGGAATCCTTTACGTTTAAGGGACTTAAGAAGTCTAGTATAGGGGATGGTATCGAAGGCCCCGCGTATATCTAGCTAGAGTATCGCGGGGGTGCCGCCTAGGGCCTAAGCGGCCCTAACGGCCTTTATTATACGCTAGATAGCCGTCTTTATACTACGCCTAGGTCTATTCCCTATCTAGCCGTTAAGGAGTAGCCGGTATTCCTCCGTTACGGCCACGAAGCGGTCCGCTATAATACCTTTAAGTAACTTTCCGATTATATTAAAAAGGGAGATCGGTCTTTAACCTCTAGCTATCTTATAGTCGCCTTATAGGCGGCCTTCTTTTCGGATAATTATAATAATAGCGGTATAGTAATAGCGCGAGAAGTAACTTAGGGCTAAGCAGGCTAAGAGGATCGTGGCTAGGATCCGGTATAAGACTAGGCTATAGGCTTTTAGGAGGCCCGCCAGGAAGCCGTCTAGGCCGGGGGCGGCCTATAGTTTAGTTTAACGGAGGCGGCCTTAGATATCCGCCGCGCTAACGGTCCGGTCTATATCCTACCTAGGGGGGTACGCCCGACCTAGGGGCCTAAGGTCCGAGTCTCTAAGGGGGGGGAAAACTTAGCGTATAGGATATCTACCTTCTCGCTATAGGATATTATAGGATCGCTATAATCATAGCGTAGCGGGGGTATAGTAGGGGGCCTAGGCGGTTAGTATTCCTTAGTTCGGGCCTATCTTTAAAGCCTCTAAAAAAGCCCGTTATTCGCTTAGGTCGAGTAAAGGAGGTGGCGCTAATACTACCTTTTTACTACTACTATAGCTTTATCGCGGCGGAGCTCGGCTTACCTAAACTCTTCCTACCTATTCCGTGATTTCCTTACTATATATCGCCTATATATTTTACGCGCCTTTTAGGTTAGGGACGTTAACTTATCGGTCTACCACGGGTAAGGTAAGCGGCTAAGGGGGCTAAGTTAGTGTTACGGGGCTATTTAATTAATAATAATAATAAGGTTATATATTAGTTAGTTAAGGGCTTTATCGATATTAAAGGGCGTTATTAAGGGGCCTAGTTATAAAAGGATCCCGGGGGCTACTTAGTAGGTAAGGGAGGGTATAAATTCCTTTTATACCTAGTAAGGGCGGTTAGGGGGCTATAACAGGGCCGTATCGGTAAAGCGGTTTATACTAAGGTGAATAGTCGTGGTTTAGGAGAGGTAGTTCGATCCGATAACCTTACTATTTATATTATCATAGCTATAGCGGAGCCCTTAGGACGCCTAGATAAGGTCGATAATACTTAGTCGCCGGCCTAGCCTATACTAGGTAGTTATCCCGGGGAGGGGTAATTAGGTTAAGGTTTTAGTAGGTAGTTAGCTTAAGAAGAGTACTAGACTTAGGATAGAATCTAGGGTAGCTAGCCTAAAGGGGATAATAGAGGTTAAAGTCTTTAAGGAGGATATAGCGGCCCCGGGGCGGGGCCCCTATAAGATTTATAGTTAAAGGGGTATACTATAGGGTAAAGGCGGATTAATAGTTCTTAGAGTAGATTAACTAGATCGTGATAGCTTAGTCGCCTACGCCGAAGGTAACTATATAGGAGTCCTAGTAGGCTCGCTATATTTATATACTAGGGGGGTATCGTTTATAGATATAAAGCAGGGCTTTGCTACCTCCCTAGATTAGGAGGTATAAAGCCCTATTTAGGGCTTTAGGTTCTTTAGTAAAAGGGTTAAGCCCTAGCTCTTAGATAGCTATTATATTATACTTAGTATAGGCCTATAACGGAAGCTCTGCTCGGGCCTATTTAGCCCCTATATTCTATATTAGGACACGGAGTTTTATTATTTAGAGGGGGGGGGTTTAAGGTTAATCCGGTTAGTACGGCCTCCTAGGTGTTTTATATCGGAGTCGGGTCGGTCCTATAGGGGATAAGGAAAGGCTCTAGGGGTCTAGAGGCCGGGGGGGGTTCGCGGGGTCTTTTTAGCAGGCGGCCGGGGCTATAGCGGATAGGGGCGGCCTGCGATAGGGTAGGAGAGGGGGAGGGTAAGGAATAGCGGGGGCGGGATCGCTAATACGCCGCCTCGGCCTACCTTAAGATATCGAATTCTCTTACCCGGTATTTATATACTTCCCGGGCTCTCGCGGCTTCTTATTTTCTGACTTAATAGGCGTCGTCGAAGGCTTTATGGTTCCTGTCGTAGGCGGCGCACCTCCGGGTAGCTTTTAGGGCCGACGCTAGGCAGTTCTTAAAGCCATCCTAATAGGTGGACTCGGGTTTAGCGTAGTAGCGGCACCGCTTCTCTGCCTCTGGGCACTGGGCGGCCCTGTGCCCGAATTAGGTCGTTATATTATTATTAACTAAGCGCTGACTTTTAAATAAGACTTTAACTTAAGGCATTAAACTATATCGCTTTATATCTATAATAATATAGGTTCGGATTAGTAGTTTATACCTGGCTATTGGTCTAATTATATACCGATAGCTCTATAATCGTTCTATTATACTTCTTTATATAGAAAGATATATATCTGGTATTATAATAGTCGCCTTTATTCCAGGACTATTATAGAGTAGCTTCCTTTTATAAATAGCTATTAGTATATATATATATTATCTAATTTATAGAATCATATTATACTTTACCGAATTAGAACTATTAGTCTTAAAGCCTATAGTATAGGCTAATAATTATAAAATAATAGTTTATATAGCGTAGCTTTAGAATTAGTCTTCTTACTTTTTTTTATTTAATACTATGTGTTTTACTTAGCTTATATAATATCCACTTAGCTATAATTCTAATAGTTTATAATATGTATATTAACGTAGTATAATATTTTTTTATAATATTATATGTCTATTCCCAAAATATTATATACGCTAAGGCTATTAGGAGTTAAAGAAATAAGAATAAATAATAGAAGTATAGATATAGAATAACCCGATATATTAAGATTAAGTAATAAGTAGTTTTAATATATATATTAGTTATTATACTATCTTAAGTTACTAAGATAATAATATATTAAACGATATCTTATTCTTTTAGTCTATATATTAATTTCTATAAGACGATTATTACCGCCGCGTAACTCGAGTAAAAATAATAAAACTAATTAGAAAAGGAATCTAACTCCCTCCTCTACGCCGTGATAGCACCGAGTAGAAGCCGTAGCGTGGACGCGGGGGCGGACACGATAAAAGGTATAGTGGCGACTAATCTACCGCCTAAAAATTCTTTAAACCGCCCCCGCCGATAATAACCACTACTCGACTCCTACCGCCCGAATCAGGTTATTCCCGTATATAACCGAACTAAGACTAACACGGGGGCAACGCGGGCCCCTAGGACGAAGATCTAATAAGTTAAGGCATTAATCCAAAGTCTACTAGCTAATAGGAACACGATTAACTCAGTCGTGGAGCTAATAAAAGAGCTTATTAAGCTACGCTGCCTTAATAGCCAGAGCGCCGTTACGATACCGATTATATACCTCCACGCCACTATACGGAGCGTGATTAAGGAGGAGCTCCGGAATAGTATAAAGCCGACCTAGGCTATTATAACTATAACACTACCTGCTATAGCTCCCCCCCGGGACCTAGCCCCCCCTAAAGTGATCCTAGCTAGATACTATAAAAAACTAATTATTAAATATAAAGACTAGCCCGACTAAGTATTCCTAGCCTAGTCGCCGAAAAAGATTATCTAAGTAGTAAATATAGCCGCTAGCCGCTCCGACGCTATAACGGTATAACGCCTACCTAGCAGGGATATCTACCTAACCTTTATTAAAGGGGTATAATAATAGTCTACCTTCGCTAACTATTAAGTCGAATAGGCTTTTAGCGCCGGAGCTAAAATATCTACCCGAACCTACCTAGTCCTAGTAAAAGCTATCCCCTATTCGATCCTAAGCCCTTTCTTTAAAAATAAGCTCCTTTAAACCCTATAAGCTATTAATCCCGACACGAAAATACACTAAATAAGGACCCGGCTCCCTAAGTATAGTACTAATAAGGTAGCGATACTACTTATTAAGGCTATTACGCCGGAGGGTATAGAAAGCCTTATATAGAATAGCCTCCTTTTTAAAGGGGGCAGCTTCCTATATAAACCCTATAACCCCGATATAAACCTCCTATAATACTATACCTACTTATAGTTCGGGTATAGGGCCGCCTAGTGCCTAAAGGTAAAGAAGCGGTGCCGCTATTACGCTAAACCCGAGTCTACCTACTAAAATAGTTTTAAGAATTACCCGGCAGCGGCCCTAAAGGCTACCTAAAGGTACGCCGCCTATAACGGAAACCATAAAGCTTTTAATAACGCCTATTAGGTTAGGAAATAAGAGGCTACGAGAGCCCGGGAAGTATATAAGTACCAAGTAAAAGAGTTTAATATCTCGAGATAAACCGAAGCGGTATACTAGCGACCCCGCCTATACTAGCCCTCGCCCTTACCCTCCCCCGCCCTATTATAGGCCGTCCCTGCTTATTATAGCCCCGGCCGCCCGCCAAAGCGACCCCGTAAACACCCCCCGGCCTCTAGACCCCTAGAACCGTTCCTAGTCCCCCGCGGGACCGACCCGCCCCTAATATAAGATACCTAGGGTGCTACCCAGGCTAGCCTAACCCCGAACCCCCCCTCCTATTAATAAAGCTCCGTGTCCTATCTTAGAATATAGGAGCTAAATAGGCCCGGGCTAAGCTCCCGCTATAGGCCTATACCGAATATAATATAATAGCTATCTAAGAGCTAGGGCTTAACCCCTTCACGAAGGGTCTAAAAGCCCTAAGCAGGGCCCTATACCTCCTGATTTAGGGAGGTGGTAAGGCCCTACTCTATATCTATAAACGATATCCCCTTAGTATATAGATATAGCGGGCCTATTAAGACTCCTATACGGTTATTTTCGGCGTAGGCGACTAAGCTATTATAATTTAGTTAATCTACTCTAAGAATTACTAATCCGCCTTTATCTTATAGTATATCCCTTTAACTATAGACCTTATAAGGACACCCCCCCGGGGCCGTTATATCCTCCTCGGAGACTTTAACCTTTACTATCCCCTTTAGGCTAGCTACCCTAGATTCTATCCTAGGTCTAGCACCCTCCTAGAACTAACTACTCGCTAAAACCTTAACCTTATTATACCCCCCGGAATAACCACCTAGTATAGGCTAGGCCGGCGGCTAAGTATTATCGACCTTATTTAGGTACCGTAGGGGCTCCGCTACGACTATAATAATATAGACACTAAGGTTATTAGATCTAACCACCTCTCCTAAATTATAACTATCTACCTTAATAAGGACCGCCCCGCCGACTCGGCCCCCCTATAGCCCCCTAACCGCCCACGCTAGGTCTAAAAGGAATTTAACCCCTTTCTCGCTTACTAGGTAGCCCCCGGGATCCTTATATATCTAGGCCCCTTTATAACGCCCTACGATATCGATAAGGCCCTTAACTAGCTAACCTAGGACCTTACTATTATTACCGACTAAACGGCCCCGTGACGCTAAACCGGCCCCCCCAGCCGCCCGCCTTATTTATAGTAGACTAATAAACTAACGTCCCTAACCTAAGAAGCGCGTAGACTATATAGGCGGTATATAATAAGGAAATCACGGAATAGATAGGAAGAGTATAAGGAAACTAAGCACCGCCGCGATAAAGCTATAGCGGTAATAAAAAGGTAGTATTAGCGCTACCTCCTTTACTTAACCCAAGTAAATAATAGGCTCCTTTAAAGGCTTTAGAAATAGGCTCGGACTAAGGGATACTAACTACCCGGACCCCCTATTATACCACCGCTATACTAGGACTATAATAACCTAGTAACCTCTATAATAAGAAGGCGGATATTCTATACGCTAAGTTTTTCCCCCTCCCCGGAGACTTAGACCCTAGACCCCTAGGATAAGAGTACCCCTTTAGATAGGATATAGACTAGAGTATTACCGTAGCGGATATCTAAGGCCGCCTCCGCCGGACTAAGTTATAGGCCGCCCCCGGCCTAGACGGCTTCCTAGCAGGCCTCCTAAAGGCCTATAGCCCGGCCCTATACTAGATCCTAGCTATAATCCTCTTAGCCTGCCTAACCCTAAGCTACTTCCCCCGCCGCTACCGCTCCGCTATTATTATAACTATCCGAAAGGAGGGCCGCTTATAAAACGACTATAAGATAGCTAAAGGCTAGAGGCCGATCTCCCTTCTTAACACGATTAGAAAGCTGCTTAAAGGTATTATAGCGGACCGCTTTATAGCCGTAGCGGAAGAATACCGACTTCTCCTTAGCGGTTAAATAGGTAACTAACCAGGGCGTAGTATAAAGATAGCCGTATAGCGAGCGATAAAGGCTATTAGGGCCGCCTAGGCCCTTAGCGGTGCCCCCGCGATACTCTAGCTAGATATACACAGGGCCTTCGATACCGTCCCCTATATTAGACTCCTTAAGTCCCTTAAATATAAGGGGTTCCTAGACTAGGCCGTCTAACTAACTAATAGCTTCCTCTAAGACCGGATAGTCTACCTTCTCTTTAACGGCTAGGCAGTAGCCCCGCGGCCCCTTTATACCGGTATACTATAAGGGTCCCCGGTCTCCCTAATCCTCTTTATTCTATATATATCCACTTTATATAAAGAACTCGAATACGCCGCGAGGACTATTATAGTCGGCTTTACCGATAACACGAATATTATTACCTTTAGTCGTATAGAGGCCTAGACGCGGCACCGCCTTACCTCCGCTTAGCGAATATATAAGGCTTAGTCCTAGGTAAGTAGCCTTTAATTTAAGCCCTTAATATACGTGTTTATACCCTTTACGAAGTCCTATTCCCCGCTCTTATTACCCCTCCACCTTAGTACTATGCTAGTACCCCCCTTAACGGAGGCTAGGTTCCTCGGGGTATAGCTAGACCGGAAACTTAACTTCTTATAGTATAGAAAGGAGATCTAGAGTAAACTAGAGATATAGAACTACGCCTTAACTAGGCTCGCCGCGGTAGCCTAGGGCTATAGCTTCGCTAATACCCGACGCCTTTATATTACCGTGATCCGCCTAGCTATCTCTTATTACGCCCCCACCTTTTATCGAATTACCAATAAGCCCCGCCACGGCCTCGCTACGGCCCTTAGCTCGGCCTAGAATAAGTGCCTTAAGATTATCGTAGGAGCCTATAAGGCTATACCGATCCGGATCCTAGAAAAAGAGATATATATCCCCCCCCTTAATCTATATCTTACCCGCCTCGTAGCTAAAAAAGCTCTTAATTACTAAAACGCTAGAACTAAGGGGCTTATCCTAGCTAGCACCCAGGCCGCCACGAGAATACTAGCGGTACTAAGGCGTCGCTATACTACCTAATAAGTACTCGCCTAGCCCGCCTAATCCTTTACCGCCTAAAATTAGATAAATAATAATAACCCGGACACCGCCCTTCAGGAAGAATAGAAAAGAAGGTAGAGGGACTCGGGGCCTATACTGAACCCGACCTACGCCGCGGCGGTACCGGACCGGAACCCCCGAAAAAAAGACCTCTAAAGATATATAGGCTTTCTAAAGCTATAAAGCTCCGTCCTTACCTAAATCCGATCTAAGAAACTTAGCCTTAGAGCCTTCTTTTTTAAAGTAGGAGTTCCTGGCTTTATTACCGCCCGGTACTTTTATAGGGACGGAGGGGCCGAGATAGCTAAGTATATTATCCTATAATACTAGAATACTACTCTAGAGTCGCGGTAAGACCTCCACGGTGCCGTAAGGAGACCGATCTTAACTAAAGGAGACTTATTTAACGTATTAAACCACCCTAAAAAGGCTAAAGTAATCGCGAAGTGGTTCCTATATCTTAGCCGCCTAAATAACTTCCGTCTTGCCTTAGAGATTATAAGGAACTACGTATCGGAGGTCCCGTAGCGGGACTACCCCGGTATAGAGTATACGGAATAGTAATAGCACCTAACTTAGACTTTTATATTTATTCTAGGGCCCTATAAGCCGGGGCCCTAATAGCACCGAAGGGGCGTATTATAGCGGTATCTACCCTTTAATTAGCCTTAGTATTACCCTTATCTTCTTTTTACTCGCTACCAAAAGCATTATCGTTATCGGCGTTATACTCGCGTCCCTATCCTACTATATTAGCACCACTATACTATAAAAAGACCGCTAAAAGACCGTTAAGAGATTTATAGCCACCTTTAATAGGATAGCGATTATCCCCTTTAATATATTTAGACGATATTCTAAATTAGCTAACGTTATATCTCCGCTATAACGGTAGCCGGCGGGGCGAGTATGCTTAGCGGCGCGCTTAAAGGAAGCCACCGCCGCTATAAGCCGACTATAAGCCTGCCTAAAGTTAGCGCGGTATAGTATCGGCACCCCTAGGGACCCGACTTATAACCGCGCTATCCCCTCTTTTATTAATAGCCGCTATAAGCTCCCGGTAATATTCTAAGACACGCTGCTAATACTTTAAAGCTATAGCCGGGGCCTACTAACTATTAGAACCCTATTACTACCGCCACGATACTACTAAGATACCACTATAGGAATAACTTATATCCTTATAAGTTCGGCGGTAATTAGTATACTAATAGTATACCGCTCCTTTTCTAGTAGTATTAGCGTATACCTCTATATCCTCTGGTTTTTTACCTTTAAGCCGCTTAGTATATCTAAGATATCTACTTATAGTTAGAAACGGCCACTTATCGGTATTACGCCGGCACTCTAAGGGCGCCCCTAGGAATACCTATAATAAAACTCGTATAGCGCTAGCCTTATAGTAGCGAGTATTATTCTTTTTTTTAAACTGCTTTTTTTTAGGAGGTATCTTAGAAATAGTTAGTACTAGACCCGTAACTAACACGCGCCCCCTACGGCACCCCTTTACTTATAGTAGCGGTTTTTTTATTATTAATCTAACTATTATTATTATATAATTAACTATAGCCTATCTTATTAGCCCGCTCTAAAACCACTGGCCTCCCGCCAGCGCTGCCACTTATAATTTAATAATATCAAAGCGACCCTATATCTTTATAAACCGCTAGATACGTATTATTAGTAATTATAGTATAGAGCCGGGGATAAAGACGGGAATAGAGGGGCGGGCGGCTTATAGGCAAACCTACGATATCGTAATAAGAGGGTTAAAGGAGGAAAAATAAGAAAAAGGGCGGAGGCCCTTAAAGTTTTTAATTAACCTAACTATAGTTATAGAAGGCTGCCGAATTCGGCAGGTATATATAATAAAGGCAGGAGCGCCTACTAAATCCCCCGCCTAAAGGGAAGGTGTAAATAAAACCGGCTACCCCGATATAGGGAGACTCCCCGGTAAACGGCACCGCTACGGCCCTCTTTCGGCTCCCTATATAGTGTACCGCACCCTAGGCTAACCTAATCCCTAGCCTGCTACTTTCCCGTTAGCCACTAGACTAGAGGTGTGATCCAGATACGTATTAAGTCACTACCGGGACCCCCGAGGCCCCGACGCGGCATTAACCCTAATAAGGAGAGTACAGGGGTTTTTCCACCTGCACGGGTTTTTCCCCCTTATAACCAGCTAAGAAGGACCGTATAGCCTAAGCCGGGCTCCTAGATTAGATTAGCTAGGATAGCGGAGTAAGAGAATAATAATAATAATAATAATATTAATTTCTATTATAAGATAGTACTTCTCTACCTAGTATACTTACCTCTTCTAAATAAGGTAATACTGCTAGAGCTTAGATTAATTTCTTATATATATTCTTCTATAAATATATATTTAAAGAATTAAGTTTATATCGCCCTTTTAATATATATAAATCTATATAGAATAAGTATTTAATATACTAATATTACTAATATAAGTATATAAGTAGATTGCTACTAGTATTAATTAAATACTTTACTTATATTATTAGTTAATATTCAGTATATATATAATATAGTAAATAAGATATATATTAGTGTATATATATAAGTATAACTAGTAGTATCTAGTATCTAGTCTTATTAGTACTACCCTATTTAGAGTAACTAAGGTCCCTAGTATTAACTAACTTCCCTAGTATAATTAAGTATAACTTATAACCAATAATAGGTTTGTGTTTCTAGCTAGCTATAAAGACCTTTACTATATAGTCTACTAAGGTTTAGAAAATAGCATCTTAAATACTTGGACTATTAGTTTTTAACTAATGATAATATTTTATATATATAGAAATATAACAACCTCTACTCTAATATATAGTCTATAGTACTTAGTATAGTCCTAGGATAGTATATATAGTAGCATATATACTATATATCCTAAAATATCATCTTAATCTATTTATAAAAAAAGTGTAATAATTCCCCTAATATTACAAAACTACATTACATTGTAGTGTAATTTGTAATGTAATTTGTAATTTGTAATTTTTCTTTAATGCTCTGCCCTAAACGACCTAGAACCCTAACTAACCCTTTGGCTATAGCAGGCTATAGACGCTATAGACTAGGACTCTATAGGTCACCACCTCTTAAGCTATATAACCATAGCCCTGGAATCTTTTACGCCTAGGCTTAAAGTAGTAGAGCGTTCGAAACCTTGGTGGACTAAAGAGCTAAAGACCCTACGAAAAGAGAGTAATAGAGCCTTTAAGGCTTTTAAAAAAGAGGCAAAAAAGGGGGCCCCGGCCCCCAGGCTTACCCCCCTTAAAGCCGCCTAGAAAGCAGATCGAAACGCCTACTATCGTGCTATAAAAAGAGTAGAAACCGACCACTAGCAGGCCTTCCTAACCCAGGCCGAAGGCAACAAGACTTTTAAGGCGTATAGCTACATAAAAAGTAGCCTTAACGCCAAAATACCCCCTATTCAGGGACCAGAAGGCCCGAAAGCTTATACCTTCGAGGATAAGTGTGATACACTCCTACGGATCCTGTTTCCTACCCCCGAGGCCACCGAGGCCACCGCCACCGACGCCCCTAAAGCCCCTGTTCCTATAGACGCTTTAGGGGACCTAGGCCCCCCCAGCCCCTCTAGAGTGCCCTAAAACCTAACTAGTTTAGGTAGTAAGAACTCAAGAAGGCTCTAGGAGTGGCCTAGCCTACCGGCTATTAAAGTATAGCGCGGTATCTTTAGAGCCGCTATAGGTAAGGTACCCGGCCCTGATTGTATAGGCTTAAAACCTATTTAATAGGGTGAGGTTATTCCGACTAGGCTATTCGTTTATTCCGACTAGGTTCCTATTTTCATAGCCGGTAACACCCGCTACTACTTCCTTTTATACCTAGATACTTATAGACGCCTATAGGTACTTAATTAAGCGTATCGTTACTACGACTAAAATTAAGTGTACCATTAGTATCGTTCCTACGATTAATTAAGTGTATCGTCGGTATAGTCGGTATCGTCGGTATCGTCTCTGCGATTAATTAAACGTATTATCTCTACTGTTAATAGAACGTATCGTCGTTACGATTAATCTAATATATTATTGTTATGATTAATTATAAATATATCGTTACTATTTAAGCGCATATCCTATGGTATATAAACGGAACGAGTGGGCGGGTGTCACCGGCTATTAAAATAGGGCCCGACTGGGGAGCCTAGACGGATTGATATCCGGGCTATAGAACGTGGCTGTATGTGGGTCAATGACGCCACCCCTTATCTCCCTAAGTACCATAGCCAATTTATATATATATCACAGCTAATTCGTATATATATACATCTTGAGTAGCAAATTCCACCTGTTATTAAAACATATATATCTCTATTCAGCCAATTTAGGTTCAAACCGTCCGCCTTTGTCCTAACTTCATTTAACTCTACGGGCTTATAATAACAAGGGTACCTAGGTATGTATATGGATGGTGTGTCCAGGTACTTATAATAAGACGTACGTTGCGACTCGAACAGTACATGTAAATTGGTTGTAGTACTTATAGAGCTTTCGGCCGTATAGCCATGAATCCACTGCCAGCCTCATTTTGTAGCCCGGATATCAATCCGTCTAGGCTCCCCAGTCGGGCCCTTAAAATAGGACCTTAGTCGGAATAAACGAATAGCCTAGTCGGAATAACCTTACCTATCTAATAAGCCTATAATACGAAACCAGGGGTCTTCTTATAGGTCTATTTAGCTCTCTTTTCTAAGTAGGTTATTATCCTATCTGCTAGACAGAGACCCTTAGTATTACTCTGCCTAAGCCAGGGAAGAAGGACTATTTATATCCTAAGTCTTGTAGGATTATAGCCCTTCTAAACTACCTAGGTAAAGTACTAGAAACGGTTATAGCTGCTAGGCTCGCCTTCCTTATAAATTCACGTAACAATCTTCTATATCTTAGTTAAATAGGGGGTAGAAAATAACGCTTAGCTATCGATATAGCCCTTCTATTACTGAACTATATCTAAACGTAACAGAAGTATGAGAAAAACTTAATTATTTCGACCCTGTTTTTGGATAGTAAAGGCGCCTTTGATTATATCGCTAGACTATAGCCCCTACGCACCCTATAATAGCTTTAATTACCCCTGAACTTAGTTAGCTAGGTCGCCTCCTTTATAGAAAATAGGCGTATCTAGCTAGCCTTCGAGGCGCAGGTCTAGCAGCCCACCCCCCTAAATATAGGGGTCCTATAGGGCTTCCCTATATCCCCTATACTCTTCCTGATATATTATAACAAAGGGGTTATAGTAGATAAAGGGTTCCGCGGCCTATAGCTCTCCTATATAAATAATCTTTAGCTATCCGTAGCTTCTAAATCAGCTAGTAGGAACTATAGGGCCCTAGAGTCAGCAGCTGACGCCCTTTTTAGCGCCGCCGAAAATAACCAGGTCCTCTTCGACCCGTAAAAAACAGAGCTAATCCATTTCCATAATAAACGCTCTGTTGATATTATACTCATAATAAGTAATAATTATAATAATAATAAGTATAATACCTAAGTCAAAATAAACGGTATATAGTAATGGCTATATAACTAGACGTCTACTTTAGAACCAGTTTAACCTATACTATAATACTATACGTATTATACGTGTATATATACTTGGCTTATAATATACGTTATATAAATATACTAGGTATCGTAAATACGATATCTTGGTTATTACTTAAGCTACTAACGTGGCGTGATAACCGTCGCGTAGGCTATTAACGTAATAGTCGCCACCCAATCTTTCAGGGTCTTTTGCCAGGCCCGGATCCAGGCAGAAATCCCAGAAGTCAGTTCTTTACACATAATCACACATAATATTAATAACTACGCGTTTACGTAATAAGCAGTAATCCCACGATTCTACGAATTTAATAGCTATTTACTTGATATTCCTCTCTTCCGCGCGTATAGCCTACTACTCGTAGCCCAATTTATCAAGAGGTTATAAGCCCGGGTTAGTAAAGAAGGAAATCTACTCTTTTCTACCCTTTTACTCTATTCGAAATACTAAGAAGACTCCTGCCTTTTTAGGCCGTTTTTGCCTATTCAGGCCGTCCCTTTATCCTCCCCCGGTCGTAGATCCTTATCTCCGACCACACAAAATTCCTGTATCTCCCGAAGATAGCTAATCGAATCGAACCGTTCGTTCCGATACCACGGTTCAAAGCTCTTTATTCATCACTCTTCCACCTCCACGAGCTGGACCCACCTTTTCCACGCAAACGCCCCAAAACGCCCGATATTAGTATCGTTCAATTGCTCTTTTCGAGCCCGTTATGCGCACGCACAGCTTCGCTTTACGCAAGCCGTTATTATGCCGTAAAATGGGTGCGAAAACGCAGCGTGGTGCGCACGTAAAGCCGCCCGAAAATTCTGAGGTGGCCCGTGCGCCCGCCGCCTAATCAGAGCCCGGGCCTTCCAAACAGCCCGCACAGACCACCTAGCCTCACACCGAGCCACCCACTAAGCCACGCGTATAGCCGTAGCAGCGCACGTAAACGACTAAGTTAATATAACGCCCGATTCTAACGTAATAAGACCGACCCGGCCGCCCTAGCCGCCGCGGCAGCCCCGAACCCCCGAATTCGACCCCGGACCCGGCCCTACCTAGCCCCACTTTTCCTAAAACGGCTAGGGACGGAGAAGGGGATATAACTATAGAAGACGCCGATTCTAATAACGATTCTAATAAAATAGCCCGCTATAAAACGCCTATATAAGCCTCTAAACGGGACCGTAGCGCCTCTATAAGCCCTACGCCTAGAGCCCCCTCTAGGACCCGTATAAACAGGTATATAGCCGATAATTCGGAGGTCGAAAGCCTCCCTGGATCCCCCTCTAGGGGCCCCCTCCAGGACCCCTTCTAGGGCCCCCCCCCTACTAAACCTGCTAAAAAACAGGGTCTAATTAGCTCTGCCTAGGCAAAAAAGACCTAAAGACCTGCTAAAGAATTCCCCCCTCTGCCCTAGAAGTCGACTAGTTCGGCTAGTAAGGCCTAGGTTAAAGGACTTCTCTAGCAGGCTTTTTAGCTAGTTTAGCAGGCCTATAGCCTCGACGCCGCCCCCCCGATTAAGGCCCTTCTTATAGGGCTTAAATCCATTATCGAAGGAACCCCTATAGGTCCTATAACCCCTATAGCACCTATTACCTCTGCATTTAAATAGAAGGTTAACGAGCTAGCTTAGGCTATTCGTAAACTTATAGAATAATAGCAGTAGTAGTAGCAGCAGCCCCTTTATAGTTAGGCTGCCGTTAAAGGAGCTTAAGCCCCCTCGGGAGCTATAGGCCTTATAGGGCCTACGGGCTCTATAGGACCTACGGGCTTTATAGGGCCTGCCCCTCCCCCCCCTGCTACTCTAAAAAACCCGAAAAAGGTCCGAAGAGTAGTGCTCTAGCCTACTAAAGGATAATCCCTCGGGGAAATCGACCCTCTCAAGCTTCGAAATAGGATTAATAAGGTCCTAAAAACCCCCGCCGTCGTAGTAGTTAGCTCCTCGACTAAGGGGAACCTAGTCCTAACCCTAGGCCCGAAATACACTACTAAATAGCTCCTAGAATTATAAAGTCAGTGGTTTAAAGAGCTAAAAGACCTGCCTCTTTAGGCCCCTTAGCCTACTAGCGACTGGTTTAAACTAGTCGTTAAACAGGTCCCGGTCCACCCTTTCGAAGAACAGGACCCCTTTACCGCCCCCTAGGAGGATTAGGGCCTCCGCTCCGGCCTAGGCCAAGGCCTAGCCGGTATAGCCACCGAAATTACGACCTTTAACCCTATTAAGGTCGTAGGCCAGCCTAGGTGGCTAGGCCGCCCTGACCCCCTATTTAATAACGGCACTATTATCCTAGTAGTGCTTACCGAAATAAAGTAAAAGCACTACCTAAAATTCGGCCTATAGATCGCTAGCTAACGCCTTAAGGTCTATAAATATAGGCCTATCACCCCGAAAACCTAGTGCTCTAAGTGCTAGAAATTCGGCTATACTAGGGGTACCTATAAGGCCGAAACGACCTGTTTTATCTACGCCGGTAACTATAAGCACTATACCGAATACTACTATAACCGCTATAAAGAATACGGTATCTACGTCTATACTAAATATTATTACTATAACTATAACGGCGACCACCCCCCGGATAGCCCGGATTACGAGGTTATTCGAGCTATTAAAGCCTAACTATTCTTATAAATAGTAGGTTTTCTAGCTCGGAAAAAAGCTCGAAAAACGGGCTGCTCTTTATCTAATATAACGCTAATAAATAATAACCGGCCCACGAATCGATCCTAGAATAGGCTTTAGAGGCTTTGGCTGATATAGTCCTAATTCAGGAACCCTACTACTTTTAGAAACCGGAAGGCTAGGTGATTAAAAACCACTCGGCCTTCTATACCGCCCCCCCTACCTCCTGCACCTCCTAGGTCTTCCCTCTTAGGCCTAGGGTGCTAGCCTACGTTAAAAAGGCTAGTAATATCGACTTTTCCCTTCGAAACGACCTCCTTAACGACCTAGACGCTTAGATTATAGAGGTCTACTTCCCCTAGACCTTTTATATCCTACACGTCTATAATTAAGAAGAGCTCGACCCCTCGAAGAATACTAGGGGCCCCCGCCCCTTTTTAGGCACCGCGGGCCCCCTTAGACCGTTTATAACCCCCCCGGGGCCTCCTAGCCCCCCCTCGACCTCCCCCTCCTTTTTAGGCTCTATAGCCCGCCCCTGGACGGAAGAAAGGGTCCTATAGGGCCTCTTAATCCCTGGGCCCGCCCTTATTATAGGGGACTTTAATAGGAACCACTAGTAGTGGAACGGGGCTATATCGAATCAGGATACTATTAAGGCCTAGCCTTTAGTAGACTAGTTAGATAGCCTCGGAGCTACCTGTTTAGTAGACCCTAAAGAGGTTAACCTGTATAGAGGGACCCTGATTAGGGATAATTTACGCCGGGAGTTAGTTATAGACCTAGCTTTCTATACGCCCGGCTTTTACCGCCTCCACTTTAATAGCTAGAGGTATATCGATAATACTACCTCCGACCACCGCGCTATCCTTATCTCGGTAGCTATTCTAGGTCCTAAAGGCCCTATAAACAAAGCTATCCTACCCGCCTATAACTATAAATTAGCGGACTAGGAGCTATTCTCTAGGTCTCTAAAGGACCTAGAACCCTAACTAACCCTTTAGCTATAGTAGGCGATCGACGTTATAGATTAGGACTTTATAGGTCACCACCTCTTAAGCTCTATTACTATAGCCCTGGAGTCTTCCACGCCTAGGCTTAAAGTAGTAGAGCGTTCGAAACCGTGGTGGACTAAAGAGCTAAAGACCCTACGAAAAAAGAGTAGTAGGGCCTTTAGGGTCTTTAAGAAAGAGGTAAAAAAGGGGGCCCCGGCCCCCCGGCTTGCCCCTTTTAAAGCCGCCTAGAAAGTAGCCCGAAACGCCTACTATCGCGCTATAAAAATAGTAAAAACCGACTACTAGGAGGCCTTCTTAGCCTAAGCCGAAGGCAACGAGATTTTTAAGGCGTATAGCTATATAAAAAGTAGCCTTAACGCTAAAATACCCCCTATTTAGGGACTAGAAGGCCCGAAGGCCTATACCTTCAAGGATAAGTGTGATACACTCCTAAGGACCCTGTTTCCTACCCCTAAGGCCACCGAGGCCACCGCCACCGACGCCCCTGAAGCCCCTGTTCGTACAGGCCCTTTAGGGGACCTAGGCCCCTCTAGCCCCTCTAGAATGCCCCAGAACCTAACTAGTTTAGGTAGTAAGGACTCTAGAAGGCCCTAGGAGTGGCCTAGCCTATAGGCTATTAAACTATAGCGTGCTATCTTTAGAGCCGCTATAGGTAAGGCACCCGGCCCGGATCGTATAGGCTTAAAGCCTATCTAATAAGCCTATAATACGATACCGGGGGTCTTCCTATAGGTCTATTTAGCTCTTTTTTTAGTGGGTTACTACCCTACCTGCTAGAAAGAGGCCCTTAGTGTTATCCTGCCTAAGCCAGGGAAAAAGAACTATTTATATCCTAAGTCTTATAGGATTATAGCCCTTCTAAACTGCCTAGGTAAAGTACTCGAAAGGGTTATAGCTGCTAGACTCGCCTTCCTTACGAATTCACGTAACGATCTTCTATACCCTAGTTAAATAGGGGGTAGGAAATAACGCTTAGCTATCGATATAGCCTTTCTTTTACTAAATTATATCCAAAAATAACGGAAAAATCAGAAAAGTTTAGTTATCTCGACCCTGTTTTTGGATATTAAAGGCGCCTTCGATCACGTCGCCAGGCCATAGCTCCTCCGCACCCTATAATAGCTTTAACTGCCCCCGAACCTAGTTAGCTGGGTCGCCTCCTTTATAGAAAATAGGCGTATCCAGCTAGCGTTCGAGGGGCAGGTCTAGCAGCCTACCCCCCTAAATATAGGGGTCCTATAGGGCTCCCCCGTATCCCCTATACTCTTCCTAATATATATTAGGGGGGTTATAGTGGATAAAGGGTTCTAGGGCCTATAGCTCTCCTATATAGATGATTTTCAGCTATCCGTAGCTTCTAAATTAGCTAGTAGGAACTATAGGGCCCTAGAGTCAGCAGCTAACGCCCTTTTTAGCGCCGCCGAAAATAACTAAGTCCTCTTCGACCCGTAAAAAACAGAGCTTATCCACTTTTATAATAAACGCTTTATAGTTAACGACTTAGCTATTATAGTAGGGCACGAAATTAGGCCTACCGAGGGGGCTATTAGGTGGCTTAGGGTCTGGTTCGACCCTAAGTTATCCTTTAAACCCCACGTCGAAAAACGGTTAAACTTAGCTACTAGCGCCTTAAATCGACTATAGAGGCTCGCTAGCTCCTAGAAGGGCCTGTCTTTTAGGGCCCTACGGCAGCTATATATAGCCTATGTATCCACTATAGCTAACTTCGGCTTATAGCTCTGGTAGGACCCCGGGTCCTAAAAAACCCACCTAGTAGACCGACTAGAACGCCTATAATACGGCGCTTTAGTTAGGGCCCTAGGTGCCTTTAGGGGCTCCCCCCTCCGCCCCCTAGAACTAGAAGCCGCTGTTCTACCGGCCCGGATTCGGTTAAATAGATCGAATAGGCTTTACGCCTTTAGGATCTTAAAATTCCTACTAAACTACCCGGTAAAAAAGGAGCTCCTAGACAGTGTCCGTGACGAATTAAGTAACGACGATAACGACCTCGCCCTCTTCCAGACCCTATAGCCCTCTATATAGCTTTATAAGCTAGGGGGGGAACTACCGGCCTTAGTAGGGTCCTCCTAGGATATAGAGGCCCCGTCTGCTAAGTAGGAGGCTCCCTGGGCCTTAGCGCCTTTAGCGGACCTACGCCCCTATTTTCCCGGCCCTATAGCGCCGCAGCCCTCTATAAAAGATCCCACCGACCCTAAAACAGCCCACCTCGAAGCCCTAGCGGAAATCCAGTCTCTTAGTAGCTAGGCATCTGTTTTCTACACCGACGGCTCTTAAGGCCACCCTACAGGCCACCCTATAGGCTACCCGGGCCCAATAACGCCTAAGTAGGCGGCGGCCGCTATTATATAGTGGTTACCCGTTAATAGGCCCTATAGAGCCCTAGGAATTAACCTAGGCCCCTTTACTAAAGTCGCCGACGCTAAACTATACGCTATAGTTTAGGCCCTAGAGACTGCCCTATAATAGTCTTCTAGGCCCCTAGAGTGCTATATTTTTAGCGATTCATAGGCGGCTATTCAGAAGCTTTAAGGCCCCTCGTAGTAGGCTATAACTGCTAAAAACCATATCTCCCGCCTTAAATAATAAGGCACCTTGGTCTTTATCTGGTGGGTCCCGGCTTATATAGGGATAAAGGGTAACGAACTAGCAGATAAGGTAGCTAAACGGGCTCTAGACCCGGGGGAAGCCACTAAATCTATTAAGCTAGTTACCCTTAGTTACCTAAAACACAGGGCAAACGCAGCTACGATAGCTAACTAGAAATCCCTTTAGGCTGCTAAAGAAGAGGCCGAGAAAAGGGGTAAAATAGTCCGGCTAGGCCGCCTGTATAGACGCCTAGTTCAGGATAACCTCCGCTTCTCTTAAAAGCCCCTGTATTTATAGGGCCCACGGTGGCTCTAATTAGCCTATATCCAGTTAAAAACCGGATTCGGCTACCTAAGACCCCACTAAAAACGGGCCTAAAACTGCTCTATAGACCGCTATTCCTGCCCGGGCTCCCCGGTGCAGGATACAGCGCATCTAATCTTATAGTGCCCTGTTTATAGGGCAGAAAGAGTCGCCCTGCGGGAAGCCCTAGCAGGCCTACCGCTAACTCTACCGCTGCTATTTAGTACTAAAAAAGGATTACAGGGCTTACAGGCCTTTCTTTTAGCTACTAAGATAGCTATGGCAGAGTGGTTTAAGGGGCAAATCACTATAGATTCTACGGTCTGATTTTCCTGGTTTGGTTTTCCTGACTTTAGCGTAAAGAACAGGGTATTAGGCAGATTAATACGGAGGATTTCCTTTGTTATTTACTGATTTACTGCTATATAGCACTGTACTTAGCTGTCTTTTAGGACTATAGCGCCTAGCGCTATAGCCCGCCGCGCTATAGCTCTAGGGCTGTATGCGCGTAATGAATAAAAAAAAAAAAAAAAAAAAAAAAAAAAAAAGCTCTTTATTCTTCCTAATACGGTTACTAAAAGCTATACCAAGCTCTTTGTTCCTGTTCCGGAAGAACTACACGATCGGAATAAGACTCTTTGTCACGATCGGATATACTATTCCTTTATTTTACGAAGGGCTTTTTAAAAAAGAAGAAAAATAACGAATACGTGGATTAAACGCAGCTGCTTTTATAGTTACTATAGCTCTACGAATAACAGCTATAATAATTAAGCCATTTAACCTACGGCGCTGCCTATAATAATAGGATATCGTAATATAGTATATAAGCTTTTAGCAAAAAGTCCGCCCGTGGAAATCCTGTTATACGCTATATACGAGTATCGCTTTTCTTCGCGCCGCGAGATCTATAAATAGCTTTGCCGTTTAGACCCACTTTTAGACCCACTTTTCGAAGCTAGGCTAATCAGAAATATACCTTTAGCTTAGTATTCTTTATTTCTATCCTTTATCGATAACGTAACTAAGAAAAAGCAATAAAGAAAATAATAAAACCAAATTATTAAATAACTCAGTTAATTCTAACTTAAATAAATAATCAAAAATATCATTCTACTACTTAAAAATAGCTCTATAAAAGACAAAAAAGCTTCCTTAAGATGTCTCTGTCTAGAAGTCACAGGGCAGTTCTGGATTAATAACAAAAAAAAACAATAACCATACTAACCTTAATATTAACTAGTTAGTAGAAAAGATTCAAGAAATACAAGCAGAAAATAGTATTAAGCTGAATCTGAGATTCTGTGTTAATGGCGGGGCTACGGCGTATATAATAACTAATAAAAGACTCTTTTCTACTTATAAAATAAAAGAAAGAACTGTTTATTAGTGTCAGGCAAAAGAAAGAAAGATATAAGGTAAAGGAGACTATGTAATAGAATTCCGGGACACTAGGAAGCTTTTGCTTCTAAAAGAGTGTCTTTATATACCGGAAATAGGCACGAATATTATCAGCCTCTCTCGTCTTAATAATAAAACTCACGGTCTTACTAGAAACAAGAAGCTTTTATTATTTAATAATAAAGAGCCCCTCTTTCTTTATATAACGGCTTTGCTTTATAACGGGCTGTACTAGGCTATAGCACGGGCACTATCGTACGGGGGGGCTAAGTCTCTGAAAATAAATACAATACATACAAAGGAAATACCAAAGAAACAACCAGGAGACTCAACTAGAATAAAGAGGTTTCAAAGATTCAAAGAACAGGTTTTAAAGAAACTAAATAAACAAAGAGAGGGGTTAGTTAAACCTTAACAAAGAAATAATATAACAAAGAGACCTTAACCTCTTTAACCTTAAGAAAAGCTTTATAAATAAAGAGACCATAATAACCGTTAAAGGACTACCTCTATAACTAAAAACATAACGCTATAGCATAACAGAATAGGTTATATTAACCCCGTTACCTTAAAAAGTCTCTATACTAATACTCTTTAAAAAGAATATAATATAACTAATAAAGAGTTAACTAAAATACAAAGCTATGATATCTATAAGAAAAGCAAGTCTATTACACTTATAAATAAAAATTGAGTTAATAAATACAAAGACTTTTTATATTTAGCAAAGGTTTATATAGATCTTTACGGACCGATCGAACCTCTTTCTTATAATAAAAAGCGTTGGATTTTATTTATACTAGACCGTTCCACCCGGTTCCTATAAGCATAACTACTCTTAGATAAGTCTAAAACAACGGTAGTTATAGCTATAAAAGAGTGGAAAGCATAGGTAGAAAATGATAATAATAATAATAATAATAATAATAATAATAATAATAATAATAATAATAATAATAATAATAATAATAATAATAATAATAATAATAATAATAATAATAATAATAATAATAATAATAATAATAATAATAATAATAATAATAATAATAATAATAATAAATATCACTTCTTGATTAAAGTAGTAAATACTAATAGTGGAAAAGAATTTAATAACGCCTCTTTTTAACCTGTTTATAGGTATAAAACATAATATAAAGCCACCGTACACTTATAAAGCTTAAGGCTCTATTAAACGAGTTATAAAAACTATAATAAAAAAGGTTCGAGCTCTTCTTTTCCACTCAGGGCTGCCTCGATACCTTTAGGGTAAAGCTATTCTCTTAGCTATTTATATATATAACATATCACCCAATTCAGCTCTTAAATATAAGAGTCCCTTTAAGCTTTTATAAGGTTAAAAACCTAATATTAATAATATACGGGTTTAGAGTTCTATTATTTATTATAAAAACAACAACCCGAATATAAAGAAACTAGATATAAGGG
>NW_027263540.1:0-48766 GCF_042370955.1 Sodiomyces alcalophilus JCM 7366 | reverse complement strand
AAAGACCTAGGACTTAATAAGTATAAAAAATACGCCTAATAATTATAATAAAATAAAAGAAGACTACCACGTACTAGGAGGTTGTTAGGTCTTTAGAATCAAATACAATAGCTCTGGCGAAGCTATTTAATATAAGGCTCGGTGGGTTATTCAGGGGTTTAATCAGGTTCTAGGTCTTGATTATCTAGAAACTTTTATACTACCTGCCGGCCAGAAAGCTATACATTAGTTTAATACTAGGCGTATCCCACGGCTAGAAATCTAGGCAGTTCGACGTTAAAAACGCGTTCGTTTATGCGGATATAGATGCCCTGATATTCGCTACATAACCTATAGGCTTCGGGAAAAAAGGCAGCTTAGAAAATAATAATAATAATAATACAATACTCTATAAGCTTAATAAAGCTTTATACGGGTTAAAACAAAGTCCTAGACTCTGGTATAACTACCTGGTTAAGATATTATCTAGGCTTGGTTGCCGGGTCTCTGAATATAATAACGGAGTTTTTACTTTTTATAAATATAAATATAATAACAATAATAATACTAGAATAGAAGAACGAGCTATTCTTTTATGCCACGTTAACGATATAGTGGCTCTAAGCCCTTCTGAGAGTACTTTAGACTATTTCTTTAAGGAGATATCTAAAGATATTACACTTAAAGATTTAGGTGAAATAAATACCTTTCTAGGCTATATAATAAATATAAATAAAGAAAACAAGACTCTTTCTATAAGTCAGTTCCTTATACTAATATAATACTCGAAAGGTATAATAAACGAAGTCTGAAAAGGGTTAACACCCCTTATATACATAAGAAGGTCCTAGTACCAAATCCTGAACAGGCGTTAACTAATAATATAAAGAAATACTAACAGGAAACCGGGGCTTTATTATATCTAGCCTTACATTCAAGACCAGATATAACGTACGTAGTTAACCAGTGTTCTCGCTATATGAGTAATCCCTCGTAAGACCACTTTACTGCGTTGAATCGAATCTAGGCTGATATAAATACATATCCTAATATCGGTCTTTTATATAATTATAATAAAGAAGATCTTGGTATTTACGGTTATTCAAATACCAGCTTTTCAGATATAATCGAGGATAGAACCTCGACTTTAGGATATATTTACTGCGTAGGAGTAAATAACCCCGTTAGTTAGACCTTAACTAAATAAAAAGTCGTTACTTTATTAATAACAGAGGCCGAATATATAGCTCTTATAGAAGCTTCTAAAAAAGGAATCTATCTTTATAATCTATATAAAGATATACTATAGAATCTAGGTCTAGATTCTAATATAAGAGGTAATAATAATAATAATAATAATAATAATAATAATAATAATAATAATAATAATAATAATAATAATAATAATAATAATAATAATAATAATAATAATAATAATAATAATAATAATAATAATAATAATAATAATAATAATAATAATAATAATAAAACTCTCGAGATTCCTACTATCTTAATAGATAGTAAGAGTGTAAAGAAGCTCGCCGAAAACCCTGAGTTTTATAAACGGGTAAAGCATATCGATAGGCAGTATCACTACTACAGGCAATAGCTATATAATAATAAAATAGACATCGTATATATAAATACGAAATTTAATATAGCTAATATAATAACTAAAGGTTTAGCAAAAGAAACTCATAATACTCTTTGCGGTTATATAAACCTAGGTCATAAGGACGATACGTTGGCTGAGTATGATTTGCCGCCTTATAATAATATTAAAGAATGAAAATACTAGGTTTTAATACTTGGTATTCTTAGTTCTTTATAAGGGGATATAACTAGGTTTTTTACCTCCGTGTTTTCCTAGATATCAAAGGTCTTTCTGAATTTTCCTTTGAATAATAATATACTATAATAATAACAAGGGTTTTGGAAATTTTCCCTTGAATTAAAATCAAGAGGTTTTTTAAACTTTTTCCTCTATGTATTCTAGTCTTAGATAGACTAGGATTACTGCGGTATAATATAACCATAACCATAACTATAACCTGACTAAGCTGCACTTATTATATAAGAGTCAGCTTACGGGGGGTGTTAATCCTATACTCATAATAAATAATAATCATAATAATAATAAGTATAATATCTAAGTCAAAATAAACAGTATATAGTTATAGCTTTATAACCAGCTTAATCTATACTATAATACTATACGTATTATACGTGTATATATACTTGGCTTATATTATATATAATATAAATACACTAGGTATCGTAAATACAATATCTTGGTTATTACTTAAGCTAATAACGTGGCGTGATAACCGTCGCGTAGGCTATTAACGTAACAGTCGCCACCCAATCTTTCAGGGTCTTTTGCCAGCCCCGGATCCATGAAGAAATCCCAGAACTCAGTTCTTTACACATAATATAACTACGCGTTTTGCGTAACAAGCAGTAATCCTACGGATCTACGAATTCAACAGCTTTTGCTTGATTTTTTCCCTCTTCCGCGCGTACAGCCTACTACTCATAGCCCAATCCATCAAAACTAATAAAGGAATAAGGCGGTTAGGACTCCCCGCTAATTAAAGGCGCTTTATAGGAAGTAATAGACCTCGCAGCCGGCCTATACGGTTATATATACGTAAGGGTCTAAGTCCGAGTAACCCTAGATAACGCTCCCTTCAAAGCTTATATTAATTTAAGTGCCTCGCGATACATTATAAGCTAGCACCTTCTCCCTTACCTGCCCGACACGGAAGTCGATACGTGTAAAAGATCTACGCTTCGCGGCGTGGGTACTCTAGATATTATCAGATAGGCGTTATTTACCCTACTACTATAAGGTATAGTGGACGGCTAGCCCCGAGTCGGATAACTATATATAAAAGCTTATGTGGTTCCGAAGCTAAAAGCCGGTTTACTCCTTAGGCAGGAATCTAACTATCCGAATAAGGTTAATATCCTTAACTCGCGAAACGCTATCTAGATTAGGCTTTATAAAGGTCTTATCGTCCCGGCGCGTATCTTCGCTAAACGTTCGCTAATTAGACGCCGATTAAAAGCCGCTAAGAAGGTTATTATTCCGCCGTATTAGTATAGATTCGTCCTATTTAAGGAATAAAACGTAACCTTAGACTCTATAGAATTCTAACCGGATATTAAGAGTTTACTAAACTATATCCTTAGCGAAGGGATATCCGTCCTACTCTATAACGCTAGCGACTAGCCGCTACTGATTTCCCGGGGTAGTAAGCTAGGGTATAGAGATCTTTTCTACGCGGACGGATATTTTAATATAGAGTAGGATAATACCCGCGATATTCTAATAAAATAACTAGAGGCCGCCGAGAAGTCTCTAAGTCCGGAAAGATAAGGCGATATAGTCTAAGAGTATTTACCTATTAATAGGAAGCTCGGAATCGCTAAGAGCCTAGACGCCCCGACTAAAGCGACCCTAGAAGGCGTGACTATTTATAACCACGGAGCCCGCTTTATATAACGCTTTACTAAGACTATTAGTAACTATCCTAAGGTTTAAACAGACTAAGGCGTTATCGATATAGATAAAAAGGACTATATACGCGTTCCTCTAATTAATAGGTGGTATACCTAAAGGATTAGCTAGAAGCTATATCCGCTTAGCTATAAGAACTAAGTGTTTTTAGATTAGAACCTAGACGGACTTTATAACTAGGACCGTATGGAATAGACGTTAATATTAACGCCCTTTAGTGCTCCGGTTTTTATTATATAGTAAAAGGTAAAAGGTAAATATAAAGGCCGTATAGTGGTTAACCTTCGCGCCCTAAATAAGGTTACTATCTAAGATACGTATCTAATACTATTTTAGGATAAGGTTATTAAGCGACTCCGAGGGAAAAAGTTTATCTCCGTTATTAACGCCCAGGCTTTCTTCTACTAGTTCCTTATATACGAACTATATTATAAACGGTTTACTATTATTTTCTAATAGGGATAGGAATAACTAAAGGTCGCCCTAATAGGCTTCCGTAACTCGCCTGCGCACGTTTAACGCTATATAGACTTACTCTTTTACCCGTACTAGAACTTTATCTCCGCCTTTATTAATGATATTATTATTATATTAGATACCGAGGACGATTATACTAAGCACTTAAACACGGTACTCTCCTTATTTAGTAAAAAGAGGATTAGTATCTTTCCCGATAAGTCCTTTATTAGCTATCCGTTAGTCTAACTACTAGGATTTAAGGTTAACGCCCTCGGCTTATTGAATACTAAAGAATATACCGAAGCGCTCTTAAAGATTCGCCCTCCGACTTCTCTTTAATCCTTAGAATATTAGATTAGGATAATAGGGTAGCTTCGCTATTTTATTCCCCGATTCTTTTATTAAATCGCTCCCTTTTAGTAATAAAAAATAACCCTTCTCGCCGCGGCTTATTAGATTAGGAAGGATAAGGGATAGGCCTATAAGGTATATACTAAACGTATAACGTTTAAGACTATTATTAAAGAGTTAGCTATATTCTATAATATTACCGGCGCTTTTACCTTAGATACTTACCTATTCTACTATATCCCTACTAAGATCCTTTTTATTTAGCTAGACGCCTTTAAAAAGCACGGGTTCTCCGTTATACTCTTTTCGTTAGCTAATAAGACTAAATAGCTTATTAAAGGAATCTTTAAGAAAATCGATATTCGACTAGTGCTTTATATTAGTAAGGGGCTTAACGCCGCTAAAAAGAAGTACTAGCCCACGGAACTTAAGGTCGCCTACTTAGTATAGGCTATTCGTAAGGCCCCGTATTATTATTTAGTCCACCTATTATAACCCGACTATAATCCTTATAGACTATATAGCTATTATCTATAGTGTAAGGTCGACTATCCTATCTAGCACTAATAAGACTAGGCTAAATATAAAGCTTACCCTTTTTTCTAAGTCTTTTAGCTAATTCTGGTTAGATTATCGATATATTCCTAGTAAAACGAATATAATAGCCGACGCTTTATTTTAGCTACCTACCACCGACGGCCTACCGGCTAAAGGCCTAGGTAAATTAGACTGGATTTAGGAAGACTACGCTATACACTATGTTAACGAAATCTAAATAAAGGACGATATACGATAAAAGATTATTTAAGGATAAATTAACGATTTAAAGTAGGCACCTATCCTTACCTAAACCACTAACTATAACTTACTAGTTAAGATCCTTTTCGAGGTAGATAATAGTCTCTTATACTAAGTGGATTCGAATAGGAGAAAACGCCTTTATATCCCCTTCTCCCTATATAAGAAACTGCTTTAGGCCGCTTATAACGACTAATACTATTTCGGAGCTAAACAGATATAGTATAATTTAGTTAGCTATTTTATAATTCTATAACTCGGTAAAGAGGTTAACTTATATATCGCTTAATATAAGATATATCGTACCTACTAAACGGATTAGCAGGCTCCCCTTAATACGATATAGCCTATCCTAATACCCCTAATATCTTTCTATACTATCGCTATAGACTTTATTATTAGACTACCCGAAATGCCTCTTATAGGGATACCTTAGTAGTATAAAGGCTTCCCTTTATTTAATACCCTCCTAACCGTCACGGATAAGTTCTTAAAGGCCTCCCTGCTTATCCCTGGCTATAGCACCTAAACCGTAAAGGACTAGGCGTCCGTGCCTTTTTAAGCCCTCTAAATAGGTAACTAGAGTATGCCCCGCGCTATTATCTCGGATTATAACCCCAAGTTCTTATTAGACTTCTAGATAACTCTATAGAAGGTAGCCGGAACTAAGCTAAAGTTCTTAACGGCCTAGTATCCCTAAACCGACGGTATTTTCGAGAGGAAAAACTAAACCATTAAGATCGGGATATATATATACCTAGCGAATAGCCTAAATACCCTATAGCCGAAGATGATTATACCTTTATAGTTTAACCTAAATAATGCCTTTAATAATATACTCGGCTATACGCTAAATAAGATACTATATAGCATTAAAACGAATAGTCCGCTTAACCTAATCGGTAATATTAACCCTAAGTTCTTATATAAGATATTCTAAGAGGATACGAAACTTATTCTTATAATAGTATAGATATATATAAAGCGCTTATATAATAGGAAATAGCGTAATATTTAGTTTAAGCCCGGCGACTACGTATATGTCCGCCTTAGCCGCGGGCACTCGCTCCTAGGCAAGGCTAGCTATAGGCTTAGCGCCTAACGGATAGGCCCTTTTAAGGTCCTTAAGCAGGTATTACCGCTAGTATATACATTAGATCTGCCTAGAACTCTTAACGTGCACCCCGTTATTAGTATTACTTAGCTCTAAATAGTTAGGTTCGTGGAGATACCCGAGACTAGGGGACCCGTCGATATATAAGATAGAGACTAAGAGTAATAGCGGGACCTATATAAGTACTACGAGATCGAAGCTATGCTAGATAAACGGATTACTTGTAAAGGAAGAGGTAAGCCACGTACCGAGTACTTTATTCGATAAAAGGACTAGCCGGACTAGTGGAATATCTAGATACCGGTAGACGTAATAGAAGCTCCGGATTTAGTAGAGGAATTCGAAGAACGTTAAAGAGCTTTAGAGGTGCTTTGTATAGCTTTAAAGGGAGTAAAAGAAGTTAAAAGACCAGAACCCGGCGAGCCCTAAAGAACGAAAGAGACTTATCTAGCCTCGCGGCGGAGCCAGGCTAGGGCTAAAGGACCGTCCCCCTTAATAACGGATACTCCTTTAGAAGGTATAGCCGGTATAGAAAGAATAACACTATCTAATCTAGAACTAGTAAGAATAGAAGTATACAGGCTATATAGCCCTAGTATACACGTAAATTAATATAGCTGGCTTAAAAATAAAAGATTTCCTTAGCCGTTTATAGCCTTACTATTTCCCTTTATTCTTTACTTATAGCTAAGCGATTATAATAGTTACCTTGAATATACGCTTATTTAATAATTTTCTTATAATAACCCCTATTATACTTATTATAACCCCTATTCCCTATCACTATCTAGCTATTTAGTTTTATTGCCCTTATCGTATTCCGTAATATAAGTATTATTCCCTGTTATAAGCCTATTATTACCCTAGCCGCTCCTTATATAACCCTATGCCCCCTAATATAATATTCTATATCGTTATATACCTAACTAATATCTATAGGTCGAAGGACTAGGCGCTACGAGACGAGTTTACTTATTAGTTTAAAAACGGCCGGGACGGCTCCGGCTTAATATTCGACGGGTACTTTAGAACTATTAGCCTATGTAGCGACAAAAACGGCGTCGTATACTATCTTATTATAGCCGGCCTAGTATTTAAGTAGTGGGTTACGGAGTATAAGGCTATAGTAAAGCGGTACCGTCGTTAAGTATCACGGGTTAACCCCTTAAAAGTATAGTTCTGGCATAAGGCCGGAACCGCTAATTAGCATATAGATCCGACGCTCGGACCTCGCGCTGCACTTACCGCGGATTCATATATACCTAGTAAATCCTGCACCTCTCTATAGATCTTTCCTTTTCTTTTCTTAATTCTAGCTAATATAATTATTCGGCCTTACTTAGTGCGATTAACCTATAACTAGCCGCTTATATAGCTAGAATTTAGCAAACCCTACGCGCTATATTAGTATAGACTTAGATATAAACGCGCCTTTAGGCGGCGGCGGTCCTATAAACCCCGCCGAGCTAGCTAAGTGGACGGATAGAAGGATTACCGAAGCTATTAATACGACGCTTAGTCCCTTATAGGAATAGATAGCTTAATAACAAGAGCTACTTTAACGACTTATAAACGGTCTCGCGAACGCCTAGGCCCTATAGTAACCTACCCCTAACCTCGCGCCTCCCCTAGAGGGAGCCCCTATAAATATACCTATAGAGTCGGTAGTAGGTCCCCTAACCCCTATAACCTCTGCTCCCCCCTAGATTATAGTCCCGTAGGAACCACGTAAACTATATCCGCTATATACTAAGCCTTTACTATACCCCGCGAAGTTTAGTAAAAGACGAATAGAGTACGCTACCTAGTTATAGTAGATACGCTATAAGCTCCTATTAAATAAACACTTATTTAATAACCGAGCTAAAATATAATACTATATTAACTTATACTTAAAAGGGAGTGCTTAGTAAATAGTGTTAGCCTTTTACGCCGCTAGGGGGCCGGGAGGTACCCGCGACCCAGAGTCGTTCCTTACCTACCTAGACCATACGTATAAGGACCAGAACGAATAGCCTCGCGCGGCCTTTAGGCTATATTCCCTTAGATAGCGTGAGGAATAAACCTTCGCGGAGTTCCTACCGAGATTTAAGAAATAGATTGCCTAAGTAGGTGATAGCGAATAGGCAGACTTAGTAAAAATCACTTTCCTTAAGGGAGCCCTAAGCTAGAAGCTACGGGGCGCCCTAGTTACCGCGAAGTTACCTTATAATTATCTAGGCTAGGATATAAAGGTCTAAAGTATCGCCTAAAAGCTAGAAGGCCTACGCCTAACTAGCCGGAATACTTATATACCGAATTAAGCCCGGAACTAAGAGACTAACGCCGATAAAGATATTATAATAAAAGGGATTAATTAGGTCCAGCCCGATACGACTATAAACCGACCTCGCGATAACCGGGGGTACTCGGAGTATAGGAAAAAGGGATATATCCGGATAAACTATAAGTCCCGGGATAAGGGCTTAAACGCTAAGGGCGCCCGCGTAGCAAAGGTCTAGGCCGGGGATAGCGATACTACTTTAAGCTTAGATAGTTTAGATAACGATAAGGAGTCGGAAAAAGAATAGCTTTAATATAAAGACGGGCGTTAAAGCCGATAACCGCTTTACAGCAGGAGTAGGAGGCGTTTAAATGCCTAGCTAGCGGCGACTTAGCTTTAATATTAACGCGAGTAAATAAAAGATATATATATACTCTTATAGATACGGGTTATAACTACTACGCTACTAAAAATAAACGCTTTACTTAAAGACTTTAGTTACTATTAGTCGATAAAAGAAAACGACTATTAAAAGGATTCTTAGATATATCTAAGCCGGCTACTAGCGCCGGGATCGCCGTATTTAAGCTCGAGATTAGCAACTATATATAACGAGTCTTCGCCTATATAATAGACGGACTAGATTAGGATATATTCCTAGGGAAGCCATGGCTAGAATATAACGATGTTATATATTATATACAGAATCGTATATTATACCACGGGGTCGCCGATATTAACCTATAACTAGTAGGGGAAGAAAAACCAGCTAATATATAACTATCCGCGACGTAAGGCTAGTCTCGGGATCGGTGTTTATAGCCACGGTATAACGGATAAGAAGGGGGTTAAAGGGAAGAGAAAGAGACGAGTTTAACGCTTTTTTTATTTTATTTTATTTATTTATTACGCGCATGCAGCCCTAGAGCTATGGCGCGGCGGGCTATAGCGCTAGGCGCTATAGTCCTAAAAGACAGCTAAGTATAGTGCTATAGTAAAGAAGTATAATCAGTAAATAATAAAGGAAATCCTCCGTATTAATCTGCCTAATACCCTGTTCTTTATACTAAAGTCAGGAAAACCAAACCAGGAAAAAATCAGACCGTAGAATCTATAGTAATTTGCCCCTTAAACCAGTCTGCCATAGCTATCTTAGTAGCTAAGAGGAAGGCCTATAAGCCCTATAATCCTTTCTTAGTACTAAATAGCAGCGGTAGAGTTAGCGGTAGGCCTGCTAGGGCTTCCCGCAGGGCGTCTCTTTCTGCCCTATAAATAGGGCACTATAAGATTAGATACGCTGTATCCTGGACCGGGGAGCCCGGGCAGGAATAGCGGTCTATAAAGCAGTTTTAGGCCCGTTTTTGGTAGGGTCTTAGGTAGCCGAATCCGGTTTTTAACTGGATATAGGCTGATTAGAGCCACCGTGGGCCCTGTAAATACAGGGGCTTTCGAGAGAAGCGGAGGTTATCCTAAACTAGGCGCCTATATAGGCGGCCTAGCTATACTGTTTTGCCCCTTTTTTCGGCCTCTTCTTTAGTAGCCTAAAGGGATTTCTACTTAGCTATCGTAGCTGCGTTTACCCGGCGTTTTAGGTAACTAAGGGTAACTAGCTTAATAGATTTAGTGGCTTTCCCCGGGTCTAGAGCCCGTTTAGCTACCTTATCTACTAGTTCGTTGCCCTTTATCCCTATATAAGCCGGGACCTACTAGATAAAGACCGAGGTGCCTTATTGTTTAAGGCGGGAGATATGGTTTTTAGCAGTTATAGCCCACTACGAGGGGCCCTAAAGCTTCTGAATAGCCGCCTATGAATCGCTAAAAATATAGCACTCTAGGGGCCTAGAAGACTGTTATAGGGCAGTCTCTAGGGCCTAAACTATAGCGTATAGTTTAGCATCGGCGACTTCGGCAGAGGGGCCTAGGTTAATTCCTAGGGCTCTACAGGGCCTATTAGCGGGTGACCACTGTATAATAGCGGCCGCCGCCTGCTTAGGCGTTATAGGGCCCGGGTGGCCTGTGGAGTGGCCTTAGGAGCCGTCGGTGTAGAAAACAGATGCCCAGCTGCCGAGAGACTGGATTTCCGTTAGGGCTTCGAGGTGGGCTGTTTTAGGGTCGGTGGGGTCTTTTATAGAGGGCTGCGGCGCTGTGTTTAACGCTTTAATTTATACCGTTAGTATACAGGATATTAATAAAGCCCTCTATACAAAGGAACCCGTGGCCCTTTAGGATTATATCCCTATAAATATACTATAAAGGTTTAGCGACCTCTTTACGCCTAATAAGGCTAATAACTTACCCCCCCACTAACTAGGCGTCGATTATAAAATCACCCTAAAATAAGGTCCCGATAGACTTAAGCCGACCTTACCGTAAGGGCCCCTTGACGGTATATTAAGGGAAAAGTTACTAGTGCTCCGGAAGACGCTTAACGACCTAATAGATAAGGGATTTATATAAGCTAGTAGCTTAGCGACGGCTACGCCGGTCCTATCCGTGAAGAAGCTAGGGGGCGGATTATGCTTTTATTATAAGTATAAAGCCTTCAACGCGATTACCTAGTAAGATCGCTCCCCCCTCCCTTTAATCACTAAGACTCTACGTAACCTAGCTAGCGCTAAGTAGTTTACGAAACTCGATATAGTCGCGGCCTTTTATAAGATCCGTATAGCTCCCTGATATAAGAGTAAAATAGCCTTCAGGACGCGCTTCGGTCTCTTTAAGTAGCTAGTATATCCTTTCGGACTAAGCGGCGTACCCGCTACCTTTTAATACTATATTAACTAGACGCTATAGGAGTTCCTTAATAACTTTATCACGGTATATATTAACGATATCCTAATCTACTTTAATAGATCTTATAAGGACTACGAAGTAAAGGTCCGGCTAGTATTATATAGGCTTATAAATACCGGCCTAAACCTAGACCCGGCTAAATACGAGTTTAGTATAATAATAATATAATATCTAGGATCTATTATTATCGTGGATAAAGGGGTGTTATATAACCCTGAGCAACTAAAAGCTATTTATAACTAGGAGGCGCCTACCTTTATAAAGGGAGTACGAAGCTTCCTAGGGTTTATAAACTACTACCGGATATTTATCTATGACTTTAGAGGTATTATAGCCCCCCTCTTAGCAGTAATAAAAAAGGACCGACTCCTTAGGTAATTTTTTTTTTTTTTTTTTTTATTCATTACGCGCATGCAGCCCTAGAGCTATGGCGCGGCGGGCTATAGCGCTAGGCGCTATAGTCCTAAAAGACAGCTAAGTACAGTGCTATATAGCAGTAAATCAGTAAATAACAAAGGAAATCCTCCGTATCAATCTGCCTAATACCCTGTTCTTTACGCTAAAGTCAGGAAAACCAAACCAGGAAAATCAGACCGCAGAATCCATAGTAATTTGCCCCTTAAACCACTCTGCCGTAGCTATCTTAGTAGCTAAAAGAAAGGCCTGTAAGCCCTGTAATCCTTTTTTAGTACTAAATAGCAGCGGTAGAGTTAGCGGTAGGCCTGCTAGGGCTTCCCGCAGGGCGTCTCTTTCTGCCCTATAAATAGGGCACTGTAAGATTAGGTGCGCTGTATCCTGCACCGGGGAGCCCGGGCAGGAACAGCGGTCTGTAGAGCAGTTTTGGGCCCGTTTTTGGTGGGGTCTTAGGTAGCCGAATCCGGTTTTCAACTGGATATAGGCTGATTGGAGCCACCGTGGGCCCTGTAAATACAGGGGCTTTCGAGAGAAGCGGAGGTTATCCTGAATTAGGCGTCTATACAGGCGGCCTAGCCGGACTGTTTTACCCCTTTTTTCGGCCTCTTCTTCAGCAGCCCAAAGGGATTTCCAGTCAGCTATCGTAGCTGCGTTTGCCCTGCGTTTTAGGTGACTAAGGGTAACTAGCTTAACAGATTTAGTGGCTTTCCCCGGGTCAAGAGCCCGTTTAGCTACCTTATCTGCTAGTTCGTTGCCCTCTATCCCTATATGAGCCGGGACCCACCAGATAAAGACCGAGGTGCCTTGTTGTTTAAGGCGGGAGATATGGTTTTTAGCAGTTATAGCCCACTGCGAGGGGCCCTGAAGCTTCTGAATAGCCGCCTGTGAATCGCTAAAAATATAGCACTCTAGGGGCCTAGAAGACTGTTGTAGGGCAGTCTCTAGGGCCTGAACTATAGCGTATAGTTCAGCGTCGGCGACTTCAGCAGAGGGGCCTAGGTTAATTCCTAGGGCTCTATAGGGCCTATTAACGGGTGACCACTGTATAACAGCGGCCGCCGCCTGCTTAGGCGTTATAGGGCCCGGGTGGCCTATGGGGTGGCCTGTGGGGTGGCCTTGGGAGCCGTCGGTGTAGAAAACAGATGCCCAGCTGCCGAGAGACTGGATTTCCGCTAGGGCTTCGAGGTGGGCTGTTTTAGGGTCGGTGGGATCTTTTATAGAGGGCTGCGGCGCTGTAGGGCCGGGAAAATAGGGGCGTAGGTCCGCTAAAGGCGCTGAGGCCCAGGGAGCCTCCCACTTAGCAGACGGGGCCTCTATATCCCAGGAGGGCCCTACTAAGGCCGGTAGTTCCCCCCCTAGCTTATAAAGCTGTGTGGAGGGCTGCAGGGTCTGGAAGAGGGCGAGGTCGTTGTCGTCGTTGTTTAATTCGTCACGGACACTGTCTAGGAGCTCCTTTTTTACCGGGTGGTTCGGTAGGAATTTTAGGATCCTAAAGGCGTAGAGCCTATTCGATCTATTTAACCGAACCCGGGCCGGTGGAACAGCGGCTTCTAGTTCTAGGGGGCGGAGGGGGGAGCCCCTGAAGGCACCTAGGGCCCTAACTAGAGCGCCGTATTGTAGGCGTTCTAGTCGGTCTACTAGGTGGGTTTTTTGGGACCCGGGGTCCCACCAGAGCTGTGAGCCGAAGTCAGCTATAGTGGATACACAGGCTATATATAGCTGCCGTAGGGCCCTAAAAGACAGGCCCTTCTGGGAGCTAGCGAGCCTCTGTAGTCGATTTAAGGCGCTGGTGGCTGAGTTTAACCGTTTTTCGACGTGGGGTTTAAAGGATAGCTTAGGGTCGAACCAGACCCCAAGCCACCTAATAGCCCCCTCGGTAGGCCTAATTTCGTGCCCTGCTATAGTAGCTGAGTCGTTAACTATAGAGCGTTTATTATGGAAGTGGATAAGCTCTGTTTTTTGCGGGTCGAAGAGGACTTGGTTATTTTCGGCGGCGCTGAAAAGGGCGTTGGCTGCTGACTCTAGGGCCCTACAGTTCCTACTAGCTGATTTAGAAGCTACGGATAGCTGAAAATCGTCCATATAGGAGAGCTGTAGGCCCTGGAACCCTTTATCCACTATAACCCCCCTAATATACATCAGGAAGAGTATAGGGGATACGGGGGAGCCCTGTGGGACCCCTATATCTAGGGGGGTAGGCTGCTGGACCTGCCCCTCGAACGGTAAGGAACCGAAGAAGACACCGCCTTTAAGGAGCTAAAACGACTTTTCTAGATAAAGCCCGTCTTATAACTATAGAACCCCGATTATAAGACGATATTAGAGACTAACTGCTCGGGTTACGCGTTAGGTAATATTCTATCCTAAGTAAATAAGTAAGGATATCGCTACGTTATCGCGTACTACTCGCGTAAGCTTACCCTAGCGGAGTATAACTATACTATTCACGATAAGGAGATATTAGCTATTATTAGTTACGTACTCGCCTAAAAGGCAGTAAAGAAAGGCGAAGCCGTTACTATACAGAACGGCTTAGGCAGTGTAATCTCGGACAAGTCTTCGACAACAGGAGTGCTTAAGACCACGAAGTGTATATAACCAAAATAACACATATAACAAGGAGACCTTTAAAAGAGGTTCCTGGAGGTGCGTGCTACTCTAATCAGGGTAACGTAGCTTAAACGAAGTGAATATAATAAACGTGGCAAAAACTTAGGGTTAAAAGGATAATAATTATATAGGATAATAAGTATCCTCTATGTCTAGGTGGCGTCGCCACGTATATATATAATGTATAAGATAAATGAAAAAGCGCGCGTCTTATAATATCACGTAACGTCCTAATAATATAGCACTAGGTCTCCGATCCACCCCTCTATAATCGGCCCTAGTTATCTTACTCACGTCCTCGTGGCTATAATAACTCTAAATATAATCAGGTTACCCTAATTAAGCTAAGTATAATCTAGTAAAACTATCCTAAAACTCACTTACGCTTACGGAGAGTCTGTCCACCGACTATATAATCCTCTTTCTCGGTATATACTCGCTTTATAGTGGCCGTAACTATATCCTTATCCTACTTAATCCTAGCGTTATACCGTAACTATCCTTCCTAGGGAATCGCGCGTAAAGGCGGTATATATAAGGAACCATTAACGGCGGTATCGTGAAGTGTCGCCCGGTAGACACTATTATATAAATAAACCTAATTATCTTAAGAGAATAAGCTGGGTCTAATCGGACTAATATAAGAGTCCGTAGGGCGAGGATTATATAGTCTATAGAATAGATAACTACGAGACATCTCGACGCCCTTATCCTGCTCCTTTATATCCTTAACCTATTTACCTTAGATATTAATCTTCCTGGGCTACACTAAGACCTTCTTTAGCGATATCTAAATAATCTCGTAGCTATTTAGGTTAATGCTAGTGAACTTAGAAGATTTAGAGGACTTAGGAGTCTTCTTAGGACTCTTTATGACCTTAGCGATCGTTTTAGGCGTGCTTGGTGCTAAGGGCTTCTTAGAGATAGCCTTAGGTGTCTTAGGACGCACCGGGATACTAGTATCTTTCTTAGGAGTGCTCCTAATTAGCGCCTAAGTCTTCTTCTTAACCTGATTAGAGGAACCAGGGGCAGCAGGCTTAGACTTAATAATAGGTTTATTAATAGGGGTAAAACCTATACTCTTAGGAGGAGGCGGCAGAGGGGACTAAGGGATTACCGGGACTACTAGTGTCTTCTAATAGCCGAAACCGAGAATTACTCTAATATAGGATAGCTATTCTTCTTTAATATAATAAGCATAAGCTGCACCGTTATTTAAGCAGTAGCGTCCTTATATAAACCGGTAAATCTTCGAGCTTTAAGGGAATAAGTAGCCTTCCTAGATAATAGCTTATATCTACTCGATAATAAAAAGGCCGTATAAGTAATTATCCGTCTAATAGGGACCGGGAATAATATAGAAACGGCGAGTAAGACTAGAGACGGCCTTATTAGGTGCATTAATGCTGCGTAGCTAACCTATAGCGTACTTAAATAACCGTAAGAGGCGGTCCTTAGCATCGCTAGTATTCTAAATACTGTTATACCCATATATGCACTATATCTCTTAATCTATAATCAGACTAATAAAGTGGTTATCGAAGTAATAAATAATAGGGATAAAGCGACTTCTCTTAATACGGTTAATTACTTTAAGCGGCTAAGATAAGTAGACCGCCGTGCGGCTATTTAACTCCTAGTAAGGCGTAATACTAATCTATACTATAGGACGGGTATCCCCTTGTCTGCGCTTGAATATGGCGCGTATTATATCTTCTAGACTACCCCGCTCTAACTATCTCTTATTTATTAGGTTATAATATATCCTAAAAGACGACTAAACTGCCGGGTAAGTATCCCGCGGCCTCTCGGCGAATATACTTATTATAGGAATATAAGGCAGTATTATATTAACCGTAATAGTATTAAGCTCGCTATCTATAGTATTCTTAAGGAGGCGTTAGACTACGTGTATATTATCTTCCGGCTACTAGGGAAAACCTATAAAGGGGGCAGCGTTATCGGGGACGTTAAATAAACGGTACGGTAGTCCTTATATAGGGAATACCTATCGGCTATTATTAGGGTTATTAATACGGCGGGGGCGTATAGTCTTATCGATAATAACACGGGTAGCGGGAATAATATTAGCAGTAAGGATAGGATTAGCGGGAGCCGGCTCCTAGTAGTTAAAGGTGGGGGATATAGATATTCTGAATATCTCTATTAGCCTAATCACGGTAACGTGTAGGTAACGGATATAGGGAAAAATATATAAGGGCGGCGAGGCAGTAGATAGTAAAGAAATAGATAGCGGGGGTAAGTTAGAAAAATAAACTTAACGATATAGGAAAAGAGAGGAAGAGAGGGAAAACGGGTTAACTAAACCTAGTGATAGGGGATATATATCCTTTATCGATATCTGATATTTCTGGGTAGTGCCTCCTTTACAAGACTAGCTTTAACCGGAGTTCCTATTACGGCTACTAGTTAAATAGGGTCGTGATTATTAAAGAAAGGGTAATCCTAATGCTATTTATGGTTTTCGGATAAAGGCAACTTAGTAAATCAGGCGCGGGATCTAAATACAGAAGTCGGCTTACCGTATAACCGATCTAATTAGATAAAAAGATTAGATAGTACCTTTTCTATTATACCTATAGTCGCGACTATATAATAAAGCGATATAAGGAAGGTAATCGTGAATCACGCTTAAAGCCTAATCTTTTTAGTAACTTAAAATAGGCTATTTATTTAACTACGCCTCCTTAAGTCACTAAACTGTAAATCGCTAGGCCATATCACCTATCGTCGAGGGATATAAGGCGGAGGGCTACTAGCCAGAGGCGTATCTTTCGGGCTCTGCGTCTTTATATTATCTTACGACTTAACGTCGCGTTTTCCTATAAACTTCCTATTATTAATATTAATAATAAGATTATCGATATATCCGCTAAAGCTCTAATCACGGGGCTTAATAACCTTAGCTCTTATAAACGTAAGAAAGCCGTGGCTTATTAAGAGTTAGTTTATCCTATACCGTGTTTCTGGTCTAAGACACGACTTATCGCGGGTATGGTTAATAAGTATAATGTTTTTATAATAGTCTAAGATATAGTGGTGTGTTCTCTTTACGCTTCTTATCGTGTTGCCCTGATTAGGGTAAGCTAATATTATAGATATGGGTAAACTTGTATTTTATTTAGTACGAAGTAGCTAGTAAAGGTGGTATATCGTATATTAAGCTAGACTTTATGGGCCAGGTTATCTAAGGTGACTCTAAGGCTGCTATCGTAGGCCGGGTATAGGATAGCCTGCTAAATCTTATTAATAGAGACGTGGAGTAGGAGTTATTTAAGAAGGTAAGGTCTAGTAACGGTTCGTCTTTATTTTATCGCCGTGTATTCGTGGCTAAGGACCTCGCTAGTCTATAAAGGGAGTATATTATAAAGACGGTGACCCGGGCTTATACGGTTAGAGCTCTAATTATCTAGGGGTTCGGGGTTATTAATAAGGTGCCGTGCTAGTGCTATAAGGAACGGTAGTCGGCTATAAGTGATCGGGTTAATAATAAGATCACTTATCCTTTCTTTAAGTACGTGTCGCTTTAATATAACGATCGATTTCCGGACTATACTAACTACTATTTTTACGAGATAGCTTACACGTATTATAATAACGAACTCCGAAAGTAGTTCTATTAGTCTAATCAGGAGGTCTTATAGCCAGATAGTGACTATATAGGTATTAGTTACTCTAATTTATATACTAAGAACTTACTGGTGCTGCTATAATCCGTATACGATAATAAGATACGTCCGCGGCTTTCGCCTTAGTGCGGTATCTTCGTGGTAAGCACTATTACTCTATACTATGAAAGTGCTTAGTAGATACGTGACGTTTATAGAGGAAGGGGTCTTAAACCGTGGGACTATATAATAATATAGGTCCCTGTATTAGCGTATAAATATAAGGATAACCTCGAGAAGTTATATTATACTATTTAGAATAACCCGATAAAGAGGGATTAAGAAGAGACGGTGGAGTGGTATTATATCCCCTTTATCTCTAGGGCTTAGGTTTAGCGGCATAAGTCGGAAGTATACGGCCCTAGTAATAGCGACTATAAGAGTAAGCCGGAGTAAGATATAGATAGGTGATTCGGGTAGTGATTACTATAATCAGGGTAACCTTAGTATAATTAGGATATTTTGTTTTGGTACGCGGCGTAAACGGGTAAAGGAAAGGTAGATAAATAATAAATGTGTTTAGTGGATATATCTTTACGGTGTCTACTTAGTTAGTGCGTGTAAATAGAAAATAGTAATAGTAAAATATAAATAAAAGGAACTAATAAATAAAATAATAAGTAGAAGGGCGTGGAATAGGGTAATTAGGGTAATAAAGGGTAAATAGGAAAGAAATAGGAAAAAGAGCGAGTAAAGGAGTTATAAAGGTAGTATTTTTATTTTAGGGGGTAGTAGTTGGTTTTTAACGATAAGCAGATAGCGGTACCTTATATATCCTCGGCCCTAATACTATACGCAAAACTCCTATTAAGTATAGTATTACCACGATTAGGTTAACTAGGTAGGAAATAATAGTAGGGGATAAAGTATAAGGTTCTAGTATAGTCCTTATACTCACTTAGGTTAAAGTCAGGATCTCTAGGGATACGGACTTTAACTCTTCCTGATTGCGTCGCTTTCCGGAGTTCCGCTTTTAACTTCTTATAATACTCGCCTAGTATATCCCGAAGTCTCGCTAACTATTATAGGAGAGCGTTAATAGTCTAATCAGGGGAACTATCGTTATCTTAACGCTTATTACCCTCGGCCCTAGTATCTTTATTAGTGGATTTACCTAGGAGGAGGGGTGCTTTAACCAGTTCTTTATCGATAAGAACACCGCGGGCAGGGTACGTAATTATTAGTTCTTTAGCGTAATCCCTTTCTAGTATCGTCTAGTCCTCTAGCTCCTAGTGTCCGTCTTTGTCCTGGATAAATTTCTTAAGACGGTTAGCGGCAAAAGTGACGCCCTAGAGCTCTTCCCCTAACAAAGTCGATAGCCTAAAGGTCTTATTATCTTAATTAAACGATATAATACGAAATAGGCTATTCTAGCGGTAGTCTAGCTTCTTATCGCGGCTTATATCGATAGCTAGCTTAGTATCGTGTATAAGGATAAGGTCGCCGACTTAGAGTCTTTATTTATATAGGGTCCTGACTCTCGAATAGTTAATAGAGTCCGTCTTCTATTACCGTTACTTATTAACTATATCGGTAGCAGTCCTCCTATCGGCTTCTAACTAGGCGAAGGCCCTTAGGCGCAGTAATATCTCTTCTTCGGGGGTCTTAACGCGGCCCTAGTTAAGCACTCTCTAAGTAAGGCAGGTCGTCTCGATAAGCGTGATAGCCTTATAGCTATAAAGGAGGTAAAAGGGGGTCCTTCCGGTGAATACTCGGATAGTTATACGGTCCGCGAAAAGGATTATAGGCAGGATCTTATATAATATACCGCGGTAAATCTTTTACTAGATAGCTAGCGTGTAGGCGATAGGCTTATATCCTACCTCGTTTAGACTATTAGCGCGGGGGTAGTAGGCAGAGATAACCTTGCGCTTTATTAGGTATGCCCGATTTAGCTTAATTATACTGCCCTTATTCTTAGGTCCTCCGTCTATAATAATATACTAGTATAGCCTATACCGGTAAATAACATCTTCCTATAAGAATATCGCGACGGCTCGTGACGTGTTTTTCCGTAGTAGATAGGCTTCGACCTATCCCGTGAATATATATTAAGCCTTTACTAAGTAGTAGCCACTAAGATACTAGATATTAAGACTTACCTATATAAAGGGGAGGGCTTATTAAGGCAGTTAAGTAGCGATTAGGGGATCCTCGCGTGCTTTACCTTAGCGGCTTTAATACTTAGCGTATACTTCGATAACCTCCTTAGTCTGCTTATAGATCCCGTCCTAGGTATATAAGGGGGTAAGCTTTTAGTATATCCGGTCCCTTACACGATAGCCTGACTCGTCGTGGGCTTTCCTAATTAGGGTAACCTAAGTCTTTTTATTATTAATCCACCTCTTAGGAGTCGAATCTTTCTTAGTAACTCTTATCTATAGCAGACCGTCCTTTACGAAAACACGGGTCGATTAATCTTTAACGCGATGGGCGTTATAAGGGTTTATTCTAGGGGGTATTCGTAGGCTCGTTAAATATAAGGCTATTTATTAAGAGAACTGGCTCTAAGTAATATCCGGGTCTAAAACGTCTTTAGCCAGGGTAGGGTCTTTAAACCTCTTATCCGTATCTACGAGGAAGATTCGGCTATTAATAAAGTCGTTAATATCTCCCTCCGTAGCGTCGTTAGCCTAATTAGACGGAGTAGCAGGTATCCTTAAAAGTCTATCGGCTATAGTGTTCTTAGTCCCCTTAATATACTTAACCTTAAAGTCGAAGAGTCGGATCTAGGTAATCCACTAAGTAATAAGTACGCTAGGCAGGTCCGTGGTAGAACCACTAAGCTAGGACACTAAGGCTTAAGTATCTGTTTCTAGTATAAAGCGGACTCTATAAAAATAGTTACGAAGTCGGCGAAGCACCTTTAATACTCCCCTTAGCTTTAGCTTACCGGTATTATAGACCTTCTTTACCGGGTTCTATTTACCGCTTTCGTACTAGGCGATAGCTTTTTTCCTATCGATATACTAGCCTAAGATCCCGCCCTAGCCCTTAATATATACGTCGACGATTATATAGATAATACCGGCCCTTTTACCGTACTTAATAGTAATCAGAATAGGTATAAAGGTTAGGGTAACCTTAAGAGTATCTATAGCGTATTACTAAGGCTCGCTTTATAGGAAGACGGAAGTCTTTTTTAGTAGGTCTATTAACGGCCCCGCGATAATAGCGAAGCGGTAGATCCAGATACGGTAAAAAGTAGCGAGACTAAGAAAAGAATAGACTTCGGAAATAGTCCGGCACTTCTGCTATTTAGTTAACTTAGCCACCTTAGCCTGCTTAGGGGAACGATTATCGGTTCCGTATATATAGCCCACGATAATAGCCGCTTTCTAACACTATTAGCTTTTAGTGTTAGCTATAATGCCTTTAGCGAGCTCTATATTAAGAAGGACTCTGTCGATATTACTAATATACTCGGCCACATAGCGGCGAATTCTAGGCCTAATTAGGGTATTATTATAGGTGGTAGTCGGCCCTTTAACCGCGATATCGTTAATAAAGGGTTAATAGCACTAAGGAATAAGGTTATATAGGATACGGGTTATAGTATATATAAATTAGGCCACTAAGTTAGTCGCCCTTTACGGAAGGGTGTATATCCTAAAAAGTCCTAAAACCGTGGCGAAGGTTATTAAGTCCCTTAATTCCTTATTAAGGGTAACCTGGTTATAGCCGGAGAAGAAATCCAGAAAGGAAACTATCTTATATATACCGAAGTCCTCGGAAAACTCGTCGGCCCTAGGCGGGATAAAGGCATCGCGTAGGGTAATAGCGTTAATCTTAGTAGTAGAGTTAATAAGGCGTATATTACCGTCTTTTTTTTTTATAAGGAACTAAGGGTTACGGTAAGCCGCGTGGCTTTCCTTAATAACACCTTTATCCTTCCTATCCTTAATTATCTTAATAATAATAGACTCTAGGGCTCTCGGGATAAGGATCCCTTTCGCTTACTATACCTTATACGGAACCACCTTAATCTTCTATAGCGGGGCGACTCTAGGGTCGAGCCTCCCGTATTCCTGCTAATCCTATATAAGGGTAGCTTCGCGGTTTAGGAGGGTCTTCGTTAAGAGCTCCTTTTCTATAGGCAGCAGATAGTCGGTAGAGTCTAAGATATCTTTAAGTCGTTTTTCCGTAAGTCTTAAGCGAGGGGTAATCTTAAAGAACTTTAGGGTGATTAGGCTAACGAAACGGTCGTTTTCTTATTCCTATATATCCTCAGGGATTTCCGCTAAGATCTTCTGCTTCTAGAGGGGGTCGCCTTTAGGGACGGAACTATCGGACGGCGCGTCGTTAATAGGGTAAATCTTAAGGGCTTTCGGCTTATATATAGTATAGATAGCCTAATTAGGCCCGTGGTATACCTCTTTAATTAGGTCCTAGTGCTTTTTCCTCTTCGCGGTCTATAGCTTCTTTACGGCCACTATAGCGGCGCTAGTAATACGCGCGTCTTTAGCCCTTAGAGCCGATAACGCTAACGACTAGTAAGACTTCCACGCTTCTAACTTAAAATTAGTATAAGTGATTTAGTATAAATTAGGCTAATTAGGGTAACTACGATAAGGACTTATAGAAAAATATAGTAGTAGAGGAAGAAAACGGTGTTTATAGTGTTATCGGGCTTCCTTATCGTATTTCCTATACCCTCGGCCCTAATTCCGTGGTATCGCCCTTAAGGCCACGCACACCCTTAGTAAAAGTGGCTTAATCTCCTTAGAGAACACGAAGGCTACTAGAGACGCTGCGTCGGCGTCCCTAATCGTATATTAAATCTTATCGCCCTCCTTTAGAATATCCGAAGGGTAATAGTTAGCCTTTTCCTTAACGGATAGCGAGGTAGCGGCCCTAGGCTAATAGGTAGGGTCACTATCCTAGAGCTAATAGTAATTAGCCTAATTAGACTAATCCTTATCGATCCGACGCCTCTTATTAGCCTCGTAGTTTAGCTAGCTTTAGTTCCTCGGTATCTCCTTAATCCACTCGTGATAGGCGATAGGTATAAGAATACGGGCGTTACCGAGTATAAAGTCGGTATCGATCTAACTATCCCGGAAAGAAAAGGACGCTCTAGTCTCCTGGATCCATAGTATACTAAGTAATATATCGGGCCCTAGACTAGGGAGAACTTAGAAGTTAAAAACGCCACTCTACTCGCTAACCTATAAACGCTCCTTAAGGTATCTAGTACACGGTTACCCCTCCCGGTTATTAACGCCCTTAATTCGGATCTCGGTCTAGCTAATACGATATTCTAAACCAAAACGCTTTACGGTATTTATAAAGATAGTATTAAAGGTGGCCCCTATATCGATAATAGCCTTTATAAAAATATTAGGGTTATACGTCACGGCACCCTTTCGAGTAAGCCTGTACTTTAAGACTATATACCGGGTAATAACTAGGGGGTTATCGGTTTTAGGGACTACCTCTCTCTTAATAATAGTAAGGGTACTTAAGCTAATATCGTCGGGTCGGGAGAATAAGACGGTATATCCCTTAGACGAAGGTAGGGGAGGAGGTATACTAGGGGGACCACGTCTATTAAGGAAAAAGGCTTTATTAGCGGTTAGACGAATAATCTCGTGCTACGGCTAATTAGTCTTGGCGGCGTGTATCCTCTTATTATTTCGTAGCTTCGTATCCGGGTTAGTAAGAAAGTAATACTAGATAGGAACCTTAATACGGAGGTCCCTGATTTACCTGTCTAGGTCTAATTAAGCTTGCTCTAGGTCGTAAGGCTGATCTATAGAGTAGCTAGGCTTATGTTTACTAATAGTCTTAGGTTACTGTTATTTATGCTATATCGGCGCTTCGTTTATATCCACTTCTTTATTAACGGTTTTAGCTACGAGTAGAGTTAGGACCCGGTAGCTAGGACCAGGGTTTAACTTCTACGGACGTTATTTAATAACCTAATTAAGGAAACGGACGACCTTAGGAGTAGGCTTAACGATCCTCTTACTCCTAGTTATATAAAAAGGCTAAAAGGGGGGCTATTCTTTCCGAGTATCCTTTAACGCGGTATAGATATCCGCCTACTAATAATCGGATATAATAGACATAAAATTAACGCTAGTGCTTACTACGGGAGCCTTAGCCTTCGTTTCTTCCTCCTTTAGCCTAGTATAATATTCTAACGTTACTCGTATAATATCTTTTATCTTAATAGGGAGGCTTCCGGAGTTAATACTAATATAGTAGGCTTTAGCCAGGTCTTTATACTTCCCTTAAAGGCGCGTGCTAAGCTAGTAAAGGATAGACCGCCGGTACGGCTAGTCTTACTATTTAAGGTATATATCCTAGGGGTAGGGCTGCTACTTATTATTCTGGTCTAAGGCGAGGTAGTCGGGATACCTAAACCTAACTAGGTACTAGGTCTTATCTAGCTATAGTACCGCGCACTGCTTATAGCGGTAACGCTCCTATCTATAATAAAAGCAACGGAGGGGTAGTTTATTAATAGGGTGGTATTATAACGGGCCGCCGGAACGGGGGTAGGAATTCCTATTTCTATACCGCGGTGGCCCTTATCCGTACTATATATCGTCCTTATATATACCGACATTAGCCTAATTAGGGGTAATATAATAAGCTACTAGAGCGGTATCCTGCCTCTCCGAAGTGGACTACTTTATAGCGGCGTAGAACGGGGTCTTTAGGTAAGGGTTAGTAGTAAGGATCGTATTAACCTTATCGGCTCCTACTCGACGCGAGAGGGCCACGACTTAGGGAACCGCGTTCCTAATAACGCCCGTACCGTTATAAACCATAGAGATAGCGCACTTCTCTAAAAGCTCCGTTAACTTATTTATATCGCTCCTTATCTACACGGCCGGCTTAGGCACTATAGTAGGCCTTTATAAAATAGTCGGCGTATACGTTATCGGGTTAGCCTAATTAGGCTAAGGCGTAATAGCTAGTATCGGTTTAGTGGTTAGCATAGGAGTAGGAATATCTATAATATTCGCTACTTTATTAATAGGCCGCTTATCGGCTACCTAGATATCTTTTACCCACTCTTTTAGTATATCCGATAGGTCGTAATACCTACGTAGCCGGTTCTTTAAGTTAACGAACTTATACTTTATCCGATTTATAAGCTATATATTAATATCTCGGTATAGGATAGCGAGGAAGATATTATAAAGCTTATAGTCCTCGACGAAGGTGCCGCTAACTTTATTAGCTCTTAACTTCTATACCGTAACGCTTATTAATAGCCGTTTAACTTATTAGACTATCTTAACCTTTTCGTGTTTATATATAAGTCGTAGTTAGCATACTTTATCGGATAGGTCGAGCTATTAGTCGGGGTCTAGGTAAGAGTATTTATTAATAAGTCGTTGCTTTAGGTTCTTTTATCGGCCGCCGGATACTTCGACTAGTCGGATTATCTTATTAATTATAGGACGGATATTAGCCTCCGTGAATAGGCTAACGTAGGAGATTTTATTAGCCTCGCTAAGGCGGTCAAGCTTAGCGTAGTCTTAATAATCCCTAAGGAAGGTGGATAGGGCCGTCCTATTAAAGCGGGGGGCTCCCTTAGTAAAGGGGTTTAGGGGCGCGCGAGATATGATAGTAGCTTTATCCCTTTTATCGTCGTATAGGCTGATATACTAGTAGATAGCCGCGAGCGTCTTTATAGTAAGGCTCGCCTTAAAGTTCTTTAGGATGTTATTAGGGGGCGCGACCTTTATACTAAGAGCGTGGGCCTGCTAGGGAGCGCTTAGTCCGGGGGAAACGGGGGGAATAGGGGAAACGGGGGGAGCTAGCCCGCCGCTAGGGTTCGGGTTATCCTAACTAGGCGAAGGGGAAGCCGATACGGCTCCGTAGCCGGACGCCGGGATACCCTGACCGTAAGAGACGGTTATTAACGGGCCGATACCGGGGTCTGCGTCCCCTTACCTAAGTAAGGCGGTCGCGAGAGGAGGGTTAGCCGTAGGAGCGGCGTTACCCTAATTAGGCGTAACCGTGGTCGCTAGGGTTAGGATAGCCGTATATATACTATTATTATTAGGCTTAGAGTCGCTATAGACTATAACTATAGGGGGAGGGTCGCGATAGTCGGTCCACTACGAAGCCGTTATATTATTAAAAAGGGGGGGTTAATCTATTATAGTAATAGGTTTAGGCAGATTAGGGGAATCAGAGTCTTTAAGAAAGAAAGGGTTAAGAAATAAGAAGTAGTTGTGTATTAAGTCTATAAGTCTAAGGATAATTCTACTTAGCGATAGGGGGTAGGAGGAACCCTTTTCTTAGGGGCCCTAAAGGATATAATATAAGTACTCTCCGCTAAGGCTTAGGAGGGAACCTATTATAGTTAGATTAACAAAGATACCTATAAGGAATAGGATAAGGTATCGCTAGCCGTTATAGGAGATTAGTTTAAGTCGTATCCGGGATTTACTAGCAGGTTCACTTAACCGCCGGGTCTATAAGGGCGTGGTATCTCGGGGCTCCTTAATAGGTTCTTTTAACCGTCAGGGCCTTATATAACTAGATTTTTTTAAAATTCTTAGGGCTAGGGACTTACCGCTATTCGTATAGGCCTTTATTACCCTGATTATAGTAAGGTTAACCCTACGCCTTCGTCGTTTTATACTTAGAGGGTTATAGTAAAGGATTTTTTTATATCTAGGCTTTACGGCCCCTGATAGTCTATGTCCATAGCTTTTCCTATTCTAGTAAGGGAGCGCGCCCTCCGTGTCTATATCTATACTATATCCGGAATCTATCTTATAGTTAATCTATTCTTTATTCTATTCGTCGTACCTTTTTCTTAACTATCTTTCGCTTTTCTTCCTACCTTTACCTTATCGGTGGTAGGGGCCTGTCTCTCCGTCTATAGCTTTTATCTTATTTTTAGTAGGGAGGATCCGTCCCTGTTTCCTAGTTACTAGGTTCTTATTAAGGCCACGTAGGGGGCAGGTTTCCTAGGCTATTATCGTAATCTTAATACTAATTTTAAATATTAAAGCTTTATTTTAATCTCGGCCCCTTAGCCGTATACTTCCCTTCCTATTTCCATAATTAACGTGTAGTTTGTTTAGGTAGGCCGGAACTCCCCTTAAATGCTTTCGGTAACCCTGATTAGACGATCAGGACTTCCTAGGCACCGAATAGATCCGCCTCCGAGCACTAATTAAAGAAAGGCGAAGCCGTTATTATATAGAACGGCTTAGGCAGTGTGATCTCGGATAAGTCTTCGATAACAGGAGTGCTTAAGACCACGAAGTGTATATAACCAAAATAATATATATAATAAGGAGACCTTTAAAAGAGGTTCCTAGAGGTGCGTGCTGCTTTAATCAGGGTAACGTAGCTTAAACGAAGTGAATATAATAAACGTGGCAAAAACTTAGGGTTAAAAGGATAATGATTATATAGGATAATAAGCATCCTCTGTGTCTAGGTGGCGTCGCCACGTATATATATAATATATAAGATAAATAAAAAAGCGCGCGTCTTATAACGTCACGTGACGTCCTAATAACATGGCACTGGGTCTCCGATCCACCCCTCTATAGCAGAACTAACTAGCTATAAGTAATTCACGATATTATCGGACTATAAGGCGCTTAGGTATTTTATAACTAAACGGTCCCTTACTAAGAGGCAGAGCCGCTAGGCTAGCGAACTAGCCTAGTTTAACTTTATATTAGAGTACCGGCGAGGTATTAAGAACTTCGCGGCGGATCCGCTCTCCTATCACGAATAGCACGCCCTAAAGGACTACTCGGATAATTGTAAATAAGGACGAGTAATCTAACTAATACCTAACGCCGCGATCCCTACGATAATCCCCGAACCGGCTATATAGAGGATTTCCGTTAAATATATATTTAAAGTAAACAAAAACTCTAGCGACTCTAGGATAAGACTATAGCGAACCACCCCTAGTACTAAGGTATCCTCGCCGCGATCACCGCGAGAGCTTATAGCTTTAACCTATCCCTTAAATTATAACTATAAATCACGGAATACTCCCTTAACCCCCCGGGTTATATAACCTTCCGGGATTATCTCTAGGTCCCGAGCTCTAAGGAAAACTCGCCGCTTAGGGGACGCTTACTATAGGCGATCCACGACTCTACTATTAGCGGCTACCCGGGTAAAAAGAATATAATTACTATAATAGCCTAATAATTCTTGTAGCCAGGTATAAATAAGAATATACGGAAGTTCGTTTATAACTATAACCCGTATAACAGGAGTACTTAATAGCGAAATATTAAGCGCGGACTATTAAAGCTACTACCTACTAGTAAGGGCGGTATACGCTTCCTATAAACAATCACGGACTAACGAATAAAGTTAGTAACGCTAAAAGCGATAGAAATAAAAAAAGCAGAAGCCTATATAGAACGCTTCCTAAACTATTATTTTAGGTTCCACGGTATACCCCTTTTAATTATTAGCGACTAAGGCTTAAATTAGACTAGGAGGTTTTAGCGATACTTTTATAAACTCGCGAGGATTAAGTAGCGACTTAGTATAGCTTACTAACCTTAAACCGATAAAGGACCTAAGCGACTAAACCAGGTTATCTAGGCCTACCTCTATACCTTTATATACTATTCTTAGAACAACTAGGGTCGCCTATTACCCGCCGCGTAGTTATCGCTTAATAACAGGAAGAGCTTAACGACCTAGCTAAGCCCTTTTTTCCTAGAATACGGATTTTATATCGACCCTATCTAAGTCTATAACCCTTCGCCTATATACCCGAAAACGGCCGACGTCTATAATCTACTAAGTCGTCTATAAGGGGCTATGAAGTTTATATAGGCTACTATAGCCTCGAAGTAACTATAAGATAAGGAAACCGCGAATAAGCGGCGACTCCTAGCGGAATGCTTTAAAGTAAAAGACCTCGCCTAGCTATCTATAGCTCATTACTCTACGCCTAGGCCCTTAAAGAAGCTAAGCTAGCTATACTAGAAGTACCGGGTAATAAAAGTAATTAACACTTATATTATTAAACTAGATATACCCTTAGGTATATATCCCTGTTTCTATAGTAATATCCTAAAGCGAGCTAGCCGCGACCCCCTGCCCGGCTAAGTTATAACCGACCCCTAGCCCGAACCGATTAGAGACGCACTCCACGGTAATAAAGAGTAGGAGGTAGAAAGTATCTTATACGCACGGAATAAACCGTAAGGTCACAGCGTATAACGCGAGGTACTAGTACGCTAGGCAGGATACGCAAAGCCTACTTAGGAGCCACTAAACGCTATAAAGAATATTAAGGCGTTAAACGTTTTCGAAGCAGAATACGGCCCCGCTAATAAGAATAACGGGCCTTTATAAGATGATACTATAAAGAATACGTAAAGACGAAGGGACCCTAATACGAGGCGTGTATAACCTATAATCGTAAGTTAATTAAAGGGGGGGAATTTACTAGCCCCCTTACCGGTTTCTAAGGAGGCAGATAATACCTTTATAAAGGACTTTACTAAGCGATATTATCGCCTAAACCCTGCTAGCTATTATTATTACTACTACCGGTAATAGGACCGCCACCTCCCTAAAGGGCGGCGAGGATACCCTCTAGGAGGCGCGTCGTTACTACGCCCTATAAGCGGACCTGGCGGCGAAGGGCCGCTACCTTATAGCAGAGACCCTCGCTGTTATTAACGGAGGCGGGGGCGGGGGCTGCCTCGGATAAGGAGGCGTAATAGTCGCTACGAGCTAGTTTATAGGCCTCGCGGAGCGAGACTAGAGTTAGCAGCGACCCAGGAGAAGATATAAAGACACTTATATCGTCGTCGTCTAGGTTATCGCGTATAGCGCGACCCGTGTCGGCTAAGGGCTTAATAAATTAGACGGTAACGGCGGGTAGCTAAGAAGTTAGTTATAGCTATTTAGCCTAAGGATCGTAAAGAATTTATAGGGCGGTATATATAAGAACCGACGGCGTATTCGTAGCACTTAGGGTAGTAGTAGTAGTAGTGGTCTTTTACGTCGTGGTATCTCTCTATCTAGAGCAAAGGACGCCTAAAACGGCAGTCCTCCGTTGCATTATAAGTAAATACAGTGTTCGTATAGTGTCTCGCACCCTAGTAGCATATATACCGTATAGTACTTCTCTATTAAGAAATAATATAAACGTAGTAAAGTGAAAAACGTAAGGAAAGAGGAGGAGGGGAGATAGAGAGTATTATACTACTATAGTCGCCTATAGCGTAAGAGGAAGGGTTCGGGATTTCGGTTAAGTGTTATAGTATACGGAACCGCGGGGCGTTAAACACCCTCCGGTTTATTATATAGTGTTATTCTATACTACCGGTTAGGCCTGCGTGGTAGTTACCGGGGCTCGAGCCTCGTGTAGCCGCTAACCCCGTTAGGGGGGCAGGCTAGAGCAAAGGCCCTAAGCGCCGTTCGGGGGGGAGCGTTCTAGACGCGTTAATCTGCCCGGGTAGTCGTGGAGGGGGGATATTTCTATTAGTCTAGGGGCCCGTATCTAGGGCAGACCTTTTTAAAGAAGAGGGTCGAGTATAGGTGTTATATAAAGCTAGGCTATTTATGCCCGAGTTATTACGCCACGTGCTAGCGGCGGCCTATCTATAGGATTACCCTGCCACGGGCCTTCCTATAGAAGAGTGGGTAGGCGGGGGTCTTAAGTTTACCGTAGGAGTATATTATATATACGTCCTAGTAGTTAAAGCGGTTATAGTATACCGCGAAGTCTCCGTGGCCAGAGCGGGCCACGAGTAGCCTATATAGCGGTTATCTATCTAGTATAAGGAGTTTACCTATTAGGCGAAGAGTAGCGTCCAGGTTAAGTAGCCTATAGCTCTAGGGTTATTTATTCTCCTACTACTCGTAGAAGGCTATAAGCCTAGCCTATCTAGCTTTCCGCTTAGTATAGTTATAGGTGGGTTAGCGTTTATAGTAGAGTATTTATTAGGCGCCTTACTTCGCGAGGGCGTCCGCTAGTTTATTCCCTTTAATACCGGAGTGCCCTAGGGCCTATTAAAATTCGATTAGGATTAGACTATACTATACCGCTTATCTAATATCAAGGAAGGCCTATTATAAGGATATCAGGGTAAATAGCCCGTTAATCCCCTATAGTACTATAGAGTTATCGAGGTAGACTATAATTACCCGTATCTACGCGTCTAATTTATTAAGGGCCGTATTAACTCCGGCCTTCGCCCCTTTAACCTCTACATCGAATACCTTAGCGGCGGGGAGGGGTCTATAGCCGGTGTATATAAGACTAGTACCCTTATATATAGCGTACCTATAGCCTATCCCGGCGCTAGTTAGCGTGTCTAGTTACGAGCCGTCTATAAAGACGGTGATATCGTTAGGGGTCCTGGTATTAAACTAGGCGCGGAAGGCTATAGTAGTCGACTCTTTATCTAGGAGCCGTCTAGGGGCGCTTAGGTAGGCCAAGTAATCTAGGGGGGCTAATACGGGCGGGGGGGTATCGAGTATAAGCTAGCCGGCTTCTATAAGGATAGTCGGGTATACGGTATTGCCCCTATTATAGAGGGGTCGGTGGGAGTATAGTCGGGTCCGGAGGGGGTAGGACTTATCGAGGGTACTAAGGCGGAGGGAGTGCCTAAAGCGGGAGGTATTAAGTAGTAGGTTAATAGGGGGCGTACTAGATTCCCTAAGTATAGCAGGGATTAGGGTAGTCTTCTATATAGGGAGGCAGCCCCGGATAACGAAATTAATAACGACCTGGATTTTAGAGATCTAGTCGCGGAGTCCGTTACCGACCCTAGGGTAGATACTATATCTCCGTTTTACGCCGGGGCGTGTTAGCCTAGGGTACTAGATCTCGGAGCCGTATAGCGCCTTCGGGAGAACGATAGTATAAACGGCTTTATATATAGTAGCGGGTAGTGTACCGCTATAGACTTTATTAAGGCCGCGGATATAGCCCGTAATGGACCGTGCCTTAGCTACTCTATTCTCGATATACGTTTTAAATAATAGGTTCTTATCTAGCTAGATACCTAGCTATCTAATTACCGGGGTAGCTATTATTTATTTATCCCCGTGTTATATACGGGGGGAGAGGGACTCCCTATAGCGGGAGAAGTGTATAACCTCGGTCTTCCCGGGGTTAAAGGAGATAGCGTTTAGGCGGCCCTAATCGATTATCCTATCTAGGAGTTCCTAAGCCGCCTTTATCGATTCTTCTAGGTCGCGTCTAACGCAGAGGATACCGTAGTCGTCTACGTATCCAAAGCGTAAGGCAGCTAGGCCGATCCGGTGGATCGGTTTAGTATAAAGCAGGAAGAGGACTAGGGAGGCTAGGGACCCCTAGGGGAGGCCGCACTATAACGGGGCTATATTTATAATATAGCCCTTATAGCGGACCCGGGCTTACCGGTTATCTATAAAGCTATAGACCTAGGATATAAGGTTATAGGGCTAGCCTTATTCCCTAAGCCTATAGCAGAGCCTATTACGGAGGACAGTATCGAAGGCTCCCTTAATATCTATAGTGACCAGGGTAACGACCTAGCGTTTACCGAATACCGCCTCCACGTCGTGTATAAGGGCTACTACTATATTAATAGCAAAGCGTCTTAATAGGGCGCCGGCCGTTTAGGGGTTTAGTATCTTATAGGATATACTAGTCTAGGCGAGTCGGCGGCTAACTAGTCGCTTAAGACCTTTACTAAGGCAGGAGAGGAGTAAGATAGGGCGCTAGCCCTTATAAATACTAGCGTCCCTATTCGGCTTCGGGATTATTACTACCTCCGCTTCCCTAAAGGGTCGTGGGTAATAGCTAAATTAAAGGCAGGCCTAGTAAAGTCTTATAACGGGGGCTTAGATTACCGGCTATATAGCCTATAGTATCGTTATAGTGATTTTATCGGCGCCTAGAGAAGTATTCCCGATAAGCAGCACCGCTCTCCGGACCTCCTCGGGGTGGATCTTATCCTGCTAGGGAAGGGTCTGCCGGGGGCAGGTCAGGGTAAGCGATAGGATATCGTCGGATAATAACGTCCTTTTTAGTAGCCTCCTTCGTAAAGAGGCTGCCTTCTTACTAGGTGTAGTGATTATCCTATCACCGTCCTAAAGAGGGGGCGACTATAGCTGGGTCCTAGGGGCGTGCCAGCCTATAATCCTATATAAGTCCTTATCTTCTTTAATACCTTCTATCTATTCGCGCCAGAAGCTTACTTTAGCCGAGCGGACTAAGGACCTTAGGGTAGCCCTGGCTGCTATAGTATAGGGGGAGGTAGGGTCTCTCCTCCGGGCATAGTAGTACCGGCGCCTAGCTTAGGTATAGTCGTCGGTCTACTAGGTCGCGGTTTTATAGGTTAGTCGGCAGCGTTAGCCTACTAGCCGTAAGGAGCTGGTTAGAAGCGTCGAGATAGCCTCGGCGGCGTGGTCTAGGTCCTTTATCGTGTTAAGGGTATTAGGTAATAGCTACACGTTCTATTAGACTTCGGCGGCGAATACTAGGATCTTATCTAGGGGTAGGCGATAACGCTTTATCGCCGGTAGGGGGTATAGAGGGTCCGGGAGTAGAATTATAATCGTGTAGTAATCGGATCCGATATATAGATAATCCGTTACTTATACCGAGGCTAGCGGGATATTAAAGAAGGCGAGATTAAGGGTATTACCTGCGTTATATATCGGGGTCCCTAGGGTATTAAGGAGGGCGAGGGCTCGGTCCTTTATCTAGTTAGTAAGCTAGGCGGCTCCTCTATTAGGGGTTATACCTAGTTACTAGGTATAGTAATAGGCGCTAAAGTCTCCTACGATAAGGGTCCTTTATAGTGGTTCCTAGTTATCCAGGATATCTAATATATAGAGTTCGTCGCTATCTCTATAAACGTTAACGATATGAAAGCTATATACTTTAATACCGAGTATATCTCGGTAGGGTATATTATAAAGGTTAAAGGACTTAGGGGTAGCGGGTCTTTCTTTACGTATATAAGTACTCGGGGTCGTGTACCTATAAAGTCCCAGGATTAGACCGGGGATAGGCAGTCGTATAAGGGGTGTGTTTTTATAATATTAGTTATTCTATTAAGTAAATACTAAGGCTTTTATAGGAGGACGATATCTACGCCGTCGTGGAAGGCGTAGTATAGCGCGATATTATAGGTAGGGCCTCCTTTTCCTATATTCGCTTAGAAGATCTTAAGCTTCCGGTCTACTATTTAATACTATTAGTGGTTATTATAGGCCCGGAGCCCTACTCTATATCGGAGCCGGGGTCCATATCGATATCTATCGGCGCTAAAGTAATGCCTCCTTCGCTAGGGGGGATAGTTACTACGAGTTAGTTAATAATATCCTCGCTTTAGAGGGTTTATTTATCGAGGGGGGGTCCTATACTAGGGCAGGGCCCTATTCCGGGGCTAGGCCCGGGTTTAAGGCGACGTCTTAGGCGTTAGCTTCGGTGTTCGTGTTAGCGGCCTCGGGGTAGGATCCTAGGAGCTACTTATTAACCTGGTTACGGGCAAGGGAGTAAAGGCGGGAGCCCTCTTTTCGTATAGCCTTTTACTAGGCCTAGGTTAGTCTTATAATAATTCCGTTAACTATCTTAGGGCGGGCAGGGCAGGAGTCGAGGTCGCTAGGGTAGGGTCCTTCATAGTTAATATATTAGGGGAAGTTACTATAGGCCGATTCGTGTTCCGGCTTATAGTAGATACGGTAGTATTACTTACGGTAGCATAGGCGTGAGCTATACTAGTTATAGCACTTTATGTATTATATAGGCGTTATTTTCCGGGGGAGCAATCTAGCTAGTCCGCTATAAAGATATAGAAGGGTTTAACCGGGGAGGCGAAGGAGGCGATCCAGGTCTAGTCGGGCAGGTCGGGTCTATAGGCCTTCCTAGCGGGGAAGATCCGAACCGGCTTTTACCCTATTATAAGGGTAATATCGTGTTCTATAATATCGGGGACCGGGATAAAGCCGGAGAGCCCTCGGATCTTAGTAGGGATATAGGGAATCGTATAAGTGGCCTAAATCTAGTATATTAAGTAGTTTAGAAAGCTTAGCACTATAAGTAAGTAGGGATATTCGAATTCCTACGGTCTTCGCGGTAACCGCGTAACCGGTTAGAATCCGAGCCGTTACTATAATATCGCCGCTCTAAAGCGAGTAGCCCTCGATAATTCGGCGATAGATAACAGCTAGGTCTATAAGGGCGTATTCGCTATCCCATAGTATCCGGATAAAGATCCGGCGGTCCTAGAGAGCGCCCTATTAAGGTTTCTTAGGCTTTATTCGTACGTCCTATAGTTTAGCCGTAGCTAGCGTAGGAGCTAGCGCCGGTTTTAGAGGTGCGTTTATAGTTACCGTGACAGTGGCGTAGGTCTTTTTTCCGCTACCGGCGGTTATTATAGTATTAGCGTTAGACTACGGTCCTCGCTAGAGTCGTGGTCCCTATTAGGTATCTTAGTGTCCGGGCAGGGAGCTAAAGAGGTAGTCTACGAAAAAGGCGGCGTAATATTTAGTCTTTTCCGGGTACTCTTTAGCGAGTCCTTAAAGAGTGTCTATTATAGCCTTTCTTATATAAATCAGGCGCTTTTATTTAGCGAATATCGGTATAAGTCGATTTATAATATTATATAAAGGGTTAACCGGGGCGGAGATAATAGTAGGTCGGCCTAAAATTAGGGGGGGCTCGGCGTGGCTAGTGGTCGTGTTAATTAGTCCGTTAAAGTTTTCCCTGGATTATGCGTAGCTAGGACGCGGTAGTTGTTTTTTAATCGCGGTCGTGACTATAGGAGTGCCCTCTACGTTTAGAGGCGACGATAATACGAATAGCCTTTTCCTAGGGGATTTAAAGGGTAAGCCTTTTATTACGGTGATCGGGCTTAAAGCGGCTATTATCCCGGGGGCGGGGGGCCAAGAGCTAACTCGCGTTAGGGTTTCGGGGGGGGCCTTAGGGGACGCGGGGGGGGCCGGCGTGGCGGCCCCTATCGCGTTAGCCTGGGCCATGGGCGGGAAATTACGGTCTGTTAGTGTTTATAGTATAGATAGGCGGTAGGCACTAACAGTCCTAAAAGTAGGAAAATAACTAGGAAGGAGAGTTATAGCACTTAGGGTTATTAGGGGCCGCGCCGGGCCCGGATTAGTTATAGCACGTTTAATTAAATTTTATTTTAATATCCGTAATATAATCGGTATAGGAACAATAAAAGGCCTTATAGGGGCGACTGGGAGGGTAGGCGGGGCCGCGCTATCTCTTATTAGGCGTGGCCGGCTACCGGAATATTAGTAAGGCCTTTATAGCTAGGTATAAAGACGCGTCGTATACCTTATTATTACTAGGGTATTTACCGGTGCTTATTATTATAGCGATAGCCTCCTTAGCTATTTCCTAAGCAAAGGGGGCGGGGGAGGCGACGTTATTAGTAGCTAGCTACTCTTTAATAATGCCCTCGCGGGCATAGTAGGCGTTATAGCGGGGCGCGGATATCTAGACGCACTCTATTAGCTATAACCTAACTAGATTAACACAAGGACTTATCGGGAGACTTATAATAGTTAATTAAATAGTCAAAGGGACGTTATTTATTAAATTAACGAAAAAGACTATAAGTACGGAACGATTACGCTGCGAGTTAGTAGAGAATAATACGGCTCTAAGCACGGAATAAGCGATAAAGCTTATTACTAAAATAACGTTATAAGCTTATAAATAAAGAATTAACTATAAATAAGGAATAATAGAAGAGCGGCCTTTTTAATGGCCACGAGCGCGTAACGCGAGTAAAATCGATTAAACTATCGGGAACCCGAAGATAACTACCGCCTCCCCCCCGGGATACCGTTATAAAGACGCCGTAAGGGCGGCGTTATAGCCGTATCGCGAGTTAACGCGATAGACGGGGTCGTTCCGACCTTAACTTTATAGAATTTTTCCCTAACCTACCCACCCTAATCGCAGGGATAATCCGATAAACCGCCCCCCTCGGGCTAGAATACTACGCGGAACCGAACTAAGACCGAAAGGGGACTACTATAGCCCCCGAATTAAGATATATCCAGAGTTAAGACGGTAATCCAGAATCTACTAGCTAATAGGAACACGATTAATTAGGTCGTTAAGCTAATAAAAGAACTATTAACGCTCCGGTATCTCCGTAGCGCTACTATTATAATACCGAGAGACGCTGTTCCTGCCCGGGCTCCCCGGTGCAGGATACAGCGCACCTAATCTTACAGTGCCCTATTTATAGGGCAGAAAGAGACGCCCTGCGGGAAGCCCTAGCAGGCCTACCGCTAACTCTACCGCTGCTATTTAGTACTAAAAAAGGATTACAGGGCTTACAGGCCTTTCTTTTAGCTACTAAGATAGCTACGGCAGAGTGGTTTAAGGGGCAAATTACTATGGATTCTGCGGTCTGATTTTCCTGGTTTGGTTTTCCTGACTTTAGCGTAAAGAACAGGGTATTAGGCAGATTGATACGGAGGATTTCCTTTGTTATTTACTGATTTACTGCTATATAGCACTGTACTTAGCTGTCTTTTAGGACTATAGCGCCTAGCGCTATAGCCCGCCGCGCCATAGCTCTAGGGCTGCATGCGCGTAATGAATAAAAAAAAAAAAAAAAAAAAATACCGGTAGCCCGACTCTATATAATAGTAAAATAGACTATCCGCGAGGAGCTTCGTAAAGGGATAGGCGGGGCTAAACTAACCTAGGCCGCCGTTACCGCCCGCGCCGCTATAGTACCCCTAAAGGACCCCGCCCCCCCTAAAGTGATACCCGCTAAATACTATTAAGAGCTAATTATCCGTTATAGGGACCTCCCTAAGGACTAATAACTATAAAACCGGACCCCTAAAAAGATCGTTTAAGCCGTAAACGCTATAACCCCCCGATATAACGCCGCTATAGCACGGAAATTACTTAGCGGTAATATCTACCTTACCTTTACCGGAGGGGTATAATAATAGTCTACCTAGGCGGAGCTCTAGGTTAAAAAGGCTTTTAGTAAAGGGGCGACCCTAGCTACTAGGACCTACCCGGTACTCGTAAAAGCTATCCCCCGCGATACCCTTAATATATTATCTAAAGAAGAACTATTAGTATCCTTATAAGCTACGAACCCCGAGGCGAATATCCTTTATACCCGTACCCGGCTACCCCGCCGCGGCACCGGTAGGGTTACCCTGCTACTAATCGAGTCGATTACTCCGGAAGGCGCCGCGAGCCTTATATATAACACCCTCCTTTTTAAAGGCAGTAGCTATATATATAAGCCCTATAACCTAGACCTTAACCCCCTCCGCTACTATAAGTGCCTTTAGTTCGGCTACTAAGCGAATAGCTATACTATAGCAGAGAGGGTATACCGCTACTACGCTAAACCAGAATCGACGTATTAGCAGGGACTCGGATAATATAGCGCGGTGGTACCGGACTAACCCTATAAGTGCGTAGCCTATAACGGTAACTATAAGGCCTTTAACGACTCTTACCTACTCCTAAAAAGGGAATCAGAGAAGATACGCGAAGCTTATAAGTACCGGGTATAGGACTTCGACCTTACCCGCTAAACCAAAGCGGTATACCTATAGCACTAACTAAGCCTACCCTAGCTAAACTTCTCCTAGCCCCTAAGCTAAGAACCGATAATCCGCTAAACTAAAGGCCGCCCCCCTAAAAGAACCAGGGGCTAGGAGGGCTCCTTAGTACCCGGCTAGATAAGTATATATATAATCTAACACGGTATAAATAAGGCACTATAGTAGGAGCTCCGGAGCTAAGTAATAGTAATAGCCATAGCTATTAAACCGGCCTTAGCCTAACCTCCCTAACCCTTTAATTAATAATAGGTATCCGCGTCCTTATATAGAATATAGGGAGGAAGTAGGCGCGGAGGGAGCTACTACTCCGGTAACGCGCCGAGTATAATATAATTAGGATTTAAGAGCCTAGGCTTAACCCCTTCACGAAAAGCCCTGCTTACCCCTTTTATAGGGCCTACTAACTAATCTAAGGAGGTGGCCGCGCCCTTCTCTATATATATAAAAAACACCCCCCGCACACGTGGATATAGCGGGCCTACCACGACTCCTATACGGTTATATTCGGAACCAGAGATAATACCCTTATAGTCTAGTCTATATATTCTAAGAACTATTAATCCGCCGGGACGCCCTAGAATACTCTACTTACCGATACCCTCGATACTATACCGTTATAGGGCCGCTATATCCTTATTAGCGATTTTAACCTCTACCACCCCCTTTAGTCCCGGCCACTATATTACTACCCTAGAGCTAACGCCCTCCTCGACCTTATAACCCGTTAGGACCTAAACCTAGTTACCCTACCTAGTATAACGACTTAGTACTACCTAGGCCGGCGAGCTAGTATTATCGACCTTATATAGGCCTTATAAGGGCTTTACTATAATTATAGTGGTACCGATAAAGCTATTATTAGCTTAGACCACTACTCCTAAATTATCTATATATACATAACCCTAGTACCCGCGATAACTATAATACTATAACGGGACCCTTACCGACTAAGCTAGGTCTAGAAGGACTTTAACCCCTCGGTTATAGACCGACTTACCCTTACCCGGATCCGCTAGCTAGGCCCGCTTACCTCCGTAAAAAAGATCGATATAATACTAGACGCACTAATCGAGGAGCTTACTAACCTTACCGATAAGGTAGCACTATAGCGCCGCGCCGGATCTAATAGTTACCCCCCCCCCGCCCTTAGTAGAATATAGAGCTTACCGCCCTAACTCGTGATACCCGAAGACTCTATCGCCGGTATATAGCTAGAAAGTCCCGTAATCGGTAAGAGGAATTCTAGGAAGCGGAGCGGAAGCTCGATAATACTACCGTGTTAATAAAGCGATAATACTAATAGCACCTCCTATACTCTACTTAATAGAACGATAGTCTCTTTTAGCGCCTATAAAAGTAGGCGCGAACTAAAGGATAGTCCCCGCCAGACCCCTTTTTAGTCCTATTACTCCGCCGCGATAACGGTAAAGGCGAAGTAATAGTATCGCATAAAGATAAGGCTAAGGTCCTTAGTTAGAAGTTCTTCCCCCCCCCTAACCTATTAACCCCCGCCCCCTTAGGAGGCTATTTCCCTCGGGGTAGGAGGTGCGCCGCGATACTACCCCCGCGGACGTTTAAGGGCGCCTCTAAAAGATAAAGGCCTAGGTAGCGCCCGGCCCTAATAGGCTCCTGGCCGGGTTCCTTAAGGCGTGCGGGCCCCCCCTTTATTATTATCTTAGTATTATCTTTATAGCCTGCCTAGTAATAGGCCACTTCCCTATATAATGCCGTAGCGCCACCGTCGTAATCCTTAAGAAAGAGGGTAGGTAACTAAGTGACTATAAGACTACGAAGGGCTAGCGCCTAATATCGCTCCTTAGCACCCTAGGTAAGGTCCTTAAAGGGATCCTTGTTAACCGTATCGTGGCCGTGGCGAAGGAATACTGGCTCCTCCTAGAAGGATAGATAGGTAACCGCCCTAGCCGAAGTATAAAGACCGCTATATAAAGGGTCTATAAAGTAATACGGGTAAGCTAGGCCCACGGTAACACCGCGTTAATACTCTAACTCGATATTAAGGGCGCCTTTAATATAGTCCCCTATACCCGGCTCCTCGAAGTGCTCTAAAGGAAAGGCTACCTACCCTAGCTAATTAACTTAGTCTATAGCTTCCTATATAACCGCTCGGTATAACTCCTTTTTAATAGCGAAATAATACCACCACGGTATCTCCTTAGGGGAGTGCCCTAGGGCTCCTTAGTCTTACTTATCCTTTTTATCCTTTATATCTTTACCCTTTATAAAGAGCTTAAAAGAGTGCCTAAGTCGATAGTCATAGGGTTCGCGGATAATACGAATATTATAGCCTTCGGGAAGACCGAGGTATAGACGCGGCGCCGCCTTACTATTATATAGGATACCTGCCTAGACTAGGTAGAGGCGAGTAGACTATAATTTAAACCCATAAAAAGTATATATATCCTTTTTATAAAGTCCTAATAACCCCTATCTACCCTACTCTTTTTTAGCACTATATCGATCCTATTATTAGAGTCGACCCGCTTTTTAGGTATTTAGCTTAATAGGAGACTCGACTTTTAAAGGTATACTAAAAAAGTAAAGAGCCGACTCGCTACCTAAACCTATACCCTATCTAGGCTAAGCGCGGTAGCGTGGGGGTATAGCTTTACCGACGCGCGGTATCTTTACTTCGCGGTGATCCGGCTAATCGCTGCCTACTACGCCTTAGCTATTTATAGGATTAGCGCGGGCCTTAAGCAGGGCCCCGCCGTAACGATTACCTTAGTATAGAACCGGTGCCTCCGGCTTATTACCGGGGTATATAGGGCCACGCTAATCCGGGTTCTAGAAAAAGAGACCTTTATCCCCCCTCTTAACCTTTACCTCTCGCGCCTTAGTGCGTAGAAGGTCCTCCGTATCCAGGAAGAGGGGGCCGCGGAACGACTATTAGCCGGAGCTTACGCCACGACGCGCGCCCTAGCGGCACCGAACCGATACTATAGGACCTAGGCCGCCCTGGCCTAGACTACCTAGAACGCCGCTTTAATAACCTAGATCGGAAGCCCTGTTATTACCCCTTATAAAGCTCTCCTTAAGGATTAGGGCTAGTCCTGGATATAAGGCCGGAACCACTAGACCTATACCGTAACGGCGCCGAACCGTCCCCTGATACAACGCACCCTTCGGAGATATAAAGGCCTCCTTAAACCGTAGAGCTCGGCGCTTATATAGATCCGGATAGAGAAGCTAGGCCTAAGGGCCTTCCTAGCTAAGGCTAGGGTCCCCGGCTTCCTAATACCACGCTGCCCCTATAGCGATAAGGGGGCCGAAATAGCAGAGTATATAATCCTTTAATACTAAAATATCTAGGATAAAGCGCGATAAGACCTTTTCGGGGCTATCGGGAGACTATTTACGATAAGGGGAGACCTTTATAATATACTCGAACACGAGTCCGAAGCTAGGGTAATCGCGAAATAGTTCCTTTAGCAGAAAAGGCTTAACGATTTCCGGCTAGCCCTCGAAATTATAACCGCTTATAAGAATATAATAGTATAATAATAGGATAGACGCGGCACCGTATAGGATATTATTAGCTATCTTTAGGGGCCTATTCTAGGCCGGGACCCCCTTAGCACCAAAAAGCTGCTACCCTACCCCTATTACTTAGTAGCGTTATTTAAACCACCCTCCTTAGTAGAGGCGCCCGTATCGGTATCGCTAACGGTATTATCCTTAGAGGCGCTAATATCGCTAAGAGCGTATTTAAGTCCTTATAAGGAGTTAGCTATAGGTATTATTAAGCCACTATAATAAAACTATCTACGAGATAACTAAGAATTAGACTAAGCTTTTTATTAACCTTAGCTAATATACGTCCTTAGGACGCTAATAAGGTGCTACCGGTAATATAACCGGAGGGCTAGGCGCGGTTAATAGCCTATACGAAAGAGGCGCTAGCCTCCTCTAGTCGCTGCCGGGCCTATATAAGAAGTTAGTAATATACTATTATAGTACTAAGAGGAGTCTATTTATAGCGGCGATATTATCGCCGGCGGCTATTACTATTAGGAAGGCCGAGTAACGAATTATAAGGCGTAACTAACGCCTCTTAGCGGATAAGGGGACCTATTACCTACCCACCTAATATTAGCTTAAGTCTAATAGCTTACCGATAATACTAAGGTAGCACCGTCTTAACCCCGGATCGACTTATATTCTAGTAAGTCCGACGGCTATTAGCGTACTAGATATAGGCTATACCCGTATTAATAGTATTAGCGTATTTCTTAATATTCTTAGGTTCCTTACCCCTAAGCTTTTTAGTATAGCGTAGATACCTACCCTAAGTTAGCTACTAAGCTCCCATATCGGCGCTACCTTAACCACGTATAGTATAATATAAGCAGCCCCGGCCTTATATACACGATTATTACCGGCGGGCGCTTTTTTCTTACCTTTACCCTTCTTAGGCGACGTCTTCTTAGGCGGTATCTAGAGTTAGTATTAGCGAGCGCCTATAAAGGCACCACTATGCTATCGGATTACTTATAGTTTAATTATTATCGCTATTACTTATTTCTTATATTATTTAACTACCTAGTCTATTAGCCACCTCCACTATAACCCTACTATAAGCCCGCTACTTAAACTATATACCGCTACCACGAATTAACCGAGGAAAAGGAATATATAACGCTATAAGGCCGCGCTATTAGTAATAAGGCGCCGCTATAGAAAATACACGGGAACGGGCGCGGGGGTGGCTAGCAGATAACCTATAAAGGGATCGGTTATATTATAGGAAGAGGGAAAAGGAAAAGGAAAAGGAAAAGGGCGAGGATATCTATTAACTATCTACGATTATAGGCGGGGCCCTGCCCTGCCTACCGGATCCGGAAGGTACCTGCCTTAAAGGAGGTAGGTGGCACCTTCCTGCTTTATTATTTTAATAATAGAATAAGGGATTAGCCCTCCGGGGACGCAGGGGACCGTATCTTACGGTCCTCCTATAAACGCCTTTCGGTAGCCCTTCGGGGTTAACCGACCCCCCCGGGAGGCCTAACTACCCTTTTATTTAGGCTAACCTATACCTTAGCCTACTCCTTCCTGTTAGCTACTAGACTAGAGGTATAATCCAGATACGTAATACGGCGGAATCGGGGCTATATCGGCACCGCGGTGGCACCACTCCACTATAAGGAAGTGTATAGAGGTTTTTCACCCTAGGGTTTTTCCCCTTTATAATAATCTAGGAAGGACCGTATAGCCTAACTAGGCTCCTATATATATAGGTTAAGATAGGATAGCGGAGTAAGATAAATAAATAAATAAATAAAAACTATAAATAAAGAACCAGGTAAAGCTATGCTTATACTATAATATTAAACTACGGAATATAATAAAAGCCTATAAAGGTATTTATTATAATAGTTTATAAATAAAGAAGAAGGAGTAACTAGGCGTTTTTAATATAAAGAGTAAGCGTTTAGCGTGACGCGAAACGCTAGTAACTTAGGAGCGAAGTCGCTATAAACGCCGCGCGACTCGAATATATTCGATATAAAGGAGGATACACGCCTCCCTCGCGACGCGTTTAGGCAATAATAGATTCGGCACTTAGTTATTACGGCCCCGGAGGGGGGAGGAGGGGGGTAATATCATAGGTTAACCCCTTAGAAGTATAGTTCCGGTATAAGGCCGGAACTGCTAATTAGCACGTAGACCCGATACTCGGACCTTACGCTACCCTTACCGCGGATTCGTATAAACCTAGTAAATCCTGCACCTCTTTATAAATCTTTCCTTTCCTTTCTTTAATTCTAGCTAATATAATTATTCGGCCTTACTTAGTACGATTAACCTATAACTAGCCGCTTATAGTAAGTAATCGAAAGAGGATACGAAGATCCTTAGAATAGACGATTAGATTATGCTATATTCGCTCCGGAAGCTATTATTAATAAGTATATTACTATAGCAAGAGCTAAAGAGATCGTACTAGAATACCCGTAGCTATAGTTTCTATTAGACGGTAGTTAAGTTATCGCCTAGTGGCCGCAGTATAACTAGTCGTTCGAGCAATACCTTATAATAGCGCGATATAATGCCCCCCGCGGCCTAGATAGGCACTTTCTGCACGGATCGGCCCGCGGGGCTAGTAGAGTGATAGTAAGAGAGACGGGCTCCCCCATACGCGTGAATAATACGCTAATAGCTTATTAGAGCCCGAACCTGTATAGCGTTAACCTGTCTGCCGCGATATTTAATAAGATTAACGAGACTAATAGTATTAGCCTTACGTTAGCCGTCATAATCGATAAGCTTAGCGAGGGTAATATCGACGTGGACTTATTTATTACCGCGACTAAGGAGCACCGTGAATATATCTAATAGTATCCTATAGTTATTAAGGACTATATATAAACGCAAAGAGAACGCCTTACGCTAGCTATATATTCTATTATAGATATTCTGGCCTAGATAAGCCTATAACTATCCCTAACCGATACCGGCGCCGCTATACTAAGTAGCACCACCGCTCCTAGGACGCGGCTATATAACGGGTCGGGCCTAGCGGGTCTAAGTAAGAGAATATTCTATACTAGACACGGTAAAGATAAAATATAGGTATAGGCGGCTAAGGCCTTCGCCGCTAGGCTTAAGGACCTTAACGTCCGGGCTTAAAGAATAGACTTCGCAACAGACGGTTAGATATTACCTATTATAAGCTAGCGTAGTCACGCTATTATTACCCGGCTACCGACCGCTAAGTTTATAATACAGTTTATTAAGGACCACGTTATACCTAATAAAGTCTAGTAAGCGGCCGACCTACTATTCCTTATCGCGATATAGCGTATAGAACGCTTTATATAGGTGGCCCGGTTAGAATATAATAAAGAACTAGACGAGACTAAGAAAAATACTATATCCCTCCGCTTAACTAATAACGCCTAAACGGTAATAGACCTTATCCACCACACCGCCGCTATTTATAACCACTATAGTAAGAATAGCCGTAAAGGGCTTCTGGCCTTATACGATATAGTAGGCGAAGACCTAAAAAGACGTCTAGACGATATTACCCCCGAGGATATAGCCGCTATCCTCGACTTGCCTATAAAGGAATAGGGATTACCTAATATAGACCCCGAGGTTCCGGAGGTTAAGATACTATAAAGGGACGGCACCAGAGGAACTCGGCTTATTCGCCTTTAGATTTTTTCTTATTTCTTCTTTCTTTTAGGTATTCTTATTTTCCTTTATCTATATTAGGTCCTAGATTAGTAAGTATATAACGGAGGGATAGGCGGCCGGGCGTAATTACTAGTATTATATACGGAGCCTAATAGAGTTAGGAATATACGCTATAAAGTGCTATTCTATACTATAGCTTTTATTTATTTATTTAGCCTCGGCTAAAAATAGAGAATAATAACCGCGTCTACCACTTATTATTAGTGTGATAATCAGCCACGCCGAGTCTAAGTTAGACATCGTAGACCTTAAGGGACGGCGAAGCCCGCGGGACGCAGGGCTTTATCTCTCCCGGGGCATATACTACGCACCACTATCCGGCACTATACCAGGACCTAAAACCATATAGCTCTAGATTAGTACTAGCACTATACGAGCACTAAACCCGTATAGCGCTGGATTAGTGCTAGCCCTATACTAGCACTAAACCAGTATAGCACTAGACCGGTGCTAACACCGTCCTAGCACTATACCTAGTATAGCGCCTAGCCTTAGATAGCCCGAGGTTCCTCCGTAGATATATATAGCCGGAACCTCGGCCTCTCCTTTAGAGAATATATCCTATTTATATATTATTTACTATACCCTGAGGTTACCTAACTTAAATCCTCTGGTAGGTCCTATAGTACTGGCTAGCCAGAGATATATACGGTTAGTGTATATTAGTATTAGTTCCTTTTTATAAAGGGCCTTATCGATATCTCGTATACTAACGGCCCGGATTAAGGCGTTAAACTCGTCTTTTTGTTTTCCTTTTAACTCCCTTCCTATTAATTATATCGTGGCCGTAAATACTAATCCCGACACTAGCCTTACCTCGTAAATAGCTTATATATCGGCTAGTTCTTTTTTGCCTACTAGTCGTAGGTTAATATTAGCGACTCTATAGTATCACTTATAATTCTTTATATAATATATAATATTATTATATTCTAGCCACGGCTTCCTTAAGAATATATCTTAATCTAGTCCTTTTATTATATAAGCGAAGACTTATTATATATAGCCGCTAATCTTAAGCTTAAACACGGCGATCCTAGCGCTAATAGCCGGCTTAGACGTATCTAATAATGCTTTTAGTAATCCTTTTCTGTTATTAACTAATAGTAACTAAACTCTTCGGGTAAAGCGTTTATTTATAATAGCGTAATAGCATCCGGGTACCACGGCGGCCCCGTTACTAACTTAATATATATACGAAACTCGTGGCATCGGCTCTTACCTCCACGAGCTAGACCCACCTTTTCCGCGCAAGCGCCCCAAAACGCCCGATATTAGTATCGTTTAATTGCTCTTTTCGAGCCCGTTACGCGCACGCACAGCTTCGCCGTACGCAAGCCGTTATTATGCCGCAAAATAGGTGCGAAAACACAGCGTGGTGGTGCGCACGCAAAGCCGCCCGAAAATTCTAAGGTGGCCCGTGCGCCCGCTACCCAATCAGAGCCCGGGCCTTCTAAACAGCCCGCACAGACCACCCAGCCTCACACCGAGCCACCCACTAAGCCACGCGCATAGCCATAATAGCGTATATAAATAACTAAGTTAATATAACGCCCGATTCTAATATAATAAGACCGACCCGGCCGCCCTAGCCGCTGTAGCAGCCCCGAACCCCCGAATTCGACCCCCCGGACCCGGCCCTACCTAGCCCCACTTTTCCTAAAACGGCTAGGGACGGGGAAGGGGATATAACTATAGAAAACGCCGATTCCGATAACGATTCTAACGAAATAGCCCGCTATAAAACGCCTATATAAGCCTCTAAACAGGACCATAGTGCCTCTATAAGCCCTATACCTAGAGCCCCCTCTAGGACCCGTATAAACCGGTATATAGCTAACGATTCGGAGGTCGAAAGCCTCCCTAAGTCCCCCTCTAAGGGCCCCCTTTAGGACCCCTTCTAGGGGCCCCCTCCTACTAAACCTGCTAAAAAACAGGGTCTAATTAGCTCTGCCTAGGCTAAAAAGACCTAAAGACCTGCTAAAGAATTCCCCCCTCTGCCCTAGAAGTCGACTAGTTCGGCTAGTAAGGCCCAGGTTAAAGGACTTCTCTAGCAGGCTCTTTAGCTAGTTCAGCAGGCCTATAGGCTCGACGCCGCCCCCCCGATTAAGGCCCTTCTTACAGGGCTTAAATCCACTATCGAAGGAACTCCCACGGGTCCTATAACCCCCGTGGCACCTATTACCTTAGCACTTAAACAGAAGGTTAACGATCTGGCTTAGGCTGTTCGTAAACTTACAGAATAATAGTAGCAGCAGCAGCCCCTTTATAAGTCTACAGATAACCAGAGCCCGTCACCTCTACGAGCTGGACCCACCTTTTCCGCGCAAACGCCCTAAAACGCCCGATATTAGTATCGTTCAATTGCTCTTTTCGAGCCCGTTGTGCGCACGCACAGCTTCGCTTTACGCAAGCCGTTGTTGTGCCGCAAGGTGGGTGCGAAAACGCAGCGTGGTGCGCACGCAAAGCCGCCCGAAAATTCTAAGGTGGCCCGTGCGCCCGCCGCCCAATCAGAGCCCGGGCCTTCCAAACAGCCCGCACAGACCACCCAGCCTCACACCGAGCCACCCACCAAGCCACGCGCATAGCCGCAACAGCGCACGTAAACGACTAAGTTAACACAACGCCCGATTCCAACGCAATAAGACCGACCCGGCCGCCCTAGCCGCCGCGGCAGCCCCGAACCCCCGAATTCGACCCCGGACCCGGCCCCACCTAGCCCCACTTTTCCAAAAACGGCTAGGGACGGAGAAGGGGATATAACTATAGAAGATGCCGATTCTAACGACGATTCTAACGAAATAGCCCGCTATAAAACGCCTATATAAGCCTCTAAACGGGACCGTAGCGCCTCCACAAGCCCTACGCCTAGAGCCCCCTCTAGGACCCGTATAAACCGGTATATAGCCGACGATTCGGAGGTCGAAAGCCTCCCTGGATCCCCCTCTAGGGGCCCCCTCTAGGACCCCTTCCAGGGCCCCCCCCCTGCTGAACCTGCT
>NW_027263539.1:2876952-2893979 GCF_042370955.1 Sodiomyces alcalophilus JCM 7366 | reverse complement strand
CAAGATAGTAGCGCTAATACTTAAGGCTCTTTATTATAGCTAGTAGCTCCTGCTATCCTATACCTTATCGTTACTCCGTTTCGGAAAGCTTCCGCGAGAAATAAGCGACCGGTCGCTATCTAGTCTTATACTTCTAACTCAGGATCCCGGAAATAGCCTTATTCAAGGCGTCCGTTTCGACCCTTATATCTAGCACTAGATTCTAATGCCTTAGTATATAACTCGAGGGTAGATATAGGAAATATATCCGTATATACTTATTAAAGTTATATATCTTATTTTATAGTAACTACTCTGCCTAACCGTATATTAGGGGTAACCCGCGTTATATATACGGATTATAGGGCTATCCCGGGCCGTAAAACGGCCCCGGGTTAAAAAAAACCCCCCCCTGGCTTTGCCGGGGGGAGTTTCGGCTAAGGCCGAAACGGCCGCCTAAAGGCGGCTATATAAATATAAACACTATATAGATATTAAACGTGATTAAATATACTAGTTAGAGTAACTAGTTCTAGATAAAGGCCTCTAATTACTAGTATATCCCCTTATAGCCCCCGGCTTTTATACCCCCTTATACCTTTATAGGCCGGCGCTATTAACGCTATTATTATTAAGGAAATCTAGGCGAAGTAGGGCTTACCCTTAGCAGATCGTAATAATAAGGCTACTTTATTACTTATAGGACCCTTTCGTATATTAAAGTTATTTATAAGGGATTTAAACCCGCTTATAGTAAAATTATAATTCGCGAAGTACCGTAGCCCGCTTCCTAGGCCACGGCGCTCTCCGCCTACTAAGACGCTAAGCCGAAGCCTATTCGTGTTTATCTCTATATACGGAAGGCGTTATTGCTTTCTAGCACGGATTCTAGCTTAAAGGCGTTTAGCTATTATCCGGTAGATAATAGCTTCGCGGTATTACCCGGTCGGATAGCCGTAAAAACTAATTATCTAAATTAGCGGTTCTTCTTATACTAAGCTAAATTACTATTACGACGAGATTATTAATAGGGTAAAACTAATCTATCTTACGACGGTCTAAACCCAGCTTATATTCCCTATTAGTAGGTGAATAATCTAACGCTTACCGAATTCTGCTTCGGTATAATAAGAAAAGCCGATATTAAAGGATTAAAAAGCGATATCGCTATAAACGCTTAGCCGCTATAAGCTAGTTATCCCTATAGTAACTTTTCTAGCACCTCTAGCCTTAAACTCCGAGGGACTAAAGGATCGATAGGCTATACTTTTATAGTTTATATTTACACTAAAAATCAAAATTAAAGGGACTTTTACCCTTTTATTCTACTAGAGATTTCTATTCTCTATAAGCCCCCCTTAGGATACCTGCGTTATAGTTTAATAGATATACCGCCCTAGCTAAACTCCTTACCTAATAATATCTCCGACCCGGGTCGGCCCGCGAAGGACCTTAATACTAGAAGTTAAACGTAAGTCTAGCCCCGTTTTACCGGATAAGTAAAAAAATAATAGGAGTAGTGGTATTTTACTAGCGCCGGAGCTCCTACCTATCCTATACCTCCTATATCTTTTTATAATATTAAACTAGAGTTAAGCTTAATAGGGTCTTCTTTCCCCGCTAATTCTGCTAAGCCCGTTCCTTTAGCTATGGTTTCGCTAGATAGTAGATAGGGATAGTAGGAATCTTATTAATCTATTTATACGCGTTACTAATTAGATAATAAGGTATTTAGCTACCTTAAGAGAGTTATAGTTACTCTCGCCGTTTACCTGCGCTTAGTTAAATTACTTTATTTTAATATTTAGAGCACTAGGCAGAAATTATATTACGTTAACACCACTTTCTATCTATTATAATACTATATTTTAATTAGATAGTTAGATTCCCCCTATCCACGCTAGTTCTAAGTTAGTCGTTAAACGCGCGCCGGATAGCCAAAGCCTACTAAGAGCGTTAGAGCCTAGTAGTAAAAAGCCCCTGGCTAGTTACCTAGCTAGTAGCCTCCCGCCGCTAAACCGTTTATTTAAGGCCCGACGCGCCCGACCCTTAAAGCTAATCCTTATCCCGAAGTTATAGATCTGTTTTACCGATTTCCTTTATTTATATTATTTTATTAACTAAAGGCTATTTACCTTAGAGACCTGCTACGGTTATAAGTACGACCTAGCATAAGAATTATTCCCTCCCGTGGATTTTTAAGGGATATTAAGAGCGTACCGGACCTAGTAGAAGCGCTAGGCTTTTCCGGCTATTAAACCCTATCTCCGGATAAACCGATTCTAGGGTAATAGACTATTAAGAAGAAAAGAGAACTCTTCCCGGGGCCCCCGCTATTGTCTCTATGTTTAGTTACGTTACCGCGTAAAACTTATATCCAGGTATTAGAATATTAACTAGCTTCCCTTTCGCTATACGGGGTAAAAGCGCCCCTTTAAAACAGAACTTCCTTATAGCTTAGGATCGACTAACCTACGTTTAACCGCTATTTATATAGAACCTTTCCTTACTTTAGTCCTTTAAGTTCTTATTAAAGTATTTACTATTACTACTAAGATCTATACTAAAGGCTGTTCTGCCCGGGCTTACGCCCTAGGCTTTATTACCGACCTCTACGTCTACCTACTCCTCGACACGCCGAGCCCGCGCTAAGGGCGAGGTATAGGTAGGACGCTTAAACGCTATCTATTTTTAGGGCTAGTATATTCAGTAAGTAAGTTATTATATAATCCTTAGCGGATTTCGATTTTTATAGCCACTATCCTACTATTAAGATATACTAATACCTTTTATAGTATCTAATAAGCGTTTACTCCGGCACCTTAACCTTATATCCGGTTTATCCTATATCGCTAGTTCTGCTTACTAAAAATAGCCTATTAGTATTACTTTATTTTAGCGTCCGCGTTTAGTAAAGAAATAGGGACTTTTTATATATTTAAAGTTTAAGAATAGATAAAGGCTAATAAGCGCCCCCGGGTCCCTAATTATTCGCTTTACCTTATAAAACTAGGATTAATACTATTATCCTAAAGGAAACTTTAGCGGAAAGTAGCTACTAGAAGATTCGATTAGTCTTTCGCCCCTATACGTATATTTAATAATCGATTTATATATTAGAACCGCTATAAGCCTTTACTAGAGTTTCTTTTAGCTTTACCCTATATATATATAGTTTATCTTTTTTTAGGTCCGACCCTATATACTCTTACTTAAATCCGTTTAAGGATATTAGGATCGGTTAGTAATACGCTAAAGCTCCTACCTATATTTACTTTTATTCCGCGCTAGGGTTTAACGCCTAGGTACTTATATATAAGGTCGACTCCTTAGTCTATGTTTTAAGACGGGTTACTAGCTACTATTATACTAGTATCCTTATAGATACGCGAACCTTAGCCCCCTAAAAAGTATAACGTAACGGGCTATAATACTCCCCCGAGGGGGAGCTATATTCCTAAAGCCTTTAAACCTAACGGAGAGCTAATATTAGCCTAGGCCCGCGGAGTATACTAGTACGGAGCACCGGGTAAGCCGCGGACCTAAGTCTAGTAGCGAGCGCTTCCCTTTTAATAATTTCATATACTATTTAACTCTTTTTTTAAAATGCTTTTTATCTTTTAATTACTTTATTTATACGCTATCGGTCTTTAGCCGGTATTTAGCTTTAGAAGGAGTATACCTCCCCTTAAAGCAGTATTCCTAAACTACTCGACTCGTTAAGGGAGCCTTACACGGGCTAGGTTTCCGACCTAACAGGGCTTTTACCCTTTATAGCGTCCCGTTCTAGGGAACTTAGAAGGAACCCGTACCTAAGGTATCCTTTATAAATTATAACTCGGGCCCTAAAAAAGCCAGATTTTAAATTTAAGCTATTACCGCTTTACTCGCCGTTACTAAGGTAATCCCTATTAGTTTCTTTTCCTCCGCTTATTAATATACTTAAGTTTAGCGGGTAGTCCTACCTAATCTAAGGTTAACTATGCCGCTAAAGCGGTCTTTATAGGGGGTTTTAAGGCTAATAAGCCGCGGGCCTACTAATATAAGCGATAATTACTATATAAAGTGCCGGGACGCTACGGGACCGCTACTATATTTTAAGGACCGCGGGAGCTCTTACTCGTAGTTCCCTAATACCAGGCTATAGGGGCTTAAGAGTTAAAATAATACTTAGATAGGTATACCTCCTAGGATACTAGGAGGCGTAATATACGTTTAAAGATTCGATAATTTACTAAATTCTATAATTTATACTATATATCGCGTTTCGCTATATTCTTTATCGATACTAGAGCTAAGAGATCCGTTATTAAAAGTTTTAATAGTTCGCTTAGAATACTTAAAAGTAACGTTAGTTCGTGACTAAAAGACTAGTTAACGCCGGCGGGTATAACCCCGGGGGGGACGCGCCGCTAAAGTAATATAGTATATAGGTTTATATAGGGTTATAAGGTTAGAAAAACACTTTATAATAATCCCTCCGCTAGTTTATTATTAAAGACCTTATTACGACTTTTACTTCCTTTAAATAACCGAGTTTAGATAACTTTCCGGTCCACGGTAGGGGTCGCCCCCCGCCCCGGACTAGTCTAGAAGCCTTAATAAGCTATTTAATCGGTAATAGCGACGGGCGGTGTGTATAAAGGGCAGGGACGTAATTAATATAAGCTAATAACTTACGCTTACTAGGGATTCCTTATTAAAGAGTAATAATTATAATACTCTATCCCTAGTATAATAGGGTTTTATAAGATAACCCGGACTTTTCGGCTAAGGAAGTACTCGCTGGCCCCGTTAGTATAACGCGCGTGCGGCCCAGAATATATAAGGGTATTATAGACCTATTATTACCTTAAACTTTTATCGGCTTAAGGCGATAATCCCTTTAAAAAGTTAGCGTACTACCAGGGTAATACGGACTAGTTAGCAGGTTAAGGTCTTATTCGTTATCGTAATTAAGTAAATAAATCACTCCACTAACTAAGAATAGCTATACACCACCACCTATAAAATTAAGAAAGAGCTCTTAATCTATTAATCCTTATTATATCTAGACCTAGTAAGTTTCCCCGTGTTAAGTTAAATTAAGCCGTAGGCTCTACCCCTAGTAGTGCCCTTCCGTTAATTTCTTTAAGTTTTAGCCTTACGACTATACTCCCCCTAGAGCCTAAGCACTTTGATTTCTTATAAGGTGCCGAACGGGTTAAGAAATAACACCGTCCGATCCCTAGTCGGCATAGTTTATAGTTAAGACTACGACGGTATCTAATCGTCTTTAATTTTTATTATTTATTCTCGGAGTTTCTAGTACCAGGACTTCCTATTTAGCAAAGACTTAAGCCGGGGGTTTAACCCACCCATACCTCTCTCCTTCTAGAACCTTAAGTATAGCTCGGTTAAGCGTTTTTAAAGTTAATTAGTTTAAGTTCAAGGGTATACTATATATTTAAGACGTCTAAGGTATTAAAGTATACCCAGTTTCCCGAAATATACTTTATTAAGGAATAGGTTAGCACTATTTAGGGGACTTTCTGTCTCTATACTTAATACACCAGGTATCGTTATAAAGCATAGCAGACTACCCTTTATAGTCGCTCCCTACTATCTTTTAGCGTTCCCCTAAAACACGTTAACGAATCCTTATATTAAAGCAGTTAATTATAACTATATTAGACAGCTATTCTATTTTATCGAATAACCACCTACACCTAGTAGTCTATATACTCTATAAGGCTTCTAAGAAAAGGAACCTCTAGCATCGATAGTCTCCTATCTCCCTTAACCCCGTATACTTCCTACATCGGTAACAGCTTAACACTATTTTACCCCATAATTAAGGGAATTCCTCGTCTATAGAGCCTATAATTTCGACCCATAGATCCCTTAATCGTTTCTATATAGCCTTTACTATCAGGCATATCCAGAAGAGGTATTCAGTTATTTAGACTATATCGTATCGAGGGCATATCCCGGCATCTCTTATCCAGGATTTCCCTATATTAAGTTTCCCGTGTATAATACCCTAAAGTAAATCTAAAAAGAGTAGATAATCTATCTTTAGTACTCTAACTTCCTTCTATATCTTCTTACCTTTCGTGTCCTGCCAGGGAATTCCGTCTCGTCTAAATATAGCCTTAAGGTTTCTAAGATAATCGACGATTTCGCCTTAAAAGTATATATCTAGTAGCAGGACGCTATACCGTTTACTATTCTTATAGGAAAGCCTTTTCGGATCTTCGGGGTTATATATCGGGTAGATATATAGTATAGATAGGTCTCTACTAGGCTCAGAGCTACTATTCTCTAGTGTATCTTTCTAAGGGACTAATAGGTTATCCAGAAATTTCTTCGCCGCCTTACTCTAGCTTCGGGGCACCTATATCCCCTATAGTCCTCTTAGATCCCCTATTAATCTTATTCTAGCCTTAAATATTTCTACCTAGTAGGGTGCCTATAAAAGTGATCCCACTTATCTTATATTATAAAGAAGGGGGTGGTATACGAATTCTATTTCCAGGGCCTCTTTTATCGTTCTAGGTACCGGTGGGTTATTTTTATAACTTTTCCAGTATTTCTAAAAGTGACTTACCGAGGGTAGGTAAGTAGTTTCTCTCCCTAGCATCTACTATCTTTATATCCATAGTTTATTCACTATAGATAGGGCGTCCACTAAAAGGATTTCTATTATGAGTTTATACCATACCGGTTTTTCTTCCTTTAAGGATGCCTCCTCTAGGGCCGAGACCCATAACAGTAATAGAGCCTTATATATAGTATTCATATCGATAACACCTAGCCCTCCCTCTTTAAGGGGCCTAACCGATTCCTTATACGTAATTAGACCTATACAGGTAGTTTATGTCTTTTTAGTCTTCCAGATAAATCTTCTAATAGTTTTTTAGATCTCGTTAAGGTCCTTCTATCGGGCTAGGAGACACCTGCTATAGTGCCATAACGTGCTATCTAACGATATAGTTACTATAGCGGCTCTTTCTATTCTCGATAGATAGTTCCTCTTCTAGATTATAATTCTATCTTCGATTTCTATTTTTCTTTTCGACCAGAAAGATTCAGGATCGAACTCTTCCCTTATAGGGATTCCTAGATACTTAACACTTCCCCCTTTAATTAGTTTAATCTTAGGGTTTAGTGCTTATACTTCGTTATCTCCTATAGCCAAGATTACTATCTTATTAAGGTTTAACTTTACAGTTATAGCCTTAGTATATACCCTATGAGCCTTTTTAAGAGCTTTCCACTGTTTTATATCTATTAGGGTGACTAAGGTATCGTCTTCGTATATAGATACTTTATATACTATCCCCTTTCAATTAATAAATCCAGGTATTTACTCTTCTTAGATAATTAGCCTTATAAAGGGTTCTATAACTATATTAAACAGCAGATATAATAGTGGGTCGCCTTATCTTACACCTCGACTTAGTTAGATAGGTCGTGATAGAAATCTATTTATTAATACTACTAAAGTTATACTTTTGAATATTAATCGGATTATAAAGATTATACTTTCAGGGACCCTATATTTTTATAGCGCTTTTTATAGGAAGGTTTAGTCTACTTTATCGTATACTTTTTCTTAATCTAGTAATACTAGATATAAGGGGGTTTATCTTTATTTCGTTAGGTTAATTATTAATTATACTTCCTTAATAGGATTAAAAATAGATCTCCCGGGTATAAACCCGTGTTAGTGTGATCTAATGCATTCTTAGAATAGGTTAATAATTCGTTGGTTAATCACTCCCGTAACTAATTTATAAAGCGAATCTATTATCGATATCGGTCTATAGTTTATTAGGTCGTGAGTATCCCCCTTTTTATAAAGGATCCTAATAAGCCCCCTAGTATATTCTATAGGGATAGTAACGTTATATTTAGAGCCTTTAATTACTAGTAATACCTATATAAATAGGGCTTCTAGGAGCGTGGCTCCCGGATACCCTTAGTGTAGGAATTCTTTAAAGAATTTATATAGGATTCCGGATAGTCCCGGTATAGAGTTTATTAGCTATTTTCGAATAATCCTTTTTACTTTATCGGTAAATACAGGTCTATTCGTTCCGTTAAAGTTACCCCTAGGTAGGAGGTCTAGTAGTCGTTCTTATACTTCTTCCACCGTTATTTCTTCTAAGTATAACTCTTTATAATAGCGTTCGGCGATTTTTAGTATCTTTTTCGATTTCCTAGTAATCTTCTTATTTTCCCTTCGGAGGCCCTATATTCGGGAATCTAGCTTTCCCTCTTTTCCTATACTCCAGAAGTCTTTTATTAGGCCAAAGCCTCTCTTAATCCTTCTAGACTTTATGCTATAGGTTCGGTCCTATTCCTTTAGTTCTAGGAGTGCCTATAGCCTTGCTTTTCTCCTTTCGAACTTTTAAGCCTTTTTTCTAGACCTTTCTTTTTAGTTAGTCTTTCTTAGCGATACTTATAATCTTACGATCTTCTTATTTCTCTTCTTACTAAGTGTTTTCTATATGTATTTAACCTTATTTTGGATATTATTTATTAAAGTCACGAACTATAGCATTTTACTAAAGCCTTTTTCTAGGTCTATGAGGATATATTTATATCTTATATACGGAAACCTTCTAGGAACCCTAGCGGTTTATCTAATAGGCCCTCTAATATTACTTTAACCACTTCGGCTTATCTTAGTAGATTCTTATTTATATACTATCGGCCAGGGCCTACCTTAACGTTTCCGTTAGGGTAGTACTCTACTATAACGGCTACGTGGTCGGTCTATACCTCTTTATAGAGGATATTCTATTTAGAAGTCTTCTTATATACCTTCCTTAAAGCGTAAATCCTATTAATTCGGCTCGTAGACTAGTATTAGTTATTTAACTAGTATATATACCTTTTAACTTCCGGATTAATACGTCTCCAGCTATTAGTATATTCTTCTATAGCTTTTCGGAGCGCCCTACTAACCCTCGGTTCTTCCCCCCTAGTAGGGTTCCGATCTTCTAGGTATAATACTTTATTAAAGTCCCCGATTATAAAATCGGGTTTTAGTGCTTCGCGGGTTTTCTCTACTTCGCTATAGAAGTTTACTAACTCTAAATCAGTATTTAGGGCGTATACGCTAAGAGCCTTAATAATAGAGCCCTTTAACTAAATCCTAATAAATAATTATCGCCCTTCTATATTACCCTAGAAAGAGACAGCCTCTTAGTCTAGGTCTTCCATGTTCCCCTTTAGGATCTCTATTCTTCCGAACTCCCCTATTAGGTTTTAGTAATGGCTTTCCTTCGGGTCTAAATCTCTTAGGTTAAGGACTTTTATTCTAGGCTATAAGGCTATAAATATAACACCCCTTTAGTTTTAGTAGGTATAGTTCGTAAACTAGCCGATTTTTAGGAAGAGTGTTCTAAGTTCACTTACCTTTTCTTTAGTTAGATACGACTTATATAGGAGCAGCAGGTTAATTTTATTTCTCTTAGCCTAGTAAAGAACTAATATTATTTTTTAGGGGTCGTTAGCCCCTTTTATATTTACGGAGCCTATTTTCACTATTAATATTAGTATTTTCTTAAGACCTTATATTATTATAAAGCTATTTAAGTTAGCTTTATCGTTATTTCCTCCTTTCCCCTTTCTATCTCTTAGTCCCTATTTAGCTCCTCCTCCTTAGGGTCCTAATCGTTATAGTCTACCTTTATAGGTACCGCTGCTATTCCTACCTCCCCTTCTACTAGTATCGATTCCCTTTATCGCTTTTTATTAGGGGGGCGATTCGCTTTTTCCCGTTCCTTAGCTACTAACTACTTGACTCGGTTTACTATTTTTTCGGCGTATTCTTTTCCGATTAGATTAAAGAGGTCGTTTATCGTTTTCGCCTTTTAGATAGCACGTTATACTGCCTTCGTAAGCCCGTTAAAGGAGTTAGATTCCTGGTTAACTTCGACGGTTCCGCCGAAGGTATAATACGTGTTAGGGGTCGTATAATTAGCTACCGAGTAGTATTAGTCGTAAAATTTACACTTTCGTCCTTCTTATTAAATTAAGATATCGAAAGTCTTTATTTTTACTTTCTTTCCGAGCTACTCGGGGGGTTTACTAGGCCTATATTAGTTAGTTAGCAAGCTATTAAGGGTTAGTTTTATATTTTATCTTACTAGATTACCGTATATAGATTCGTCGGCACTCTTACCGCTAGGGTTAGGCGAATCGAGCTAGGTATCTTAAGATCTTCTCCCTAAAGGAAGAAGTGCCTAGTCTAAATTCCTACCATAGCGTCTCTTAGGCTAATGGGTACGGGCAGTCTAAAGAACTATACGACTAGACCTTCTCTCTCGACGCTTTTAGCGCCGTATTTAGTTACCACCAGACCATGCTTTTTCCTTTACTAGGAGATTAAGCACCTATCTAGGGCTATAATTATAATATCCCTATCTTTTAGAGACTTATAACGGGCCACTATAAAACCACCGACGTGTTCCGGTATCGTTATAAGGCCCTTTTATACGGCTAGTACCTTAGCGATTTCTTCTTAGATAGTCATGGCGTGCCCTATATTTTTTAGTCCGGCGGACTTAGAGGCTATAATAAAGATCGAGTAGTTTTCTATAGCTAAGAATTCTCGTTCTTTAGGGGAAATTCGTATCGGCTTTACGGGACGGGTAAGGGCCTTATCTTTAGACTCTATTTTTTTAGGTCCTTTTTTCTTTTTTGCCTTTACTATTCCCTTACTGTTTACTTTAGGAGCCTTTTTAGGAGGGGGCGGAACCTATAGATCTACTTTATCTATTTCGTCTACCTAGTTTTCGATATATCCACTAAGGTTATACTAAGCGGCTTTCCGCTTCTATTCCTTACGGGCCTTTTTAGCCTTCTTTTTACTACCGGAACCTATAGCTAAGGACTAATTAGTAGTTACTTTAAAGCCTTAGTATTCTAGAGCTAAAACGGAGATAGGGGACGGGCAGTGCGAGGCACTATCGTGTATTAAGATTTCTATGCCTTTATCCGCGAAACTTTAGTAGTTTCGTGAACCCTATATTTACTTATACGGCGGTGTTTAGTAAATAAAAACGGGCTAGGCCCGTTCTATCTTATATATATTCTATTTAGGGTATATACTTTTTAGAAAGGGGAATCTTATACTTACTAATTATTTTCTGTGTGTATATAATAGAGTCTAAGAACGGGACGGTTTATTATATAGGAAAAGTTAATAGAAAAGTTAATTTACGGAGCGGTTAAGTAAGCGTTCGTAAACGCTTTATAATATCTTTATAGCTATTTATTTTTAGGGTGTTTATATTATTTTAAGACCGATATTCCATGGTCTGAGTGCGTTTTGTATTTTAGCACCCTATACCCGGGGCCGCCTATATTAATTTTAACCTTATAGGCGGGGCTTAGCTAGTATTAGCTTCCCCTTTTTGGGGTAGTGGACCCTGCCATTTTAGTCAGGTCTCTAGCCTTAGCAGGGACGGTATCTAAACGTCTTTAATCCCCTAACTTTCGTTCCTAATAAATAAAAACATCCTTAGTAAATACTTTCGTAGTAGTTAGTCTTTAATCGATCTAAGAATTTCACCTTTAACGATTAAATACTAATACCCCCGACTATCCCTATTAATTATTACGGCGGTCCTAGAAACTAATAAAATAAGACCACGCGTCCTATTCTATTATTCTATACTAATCTATTCGAGTATAGGCCTGCCTAAAGCACTCTAATTTTTTTAAAGTAAATATCCTGTTTCCCCGATACCCCTAGTAAAGGGGATACGGTTCCGTAAAAGGTAAAGGCCCGGCTAAACTAATACACGCGGTAAGGCGGACCGGTCGGCTAGAGCCCGAGTTTTTACTATAAGCTTTTTAACTATAATAACTTTAATATACGCTATTAGAGCTGGAATTACCGCGGCTACTAGTACTAGACTTACCCTCTAATTATTCCTTATTAAGGGATTTAAATTATACTTATTCTAATTATAAGACCTAAATAAGCCCTGTATCGGTATTTATCGTTATTACCTCCCCGTATCGGGATTAGGTAATTTACGCGCCTACTACCTTCCTTAGATATAGTAGCCGTTTCTTAAGCTCCTTCTCCGGGGTTAAGCCCTAACCCTCTATTACCCGTTATAACTATACTAGGATACTACCGTAGTATTAAAAGTTAATAGGGAAGAAATTTAAATAAACTATCGCCGGCGCGGGGCTATATAATTCGAGAAGTTATTATAAATCACTATTAAAGCCCCGAAGGGTATTAGTTTTAAATCTAATAAATATATCCTTTCCGGAGTCAGGATTTTTAGTATATATTAGCTCTAGAATTACCACGGTTATCTATATAGTAAGGTATTATTAAATAAACGATAACTTATATAATAAGCTATTTATAGTTTCGCTTTATAATTACTTATACTTAGATATATATAGCTTAATCTTTAAGATAAGTATATAACTATTAGTAGAATTAACTAGGTAGTTATTATACGCCGGGGCTAGCTATTAGGGCGCCGAAGGACTACTAAAAAGATATTTAGTTACCGGTATTATACCTACTAGGAGCGTACCGCTAGCGGGCGACCCGGGTATAGCCCGCGGAGCCCGCTATTAGTATCCACCTTACCCCTTTAAATTCCTTAGGGCGCCTTTCGCCACGTATTACCCGCCTTATAATAGGAGGAGTGGCTAGGGAGCCCTAGGAGGAGAGCCCGGCACGCGGCTTTTAGTATTCGGCTTCCACCCCGGGTATTATCTCCCGCTACTCTTAGTATAGGTTTAGCTATCGGCTATTAACCTATAAAGCCTATCCGGCGGCGCTAAGGGGATAAGCCCCTAACACCTAAATCCGGGTATCTTTAGTTTAGTACACCGCTAGGGCGGCTACGTTTATAGAGGTTAAGTGCTAGCCTATAACCCCCCGGACCCGTAGGCCCTAGCGGGGGGCGCTAGTTAGCGCTCTTAAAGATACGGAATAATATAGTATGCCTAGGCGTAACGCCCTAGGCCCGTAGCCGGCGTCTTTACTAATAACGCGCTTCTAGCGGCTTATAGTGGCTATAGCCGCTAAGAGAGTAATCGTAATTAAATACCCCGCTAGTAGGTTTAGAAGTCTATTAGGACTCTTCGCCTTCTTTTATATACCTATAGACCTGTTTTTAGTATATACCCCGCTATAAACGGATAGCGTTAAACCTTTTATACTAAGACCCTTGATTTAGTATAGGGGAATTTAAAGAATGGATTTTAGGTATAAAAGTCGGGTCTATTAGCGCCTTATATATTTAAATCGGCTACCGGCCCTATATAACCGGTAGGCCTAGGAGAAAAGCAGCTGCCTACGCCTATATAGCCTACCCTAGAGTAATAATATCAGGAAAATAACTTATAAAAAAAAAAAAAAACAATATAAATATAAATATAAATATTTATATATTTATTTATTTATCTTACTCCGCTATCTTATCTTAACCTATATATATAGGAGCCTAGTTAGGCTATACGGTCCTTCCTAGATTATTATAAAGGGGAAAAACCCTAGAGTAAAAAACCTCTATACACTTCCTTATAGTAGAGTAGTGCTACCGCGGTGCAGATATAGCCCCGATTCCGCTATATTACGTATCTAGATCACACCTCTAGTCTAGTGGCTAACGGGAAGGAGTAGGCGAAGGTGTAGGTTAGCCTAAGCAAAAGGGTTATTAGGCCTCCCGGGGGGTCGGTTAATCCCCGAAGGGCTGCCGAAAGGCGTTAATAAGAGGACCATAAGATACGGTCCCTTACGTCCCCGGGGGGCTAATCCCTTATTCTATTATTAAAATAATAAAGCAGGAAGGCGCCACCTACCTCCTTTAAGGCAGGTGCCTTCTAGATCCGGTAGGTAGGGCAGGGCCCCGCCTATAATCGTAGATAGTTAATAGATATCCCCGCCCTCTTCCTTTTCCTATTCCTTTTCCTTCTTCCTATAACGTAACCGATCCTTTTATAGGTTATCCGCTAGCCACCCCCGCGCCTATTCCCGCGTATTTTCTATAACGGCGCCTTATTACTAATAGCGCGGCTTTATAGCGTTGCTTTTTCCTTTTCTAGTTAATTCGCGGTAGCGGTATATAGTTTAAATAGCGGGCTCGCGGTAGGGTTACGGTGGAGGTGGCTAATAGACTAGGTAGTTAAATAATATAAGAAATAAGTGATAGCGATAATAATTAAACTATAAGTGGTCCGGTAGCGTGGTAGTGCCTTTATAGGCGCTCGCTAATACTAACTCTAGATACCGCCTAAGAAGATATCGCCTAGGAAGGGTAAGGGTAAGAAGAAAGCGCTTACCGGTAATAGTCATGTATATAAGGCCGGGTCTACTCGTGTTATACCGTATATAGTTAAGGTGGTGCCGATATAGGAGCTTAGTGGCTAACTTAGGGTAGGTGTCTACGCTATACTAAAAAGCTTAGGGGTAAGGAGCCCGAGAATATTAAGAAATACGCTAATATTACTAGTACGGGTATAGCCTGCGTCTAGTACGCTAATAGCTATTAAACGTGCTAGAATATAAGTCGATCCGGGGGCGAGGCGGTATTACCTTAGTATCGTCGGGGAGCTATTAGGCTTAAGCTAATAATAGGTAGGTAGGTAATAGGTCCCCTTATCCGCTAAGAAGTACTAGTTACGCCTTATAAACCGTTACTCGGCCTTCCTAACGGTAATAGCCGCCGGCGATAATATCGCCGCTATAAATAAACTCCTCTCGGTGCTATAATAGTATATTACTAACTTCTCGTATAGGCCCGGCAACGACTAAAGGAGGCTAGCGCCTCTTTTATACGGGCTATTAACTACGCCTAGCCCTCCGGTTATACTACCGGTAGCACCTTATCGGCGTCCTAAGGATATATATTAGCCGAGGTTAATAAAAAGCTCGATTTAATCCTAGATTATCTTATAAATAGTCTTATTATAGTGGCTTAATAGTGCCTATGGCTAACTCCTTATAGGGCCTTAAATACGCTCCTAGCGATGTTAGCGCCTCCGATAATAATACCGCTAATAATACTATTATAGGCGCCTCCGCTAAGGAGGATAATTTAAATAACGCCTTTAAGTAATAAGGGTAGGGTAGTAGCTTTTTGGTGCTAAGGGGGTCCTGGCCTAGAATAGGCCCCTAAAGATAACTAATAATATCCCGCGCGGTGCCGCGTCTATCCTATTATTATACTATTATATTTTTATAAGCGGTTATAATTTTAAGGGCTAGCCGAAAGTCGTTTAGCCTTTTCTGCTAAAGGAACCACTTCGCGATTACCTTAGCTTCGGTCTTATATTCGAGTATATTATAAAGGTCTCCCCTTATTATAAGTGGTCTCCTAACGGCCCCGAAAAGGTCTTATCGCGCTTTATCTTAGATATTTCGGTACTAAAGGATTATATACTCGGTTATTTCGGCCCCCTTATCGCCGTAGGGGCAGCGTGGTATTAGGAAGCCGGGGACCTTAGCCTTAGCTAGGAAGGCCCTTAGGCCTAGCTTCTTTATCCGGATCTACGTAAGCGCTAAGCTCTACGGTTTAAGGAGGCCTTTATATTTCCGGAGAGCGCGCCGCGTTAGGGGACGATTCGGCGCTATTACGGTATAGGTCTAATGGTTCCGGCCTTATGTCCAGGACCGGCCCTAATCCTTTAGGAGGGCTTTATAAAGGGTAATAGCGGGGCTTCCGATCCAGGTTATTAAAGCGGCGTTCTAGGTAGTCTAGGCCAGGGCGGCCTAGGTCCTATAGTATCGGTTTAGTGCCGCTAGGGCGCGTATCGCGGCGTAAGCTCCGGCTAATAAGTATTCCGTGGTCCCCTTTTCCTGGATACGGAGGACCTTCTACGCACTAAGGCGCGAGAGGTAAAGGTTAAGAGGGGGGATAAAGGTCTCCTTTTCTAGGACTTAGATTAGCGTGGCCTTATATACCCCGGCGATAAGCCGGAGGCACCGGTTCTATACTAAGGTAATCGCCGCGGCGGGGCCTTACTTAGGGCCCGCGCTAATTCTATAAATAGCTAAGGCGTAGTAAGCGGCGACTAGCCGGATCACCGTAAGGTAAAGACGCCGCGCGTCGGCGAAGCTATACCCCTACGCTACCACGCTTAGCCTAGTCAGGGCGTAGGTTTAGGTAGCGAGTCGGCTCTTCGCTTTTTTAGTATATCTCCGAAAGTCGAGTCTCCTATTAAGCCAGATACCCAGGAAGCGGGTCGACTCTAATAGTAGGACCGATACGGTGCTAAGAGGGAGTAGGGTAAATAAAGGCTATTAGGACTTCGTAAAAGGGATATATATACTCTTCGCGGGTTCGAATTATAGTCTACTCGCCTCCGCCTAGTCTAGGCAGGTATCCTATATAGTAGTAAGGCGGTAAATATAAATATAAATATAAATATAAATATAAATATAAATATAAATATAAATATAAATATAAATATAAATATAAATATAAATATAAATATAAATATAAATATAAATATAAATATAAATATAAATATAAATATAAATATAAATATAAATATAAATATAAATATAAATATAAATATAAATATAAATATAAATATAAATATAAATATAAATATAAATAATCTTATACTATTTATATATAAAATAAACTAATAACCGTATATACTTAACTATACGCCTATAATTCGTTTATAACTAGCTATAACGTGTATACCTTATAGATAATTAGCTTAAGGGCAAATACCCTAGGCGCTTATATTACTAAGTAAAAAGAATATATAAATATATACTACCTAGTATACTTTATATATTTATAATAATCTAATAATATATAATAATAAAATATATAACTTAGGGTAAGTCTAATAATATATAGGTATAGCTAAAGTGATTCGGCTATAAGAGCACTAAATAAAGAAACCTAGGGTAGGTTACTTTATATATATTATTCTAGATAGGTTATTCTAAGGGAAATAAGGTATTCTATATAATTCTAAGCCAGGTAAGCCTAGGAGGGTTATTCTAGGGTAAGTAATTCGGGGGTAGGTAATTCGGGGGTAGGTAGGTTATTCTA